>NC_042969.1:5635144-5957644 GCF_901001165.1 Salmo trutta
GAATAAGGATGCAACATAACGAAATGTGGAAGAGTAAAGGGGTCTGAATACTTTCCGAATGCACTGTATAGGCTACTGTGGGTGGGGAAGGCTAAATAATTGCTACAGAATAGGCCTAATAAAAAAATTATGATACAGGAAATAAAAAATGCTAGGCATAGCGTGGCTGAGCAGTACCAGAGTGGGAGAGAAGGCAGACAAAATTCTTTAAATCTGCTCGTATTAAACTCTGCTCCTTGCTACACACTTACATTCTCTGGAATTCAAAAGCAGCTTTATATATTATTTTTACCTCCTTTTTCCTCCCCAATTGTGATCTTACATCGCTGCAACTCTCCAACGGGCTCAGGAGGTGAAGGTCGAGTCATGTCCTTCGAAACATTACCCGCCAAACTGCGCTTCTTAACACCCGCCCGCTTAACCCAGAAGCCAGCCGCACCAATATGTTGGAGGAAACACCGTTCACCTGATGACCGAGGTCAGCCTGCAGGTGCCCGGCCCACCACAAGGAGCTGCTAGAGCGCGATTAGCCAAGTAAGGCCTCCCCGGGAAAACCCTCTCCTAAACCGGATGATGCTGGGCCAATTGCGAGCCGCCCCATGGGACTCCTGATCACGGCCGGTTGTGATACAGCCCGGGATCGAACTCTGGTCTGTAGTGATGCCTCTAGCACCGCGATGCAGTGCCTTAGACCGCTGATCCACTCGGTAAGCTCCTATATCAAAGATCTTTCAATGAACAATCATATTGATGATGGAATCAATGAATGAATGGCTGCAGCAACCATTACACGGTCTGACAAGCTGCATAACAAATGAGGCCTAATTTGACAACATAACAATTATGTCCTTAGTATCACTTTTTAATGACAGCTACATTTTTGGGCCAAATGTATTGTTTTAAAGCAAATTCGCTGCAATTCTACACATTTTGCCATTGCTTATGACGTGTTCATATGTTATCGGTGTGACCCCCTACCAAAAAAAAGAATAATCCGGTAATCTGGCCTCAAATGTGATAGCACAACAAGACTGAATGATGTGCTGAACAATCTTGAAAGTCTGTTTTTCCTCACAACTATCATCTGAAGGTAAGTCTTGCTGAATGAATGTTAAACACAGCCAATTTAAGCTTGTTTTGGCCATCACAAGCATCAAAAGGGGACGGGAAATGCTTTGATATTGTCTGGCAGTCACAGAGGCCTTGAGTGGTTAGTCTATCAGAGAGTGTTTTTGAAGTGCTATCAAAATATTTACTTGCCGACTACAACTTAATCAAGTGACTTCTCTCGCCTGAAGACATTTTTAAAATACAATCAATAATTCAACGACAACTTACAGTTTCTGAAGACTCTGGTACTTATAGAATATGTCACCGTTCAATATCTGAAGCCGGTTCCTTTGAAGGGACCTATGGGATGTGATTAGTTCATAAGATCGACCAGATAATTAAAAAACAACAAACACAACATTGTGCCACCAAACAATACTGTGTGAATTAAAAATGGTCAAAACCTTTTCATTTTAATTACTAGGTTCTCGGCTCATTGTCTGTTTGAGGTTGGAACTAATCACATTTCTATGTGACCACATTGTGTGTATTCGGGACAATCTTCCAATTACATTTGAAATAGAATTGGTGATAGAACATATCATTATTCCAAACAGAAGGAGCATCTTTCTTTATAGTGTGACGGAATGCATCATTTTGCCATTTTAGTCATTATCTAAACTCATTCCACCTCGATTACCACGGTGGAAGAAAGTATTTTAATTGAAAGTTAACAATGCGGAGCGTGCCGCAGCAGTCTACAGGACCTTAATGAAAGACGAGCCAATTGGGGAAAGAGGAGGCTGCAATGATATGCAATTGACACTATTAAATGACCCCGTCTGCAAATTGGGCTTTCGAGGTTTACCCATCGAGCAAATTAATACTCAAGTGGAACTGGATGTCCGCAATGGGCACAGATGATAAATATATGGCCCAAATGTTCCATTATCTAAACAATGTGTGGACAATATGACAGTGAGACAAAATATTGTGAGACCAAGAAAGGGCGACCTCTATGTGATAGTTTATAGTCATTGTCATTATTTTGCATAATGTATGGATTGAAATGATAATGCATATTATATATCCTACTGTTTATAAATTACTTTTGTCATAATGATTTCCTTTTGTTAAAGTTTTTCTCACATGACAGCAGGCTTCAGTAAAGAGGTTCATGCCTCTTTTAACTCTTCCAATTGAGAAAAAGAATGTTCCAGTACAGGAGAGAACAGCCCTAAGACTTAAACCAACCTTCAAAAACAAAATTCCATCGAGACACTCATTAGCTAAGTGCGAGAGACACTTGGATAACTGCAAGAGACACTTTGTTTAAATAGTTTTTCTCTTCCAATTCATAGGAGAAACAGGAAAAAGTATCTGCACACTTCCAGTCAGATGCAAATGTATGTATGCGAATGCGTGGTTGTGTGTGTGGCAACTCACATCATGGTGACGTTAACGGACACGGCTGGGACATAGTGAAACTGTGCACCGTCACAGTCCAGCTCCAGATCTCTGCACTGACACAGCTCTGGAACAGCTTCCAGCACTGGATGAGGAAAAGAAAGGACCGAGGGAAGAAAGATATTAATGACTGACGCAGATCCACATAGGAGCTGGACAAAAAAAATAACAATGAAAATAAATGTCAACAAGGTCTTTGGACAACACTGTTGTTTTAGAACTAGCTTTACCTAAGATTACATGGAGACATGGGAGAGTGTCGGGGACCAACCTCAAACACTGCATATGTACAGTAGAGCCACACGTGACGGATGTGACTGCTTGCTTTGCAGTTTCGCTTTCTTCCCTGTCTCGGGCACAATGTCCTTGCTAAGGCTCCAGGTACCCTCTGCTTCGCAAACACGTTACTGCCCGCTTGACAACGTCTTTGCCCGTTACGACACCGAAAGTTAACATTTCGTTAGCACGAGTGGAGACATTTCAAGATGTGGAATGAGGTTACTGCACAATCTCAACACCGTTACACACGGCCACAGAGAATTTAATTGAAGCAGCAATCGATTGAATTGGGGCCTCATGCCAGAGGAAAAGACAATTATTTTTTCAAATTCAATAAGTCCAGGTTCCGACAGGAAATGTGTAAAAGGATAATAGCATTCAGTAAAGTGGGTATCAGAAATAATTCCTTTATACTGTATCTGAGGGGATTTATAATCAGGCATAAAGGAAATGATTAGACTCCATGGAAATACTAAAATATCAATGGTATTCAAAGTTCTGTAGTGGTGATTTCCTTTTTCCTTGCAAGTTAATTGATCATCGAGTACACTCATTGGGTCCTGACTAAATTAGTCTCTGATTAAAGGGGAAGATTGGAAATCAGCAATCTGGGGGTCCGCATATTTTTCCCCCAATGTTTTTATGAATGTCGCTAAATTACATACCCACAGTCGAAGAGAGGAGAGTATCTTCTTTCTAATAATGTCAATTTTAATTATCAACTAATATTGAGCCAATTACACTCACTGTAGTAGCTGACATACAGTGCATTCGGAAAGTATTCAGACCCCTCCCCATTTTAATGTTACAGCCTTATTCTAAAATTGATTGTTTTTTTTGCCCCCTCATCAATCTACACACAATTCCCCATAACGTCAAAGCAAAAGCAGGTTTTTAGAAATGTTTGCAAATGTAAAACAAATAACCTTTACATAAGACCCTTTACTCTGTACTTTGTTGAAGCACCTTTGGCAGCGATCACATACTTTAGTCTTCTTGGGTATGAAGCTACAAGTTTGGCACAACTGTTTTTGGTGAGTCTTCTCTGCAGATACTCTCAAGCTCTGTCAGGTTGGATGGGGAGCGTTGCTGCACAGCTATTTTCAGGTCTCTCCAGAGATGTTGATTGGATTCAAGTCTGGGCAAATGAGGACATTCAGAGACTTGTCCAGAAGCCACTCCTGCGTTGTCATGGCTGTGTGCTTAGGGCCAGTTGTATCCAATTGGTAGTTAGTCTTGTCTCATCGCTGCAACTCCTGTACGGACTCGGGAGAGGCGAAGGTCGAGAGCCGTGCATCCTCTGAAACCCAACCAAGCCGCACTGCTTCTTGACACAATGCCCACTTAACCCGGAAGCCAGCTGCACCAATGTGTCGGAGGAAATACCGTACACCTGGCAACCGTGTCAGCATGCACTGCGCCCGGCCCGCCACAGAAGTCGCTAGTGCACGATAGGACAAGGATATCCCTGCCGGCCAAACCCTCCTCTCACCCGGACGACGCTGGGCCAATTGTGCTCTGCCCCATCTCCTGGTCACGGCTGGCTGCGACAGAGCCTGGACTCGAACCCAGAATCTCTAGTGGCACAGCTAGCACTGCGATGCAGGGCCTTAGACCACTGTGTCACTTGAGAGGCCGTGAACCTTCGCCCCAGTCTGAGGTCCTGAGCGCTCTGGAGCAGGTTTTCATCAAGAATCTCTCTGTACTTTGCTCCGTTCATCTTTCCCTCGTTCCTGATTAATCTCCCAGTCCCTGCCGCTGAAAAACATCCCCACAGCATGATGCTGCTCCCACCACCATGCTTCACCGTAGGGATGGTGCCAGTTTTTCTGTAGATGTGATGCTTGGCATTCAGGCCAAAGAGTTCAATCTTGGATTCATCACACCAGAGAATCTTGTTTCTCATGATCTGAGAGCCCTTTACTGTAGGTGGCGTTTGGAAAACTCCAAGTGGGCTATCATGTGCCTTTTTACTGATTTAGTGGCTTCCGTCTGGCCACTCTACCATAAAGGCCTGATTGGTGGAGTGCTGCAGAGATGGTTGTCCTTCTGGAAGGTTTTCGCATTTCCACAGAAGAACTCTGGAGCTCCGTCAGAGTGACCATCGGGTTCTTGGTCACCTCCCTGACCAAGACCCCTTGTCTCCCGATTGCTCAGTTTGGCCAGGTGGCCAGCTCCAGGAAGAGTCTTAGTGGTTCCAAGCTTCTTCCATTTAAGAATGATGGAGTCCACTGTGTTCTTGTGGACCTTCAGTGCTGCAGAATTTTCCCGGACAATTCCTTTGACCTCATGGCTTGGTTTTTGCTCTGCCATGCACTGTCAACTGTGGGACCTTTCCATAAACTGGTGTGTGCCTTTCCAAATCATGTCCAATCAATTGAATTTAACACAGGTAGACTCCAATCAAGTTGTAGAAACATCTCAAGGATGAGCAATGGAAACAGGATGCACCTGAGCTCAATTTTGAGTCTCATAGCAAAGGGTCTGAATACTTACATTTCTAGTTAAAGTTTGAACACACCAACTCATTCAAGGGGTTTTCTTTATTTTTACTATTTTCTATATTGTAGAATAATAGTGAAGACAAACTCTGAAATAAGGAACCACACATGCGGAGATCATCCGTTCACCTACTCTGCATCTCATAAAGACAGCGGTTGGAACCATAAATCTCAAATTTGGACTCATCAGACTAAAGGACAGATTTCCACCGGTCTAATGTCCATTGCTCGCGTTTCTTGGCCCAAACAAGTATCTTCTTCTTATTGGTGTTCTTTAGTGGTGGTTTCTTTGCTGCAATTCAACCATGAAGGCCTGATTTCACGGTCTCCCCTGAACAGTTGATGTTGAGATCTGTCTGTTACTTGAACTCTGTGAAGCATTTATTTGGGCTGCTAACTCTATTGAATGTATCCTCTGCAGCAGAGGTAACTTTGGGTCTTTCTTTCCTATGGCGGTCCTCATGAGAGCCAGTTTCATCATAGCGCTTGACGGTTTCTGCGACTGCACTTGAAGAAACTTTCAAAGTTCTTGACATTTTCCGGATTGACTGACCTTCTTGTCTTTAAAGTAGTGATAGAATGTTGTTTCTCTTTGCTTATTTGAGCTGTTCTTGCCATAATATGGACTTGGTCTTTTACCAAATAGGGCTATCTTCTGTATACCACCCTTAACTTGTCACAACACAACTGATTGGCTCAAATGCATTAAGAAAAATAAATTCCACAAATGAACTTTTAACAAGGCACACCTGTTAATTAAAATGCATTCCGGGTGACTACCTCATGAAGCTGGTTGAGAGATTGCCAAGAGTGTGCAATGCTTTCATCAAGGCAAAGGGTGGCTACTTTGAAGAATCTCAAATATAACATATATTTAGATTTGTTTAACACTTCTTTGGTTAGTACATTATTCCATATGTGTTATTTCCTGCTGTTGATGTCTTCACTATTATTATACAATGTAGAAAATAGTAAAAAATAAAGAAACCCTGGAATGATTAGGTGTGTCCAAACGTTTGACTGGTACTGTATGTAAGTAAGGTATTTCTGTTTTGTAATTTAAATAAATTAGCAAAAAAATGTAAACAGTTTTTGCTTTGTCATTATTGGGTATTGTGTGTAGATTAAGGGGATTTAAAAAAAAATCTATTTTAGAATAAGGCTGTAACGTAACAAAAAAGTCAAGAGGTCTGAATACTTCCCGACTGCACTGTAGGCTTTGAAAAAGCACCCATGAATAGACAAGCACTGGCTTGGACATACATTTTTGCCAACACATGGCTAACCTTTGTTTAACCAGCTAATCAGCTGCTCTTAGTGAAAATGGAGTCACCTTTCTAGCTAATAGGCTATGTTAGAGTTTACACTTCCTCTAACAAATCTTAATGTAGGGAAGTCAAAATAACTATCTACCAAATCTATTCATTTTTAAATGTTGATTACTTCTCCTTGCCATTATCATTCACCTGATAAGACGTTATTTTTTTTGGCTAATTTATGATGGTGGATCCTGGGTCACCAGTTTGCCTGGGAGGGGGCCCCTGGGCAAGGAAATGTTAAAGACCTCTGATCCACAGGTATAGTGTGGCCATCTTAGAATGCATCAACATTAATTTCTCAAACTCTTTAGGGACTATTGTGATGAGTCCAAAGACCACATTTGTAGTGAATCTGACCTTTAGTTCATGAGAATATTTTTTAAAATGATTATTTTAAGCATTAGTGTTACATAGAGAAAAATGTGAATTGTTCATAATTTCCTTATTTTTAAGATATCAATGCCAAACTCAACATGGTTCATCATGGTGGCCCAAAGAGTTAAGTCATAGGCCATTGATGAGTGGATTTACAAAGGATTTAAGCAGAGATGTAAAATCTGATTTCTTAATAACTCAACCATCTCTTAACCAATCCCGTAGCTTTTCTCAAACGAATTTAAGATATATACATTGGGCCAACATACCGAATTGTCTTGTGAGAATATGTTTTTCAAAGGTTTTCCCAAATTTCCAAGACAGGGGAAAATTTATCCTGACAGATCTGATGGGTCCCTGAGGCAAATTTTGTTCAGCATTAGGAAAGACACAGACATACAAAGTTTCAAGTCTCTAGGTGAAATGGGGCAACTGATATGAGGGTTTAAGTGAGACTGCTTATAACAGCGCCCCTTTAGGCCAATCAGTACTATTTTTGACAAAGTTACTCATGGCCTCTAATTTCTGTGTTCCGAATTCGAAAAAAAGTGACCAATCTATGCTTGGGTTATTTGACCATGTCAAGAAAAACAAATCTAAGAATAACAATAGGTTTCACAGCTTTGATGTGAACCCCCTAAGAAACAAAAGCATCTGAATGTTTGATTTGGAGATTAGAGTGGCGGAGTGGTCTAAGGCACTGCATCGCAGTGCTAGAGGCATCACTACAGATCCGGGTTCAATCCCGGGCTGTGTCGCAGCCGACCGCATCCGGGAGACACATGAGACGGCGCACAATATGCCCAGCATTGTCCGGGTTAGGGGAGGGTTTGGCCAGCTGCAATGTCCTTGTCCCATCACGCTCTAGTGACTCCTTGTGGGGCTGGGCGCATGCACACTGACTTCTGTCGCCAGCTGTACGGTGTTTCTTCCAACACATTGGTGCGGCTGGCTTCCGGGTTAAGCGAGCAGTGTGTCAAGAAGCAGTGCGGCTTGGCAGGGTCGTGTTTCTGAGGACGCATGGCTCTCAACCTTCGCCTGTCCCAAGTCCGTATGGGAGTTGCAGTGATGTGACAAGACCGTAACTACCAATTTGGATATCAGTTTAGTTGTTCTTTCACATTACAAAACACAATAGGGGTTCAAACAACTAACTTACACATTTGGGAGGAAAATAGGGTCTGTTGAAGGGTCAGCTACAATGCAGTGGCTCGGAAGATGTTTAGCACCTGAGCACATACTGGTACCTTGGATCTCTGGACAACTACAATTGCTTCATAAATCTGTGACGCACTGCTTAATAAATCTAAACGTTAATGTGGAGATGGCAAATGGACTGGGATTGTGTTTTTGGGTCCAATACTTTTGAAGAGTACCAATTGTGCATAGGCACGACCCACATCCTACACAGAGTGCTATATGGACATCCGATGAAAGGCCTAATACTCCAAGTCGATATTCATGTAATAACAAGGAATTCCCCTCGACCACGCCCACAAATTAGGGAAAACAAACATTCTTTCCTATTGAACCCCATTGTAAAAAAGCAAACTTCGTAAATTTTTGTTATACAGAAATAATGAAATATTTCCAGAAAAGCTGATGTTGTTCAATGTACATGTAACCAGGTAAAAAATCCCGACCCACAGTTTCTCAATGCTCCCACGAAAGGAAATAGAGCATGCAAGAAGAGCCCTGTGGCTTCAGGCTATTCGGCATGAGAGAGTGTGAAATGTGTGTCCAAGTAGGCTACACGTAGCTATGTGTGTGGAAAACATTTAATCACAGGTAAGACATTTAACTTGTTTAGTATAGTCCGTTTGTAACTCCACTCACTACTTGTAGCTACTGTATATAGTCAGTTTGTTTGTGTTGTTGGTCTTGGCTTGCTTAATGTTCCGGTCAGTAGCTAGCTAGCACTCATTCACGTGGCTGCCAGCACTGTCATGAGAAGGGCCATGAGAGAAGCCCTACAATATTATGTTTTTCGAAGTAGTGAGAACGCTCAGGAGCAGGCAATGTTGAAAACTAATCTTTAGATGTGTACTTTTCTTAAATGTAGTTTTGTAACTGAGTAAAAAAAGAAGTCAACAAAAATATTGTTTGAAAAAGGTCAAGTATTTGCTTTTGAGCCACAGGCAGGCGGTCCGCAGCATTCTACAATGCCTTCAGAAAGTATTCAAACCTCTCGACTTTTTCCACATTTTGGTGTTACAGTGTGAATTTAAAGTGATTACCTTTTGATTTTGTGTTAATTCCACCCCATAATGTGGAATTAATGTTTTTAGGAATTTTTACGATTTAAGAAAAAATTAAAAGCTGTCTTGAATTAATAAGTATTCATCCCCTTTGTTATGGCAAACCTAAATAAGTTAATGAGTAAAAATGTGTTTAACAAGTCACAAGTTACATGGACTCACTCTGTGTGCAATAATAGTGTTTAACATGATTTTCGAATAACTACCTCATCTCTGTACCCAACACATACAATTATCTGTAAGGTCCCTCGGTCGATCAGTACATTTCAAACACAGATTCAACCACAAAGACCAGGGAGGTTTTCCAAAGCCTTGCAAAGAAGGGCACTTATTGGTAGATGGGTAAAAAAAACAAAAAGCAGACATTGAATATCCCTTTGAGCGTAGTGAAGCTTGTAATTACACTTCGGATGACTTTAATACAGTTTGAGTTTAATGTCTGTGAAAGGAGAGGATGGATCAACAACATTTTTAGTTGCTCCACAATACAAGCCTAAATGATAGCGTGAAAAGAAGGAAGCCTGTACAGAATAAAAATATTCCAAAACATACATCCTGTTTGCATTAAGGCATTAAGTAAAACTGAAGAAAAGCTGAATATAAAGCATTATGTTTGGGGCAAATCCAACACACGCCAAGTTCTACGCCATATTTTCAAGCATGGTGGTGGCTGCATCATGTTCTGGGTATGCTTGTCATCGGCAAGGACTAGGGAGTATTTTAGGATAATTAAATGGACTAGAGCTAAGCACAGGCAAAAACCTGGTTTATTCTGCAGTGGAAAACAAATTCACCTTTCAGTAGAACAATAACTTAAAACACAAGGCCAAATATACAGTTGCTTACCAAGACGACATTGAATGTTCCCCATTGGCCGAGTTCGTTTTGTCTTATATTTGCTTGAAAATCTATGGCAAGACTTGAAAATGGTTGTCTAGCAATGATCAACAAACAACTTGACAGAGCTTGAGTAATTTCCTTTAGAATAATGTGCAAATATTGTATAATCCAGGTGTGCTAACCTTTTAGAGACTTACCCAGGAAGATTCACTGCCAAAGGTGATTCTAACATGTATTGACTCAGTGGTGTGAATACTTATGTAAATTAGATTTTTAATAGATTTTTTATTAATTTTCAATAGATTTGCAAACATTTCTAAAAACATATTTTCACTTTATCATTATAGGGTATTATGTGTAGATGCGTGAGAGAAAAAACTATTTAATCAATTTTAAATTCAGGCTGTCACACAACAAAATGTGGAATAAGTCAAGGGGTATGAATACTTTCTGAAGGCACTGTATCTAATACCGACTGGGACTATATGAATGTGATACTCTAATTGTCCATTTGATTCCATGGTTGCCATGGCGCCTTTGTAGGGCAGAATAAGCCTAGGCTGCCATAAAGGGAAACGCAGTATTACCTAATTTTCTTTAAAGCAAAATCTGACTTCAAAGTCTTTTTCTGTCTAGACAGACAGCATTTTCTGATACTCTATGATATATTCTTATCACCTGGCTTGTTCTAGTGTCAGGAATACCACATTAATCAGATAATATACCCTGCCATTAGAACAGATGAAATACTTTTAACCAAATTAGTAGTTAGTGCGTTTTGCCTTTGTAGGGCAGTATTGCTCTGCTATTTTAGTTGCAATTTAGTGTTGTTTTTAAAATGTGCATTTTTCTTCAATAACCTTTTGTTTTTGAGTAGCTAATCAAGTACTGAACATTTTAATCTAGTAATTATGAACCTCAATGTTAAAATCAGTTAAGCAATTGGACTTTCCTGCCACCAACAAAGTATATATTTTTTGTTTTATTTTTATTTTTATCTCCTGAGGACTATAAAGTACAGAAATGGGGGACACTCGTATATTTTACTCAAGAGGATTAAACAAACCCTGAGTAAGTAGCAAAAAAATGACTTTTTCAATTTATATAGTACAGAAAAAGCTCACAGGCGGTACGAATTCCATTCATAAAACAAAACAGTCCACACAGAACTGTATGTCTCCCTTTCTTCCCCCTCTATACAGCGCAGATTCTGACTCTCTGCGGCCTGTTAAAAAAGTCCATGCACCACCTCTATCTTAGGCCCCTTTAAGACTAGGCACTGTTGAATGTGTAGTCTAACAAATAAGTCTCTACTAGTACAATAGTTTATCACTACCAATGACCTGGGACTAATATGTTTGACGGAAACATGGCACCGAAATGGTCATTTATACCTACTCAATGAAACTAAATATCTGGAAAAGGCTCGTGCCCATGGCAGGGGTGGTGGTCTTGCTGTTTTCCACAGACTGTTTTGAGCTGAAAATGTTGCCTGCCCCTGCTGTCTGCTTTTAGAATGAAGACTCCCAGTCCTCTCACTGTGATACTTTTTTGGAGAGGTGAAAGATAAGTATCTTGTAATAGTTTTCTGAGCTGATCACCTCTGTGTCCTTCCCTATCCAATGTTGTAATCCTAGGTGATTTCAACGTTCACATTGATTCAACAAAATGTTCCTCTGCTACTGACTTCCTGAACGTGTTTGACTGTCTCAACTTGGTACAGCATGTCAATGTCCCCACACACAATCGTGGTTATGTTGGGGTTCGTTCCTTGTTCCTTGTCAGTCATTGGCTCATTGGTGAAATTAGCATTGACAATATCTTTAATTAAATCAATCAAAACCTTTATTAATGCAATTGCAGACAGAAGTTGACAACAGGAACATAGCGCGCATGTTTCCGAGTAAGTTCTGGAAAATAGTAAAGGGTCCAAGGTATTTTATTAAGCCCGAAGTCCAGCCATAGTGATGTCACTGCCTACGTCATTACCTTCTACTCATGAGACCAAGCCCATGCTTACACAGCTATACAAACAATAGTTTCAGTGTTATCTAAAGGCTCAGCAGTAAATGTCCACTCCCCAAGTTGATTTATAGTGGAATGTCTGACTAGTCTGTTTTCTCTTTCACTCCCCTGCAGGGTTCTTTCTTCACAGACACCCTGTATTGACTGCCATAATTCACACATCCCTCAGACCATTTCTTTATAAGAAGAAGAGACTAGAAAATAACTGTGGAACAATATTAAACCTTATAATGAATATATATATATATATATTCATTATATCTGTAGTCTAGGACCCTATACATTTAAAGTCTTATAACTCTCCCCATTCTATTAATACAACATAATCATAATCAATTATTATAATACATAACATTTGGTACAGCCCCTATCATGACCCCAAGGTGAACCCAACAGTTGTACAACTAAACCTACATGAGCTAGGTGTATCTGACCAAAGGGCCGTGACAATGTCTGTGAGTACTCCTTCACTTCAGCTCCGCCCCAAGCACAATATTAAAGTCCCTTGACACATCCCTCTTCCAGGAGACTGTTCACTCTGCCCTACAGGCTGACTGACTGCCTTGACTCCACCCCTGACGAAATGGTCTACCTATATAATAGCACTCAAAGCAACAGCCTTGCCCCTGAAAAAACATGTAAAGTATCCTTCCAACGGTCCTCTCCATGGTTCCCAGAGGAGCTGCGCAGCATGAAGACCCATGGCCTCAGTTTAGAGCATCTGTTGAGAAGTACTGGCCTAACTGTCCACCTACTGGCCTATAATGACCACCAAGCATGCTATTTCCTGTGTGGCTCAGTTGGTAGAGCACCACGCTTGCAATGACAGGATTGTGGGTTTGATTCCCACGGGGGATCAGTACGAATATGTATGCACTCACTACTGTAAGTTGCTCTGGATAAGGGTGTCTGCTAAATGAGAAAACGTGATGTATTTCAAATCACTAAAAGAAGACCACTCTGCCATTAGAGACTTATGACCGAGGAAATCCCAGGACCTTGTTTTCTACCATCAGTCGCCTCCTACACACTACAGACTCTGGCCCTCCCAGAACAACTACCGAACAATGCAACCAATTTGCTAAGTTCTTCAAAGCTAAAATCAACGCAATCCGACAGAACATTGTATCCTCCAACCCCACGGCTTCACTTGCATCTCAGTGCTAACAAGCTTTATGAGGCTCTCCCATCTGGCTTTACACCCATGTTCAGTACAGAGACAGCCCTGGTGAAGGTTGTAAATGATATGCTCAATGCTGCAGATACAGGATCCTCCACCATCTTGATTATTCTGGACCTCAGTGCTTTTTACACAGTAGATCACACCATTCTACTGCAGCGCATCAGAGAGCACACTGCCATTTGTGGGACTGCACTTAACTGGTTCACCTCCTACCTCTCTAACCGCAAGCAGTACATCACCCTCGGTGAGGCAAGATCAGAGGAGTCCACCTTAACCTGCAGTGTCCCACAAGGGGTCGGTGTTGGGACCTGTCCTCTTCCTGCTTTACTTGCTCCCACTTATCCAGATCTTCAGACAGCACAGTGTCCAATTCCACTGCTATGCAGACGACACACAGGTGTACTTTAAAACAAAGCCTGACACAACATCTGCTCTGTCAACATTGTCCATCTGTCTGGAAGAAGTAAAACATTGGATGCAGAACAACTTCCTCCAACTCAACAGCAGCAAGACAGAGGCTGATAGGCACCCCTCCCAGCAGATCACCAACTCCTGCAGCATCCGCCCTGTCATGGATGGCTGTAGGGCAGCCCCCAAAAGTGACTTTTCTTATCAACACTTATGAAAAAGGTTTTATTTTCTTCTCAGGAATTCAGCCTTCTCTGTATTATCTCTCCAACCCCCAATCTGTCGCACCTCTGATAAGTAGAGGCTCTGTTGTCTTTAGAGGTCTGTAGGTCTGATATCTGATTGGAGTTTAACTTTACAGTAATACTATTGGTCAACAAATCAGATTTTGTATCCAAACAACTCAGATGTTATAGAGGGTCTTAGATTTATTGTCTCTTTCGCTTCTGTTCCTGACCTGCGCTGGTGAGATACCTACACTCTTTCTCTCTCCCTCTCCTATGAGCTATGGGCCATGGCACAAGCCGTGGTTTCTTTCTCTTCTTCTCTGATCAAGCTTACAAAAATGCCTTGTAAGGCTTGTTAATGATTTCTAACTTAAGCTTCATGCTTTGTATGTGAATCCATACATTTTACAAAGTAATTAAATACACTTGTATTTAGAATTCCATTCTTAGACATTTATTTCCCTATTACTGTAACA
Organism: Salmo trutta; assembly: GCF_901001165.1. Lineage (NCBI taxonomy): Eukaryota > Metazoa > Chordata > Actinopteri > Salmoniformes > Salmonidae > Salmo > Salmo trutta. The sequence goes on from NC_042969.1 coordinate 5,649,553, forward strand.
ATTATAGTCTCTTGCATATTACTAAATCATACCTCATTTAATAGACTTTGTTAACATTAATTGCATAGTCTTATTACGAGTCGCATGTGAGGTGTATATAATATGCATTTATGATAATTATTACCCCACTACATGGACACATCATCCCCCTGTCCTCAGCCATCACTAATTTGGGTATGACATTTGACCCCACGCTCTATTTCAATACCCACAGTAGTCACGTCTGTAAAACGTCATTCTTTCACTTGAAGAACATCTCCCCCCTAACATTCTCACCACATCTGATGCAGAAATGCTAATCCATGCATTCATTTTCTCCAGAATTATGGGAACACAGTACTTGGAGGCCTGCCTGCAAATTCAATTCATAAACTACAGCTCATCCAAAACAGTGCCTCTTGGATTCTGACACAAACAAAAAAGTCTGCTCACGTCACCCCCATCCTTGCTGTTCTCCATTGGCTACCTGTTCCTCAAAGGATTTACTATAAAATTATCCTCCTTGTCTATAAAGCCCTAAATGGCGTCAGCCCCGCCTACCTGTCAGACCTACTCTCCCCCTATGAACCTCCACGCACCCTACGTTCAAGCCACGCAAAACTGCTCCATGCCCCCAGGAACAGGCTCCGAATAATGGGAGACCGTGCCTTTTCCTACCACGCCTATGGAACTTATTTCCTGATAAACTCAGGGCTATTCAGGCTGCTATTAAAACTGGCCTTAAGACAAATCTCTATCGGCTGACCTACCTTTTATGGCCTTCCACCTAGACTACCAAGACGACATTGAATGTTCCTGAGCGGCCGAGTTAGTTGTCTTAAATCGGCTTTAAATCTATGGAAAAACTTGAAAATAGCTGTCTACCAATGATCAACAACCAACTTGACAGAGCTCGAAGAATTTTTTAAATAATAAGGTGCAAATATTGGGGCAGCAGGTAGCCTAGTGGTTAGAGCGTTGGGCCAGTAACCGAAAGGTTGCTAGATTGAATCCCCGGCCTGACAAGGTAAAAAAAAATCTGTCGTTCTGCCCCTGAACAAGGCAGTTAACCCACTGTTCCTAGGCTGTCATTACAAATAATAATTTTTTCTTAACTGACTTGCCTAGTTAAATAAAGATAAAAAATTCAAATAATATTGTACAATCCAGATCTGCAATTCTCTTAGAGACTAACCCAGAAAGACGTAAAGCTGTAATCGCTGTCAAAGTTGATTCTAATATTTGGAAAGTATTCAGATCCCTTTACTTATTCCACATTTTGTAACATTTTGTTAGCCTTATTCTAAAATTGATTTAATTACATTTTTTCCTAATTAATCTACACCACATAACGACAAAGTGAAACAGGTTTTTAGAAACGTTTGCAAATTAAAAAATAAAAACAGAAATAACTTATTTACATAAGTATTTAGACTCTTTGCTATGAGACTTGAAATTGAGCTCAGGTGCATCCTGTTTCTTTCAATTTTTTTATTTCACCTTTATAACCAGGTAGGCCAGTTGAGAACAAGTTCTCATTTACAACTGCGACCTGGCCAAGATAAAGCAAAGCAGTGCGACAAAAACAACACAGAGGTACACGTGGGATAAACAGATGTACAGTCAATAAGGCAATAGAAAAATCTATATACAGTGTGTGAAAATATAGTAAGATTAAGGAGGTAAGGAGATAAATAAGCCATAGTGGAGAAATAATTACAATTTAGCGTTAACACTGGAGTGATAGATGTGCAGATGATGATGTGCAAGTAGAGATACTGGGGTGCAAAAGAGCAACAAAAAAAACAATATGGGGATGAGGTAGTTGGGTGGGCTATTTACAGATGGGCTGTGTACAGGTGCAATGATCGGTAAGCTGCTCTGACAGCTGATGCTTGAAGTTATTGGGGGAGAAATAAGTCTCCAGCTTCAGTGACTTTCGCAATTCATTCCAGTCATTGGCAGCAAAGAACTGGAAGGAAAGGCGGCCAAAGAAGGTGTTGGCTTTGGGGATGACCAGTGAAATATACCTGCTGGAGCGCGTGCCACGGGTGGGTGTTGCTATGGTGACCAGTGAGCCGAGATAAGGTGGGGCTTTACCTAGCAAAGACTTATAGATGACCTGGAGCCAGTGAGTTTGGCGATGGATATGTAGCGAGGGCCAGCCAATGAGAGCATACAGGTCGCAGTGGTGGGTAGTATATGGGGCTTTAGTGACAAAACGGATGGCACTGTGAAAGACTACATCCAATTTGCTGAGTAGAGTGTTGGAGGCTATTTTGTAAATGACATCGCCGAAGTCAAGGACGGTACGATGGTCAGTTTTACGAGGGTATGTTTGGCAGCATGAGTGAAGGAGTCTTTGTTGCAAAATAGGAAGCCGATTCTAGACTTCATTTTGGACTGGAGATGCTTAATGTGAGTCTGGAAGGAGAGTTTACAGTCTAACCAGACACCGAGGTATTTGTAGTTTTCCACATATTCTAAGTCAGAACTGTCCAGAGTAGTGATGCTAGTCAGGCGGGCGGGTGCGGGCAGCGATCGGTTGAAGAGCATACATTTAGTTTTACTAGTATTTAAGAGCAGTTGGAGGCCACGGAAAGAGTGTTGTATGGCATTGAAGCTAGTTTGGAGGTTTGTATGTTTCCATTGATCATTCTTGAGATGTTTCTGCAACTTGATTGGAGTCCATCTGTGGTAAGTTCAATTAATTGGACATGATTTGGAAAGGCACACACCTATATAAGGTCCAACAGTTGATTGTACATGTCAGAGCAATAACCAAGCTATGAGAGGATTGGGTAGAGGCACATATCTGTGAAAGGGTACCAAAACTTTTCTGCAGCATTGAAGGTCCCCAAGAACACAGTGGCCTCCATCATTCTTAAATTGAAGAAGTTTGGAACCACCAACATTCTTCCTAGAGCTGGCCGCCTGGCCAAATTGAGCAATCAGGGGAGAAGGGCCTTGGACAGGGCCTTGGACCAAGAACCCGATGATTATTCTGACAGAGCTCCAGAGTTCCTCCATAGAGATGGCAGAACCGTCCAGAAGGACAACCATCTCTGCAGCTATCCACCAATCAGGCCTTTACGGTAGAGTGGCCAGACGGAAGTCACTCCTCAGTAAAATGCACATGATAGCCCGCTTGGAGTTTGCCAAAAGACACCTAAAGGACTCTCAGATCATGAGAAACAAGATTCTCTGGTCTGATGAAACCATGATTGAACTCTTTGACCTGAATGCCATGCGTGATGTCGGGAGGAAACGTGCCACTGTCCCTACGGTGAAGGATGGTAGTGGCAGCTTCATGTTATGGGGATGTTTTTCAGAAGCAGGGACTGGAGACTAGTCAAGATCGCGTGAAAGATGAACGGAGCAAAGTACAGCGAGATCCTTGATGAAAACCTGCTCCAGAGTGCTCAGGACCTCTGACTGGGGTGAATATTCACCTTCTAACAGGACAACGACCCAAAGCACAGCCAAGACAACGCAGGACTGGCTTCGGGACAAGTCTCTGAATGTCCTTGAGTGGCCCAGCCAGAGCCCGGACTTGAAACCGATTGAAATTTCTGGAGAGACCTAAAAATAGTTGTGCAGCAACGCTCCCCATCCAACCTCACAGAGCTTAAGTGGAACGGCAGAGAAGAATGGGGGAAACTCCCAAATACGGGTGTGCCAAGCTTTTAGCGTCATACCCACGAAGACTCTAGGTTGTAATCGCTGCCGAAGGTGCTTCAACAAAGTTCTGAGTAAAAGGTCTGAATACTTATGTAAATGTCATATGATTTTTTATTTTGTATACATTTGCTACAATTTCATTATGTGGTATTGTGTGTAGATTGACGAGTGAAAAATCTGATTTAATACATTTTAGAATAAGGCTGTTGTCACGATCCCTATGGAACTTTCATCACGCACACCTGTCCCCTATTCCCACTGATTAGTATTTCTATATATGTGCCCTTTGTTTTCCATTGGGCTGTCCATTATTGTTACTATGTCTGTTGGTGCGTGTGAGTACTTGTGCTGTGTGTTTTGGCTTTCGTGCCATTGTGGATTGCGCAGATATGATTGCGGGTCTTGTCCCGTGTGTTAATCATTGTCCGCATGTGTTATTTATTTGAGGTACTCCTCGCTCTTTTGCTTGGATTTCCACTCTATGTTTTTTGTATAGTGTTTGAATGGGCTTCGTCCCTGTGCCTTTACACGGCACACTGTAATTTGGGCAATAAATAAAAACCCTATTACTCATTCCTGCGCCTGTCGCACTGTATTTGATTGGTAGTATTTCTCTCAAGAAGACTTGAAGAAATGTACCTCTATACTGCTTGTGAGTTGTGAAGTTATAGAACTGCCAAAAAGGATAGATGAAAAAATAAACAATTCAAAGCACTGATCCAGTAGGCAGATAGGTTGTCGTTCTGCACTAATGCACTTGCTTATTGGTTCTTTGAAAACATTTGACTCAACTTACCTGTCATAAACATATTGGTTATTGGAGAAAGGGATGACAGTACATTTAAGAAATTTCATATACAGTACTTACAACATTTATCGGACTTGGTCCCGATGTCGATGTTGGGCATCCCAAAATACTTGTCAAAAAGATGGGGCCATCCATTGTTATCGCCTAGAAAACAAAGTATAAACACATTATTTTACTGGTCAGAAATAGTACATCCTTATGTCCATCTTCCACAGAGCAAACATCAACATTGTATCATACTTTATTAATAATTTAGATACATGCCAAGGTGTCAAGTAATACCTTTACAGCAGGAACAATCTACTTTTTGCCTGACATCAGCTTGACATCCATTAATCAGCCAGTAGGCCTCAAGTTTTGACACTGCAGAGTCTCACTCAAGAAGTCTAGGGCTTAGATGAGGTGCCAATCGGTTTCTGCTCTCTTGCCAACTCCTTATGGAATTATCATGTTTGGCTTGACAATAACAGCAATGGAGTTGGCAGGAGCACTACGAGATATGGGACCAGGCTTTCTAGGGCTCATTCATTGAACCATGAAAAGATAAATAGATTGCCTATTTCGGTAAATCAATCTGGAATTAAGTTTGGGTTTGCCAATATACACTGAACAAAAATAGAAACGCAACATCTAAAGTGTAGGTCCCATGTTTCATGAGCTGAAATAAAAAATCCCAGACATTTTCCATACGCACAAAAAGCTTATTTCTCAAAAATGTTGTGCAGAAATGTATTTTTATTCCTGTTAGTGAGCATTTCTCCTTTGCCAAGATAATCCATCCACCTAACAAGTGTGGCATATCAAGAAGATAATTAAACAGCATGATCATTACACAGGTGAACCTTGTGCTGGGGACAAAATGCCCCTCTAAAATGAGCAGTTTTGTCACACAACACAATGCCACAGATGTCTCAAGTTTTGAGGGAGTGTGGAATTGGCATGCGGACTGTAGGAATGTCCTGCAGAGCTGTTGCCAGAGGACTGAATGTTAATTTCTCTACCATAAGCCGCTTCCAACGTCATTTTAGACAACATGGCAGTATGTCCAAATGGCCTCACAACCGCAGACCACATGTATGGCGTCGTGTGGGCGAGCAGTTTGCTGATGTCAACATTGTAAACAGAGTGCCCCATGGTGGCGGCGGGGTTATGGTATGGGCAGGCATAAACTACGCACAACGAGCACAATTGCATTTTATCGGTGGAGATTTGAATGCACAGAGAATCCATGACGAGAACCTAAGGCATATTGTCGTGCCATTCATCCGCCGCCATCACCTCAGGTTTCAGCATGTTAATGCACGACCCCTTGTCGCAAGGATATGTACACAATTCCTGGAAGCTGAAAATGTCCCAGTTCTCCCATGACCTGCATACTGAGCAGACATGTCACCAATTGAGCATGTTTGGGATGCTCTGGATCAACGTGTACGACAGCGTGTTCCAGTTGCCGCCCAATATCCAGCAACTTTGCACAGCCATTGAAGAGGAGTGGGACAAAATTCCGCAGGCCACAATCAACAGCGTAATCAAATCTATGTGAAGGAGATGTATTGAAGCTGCAATAGGCAAATGGTGGTCACATCATATACTGACTGGTTTTCTGATCCACGCCCCCACCTTTTCTTTTTATGGTATCTGTGACCAACAGATGCATATCTGTATTCCCAGTCATGTGAAACCCATAGACTAGGGCCTAATTTATTTATTTCCATTGACTGATTTCCTTATATGAACTGTAACTCTGTAAAATCTTTGAAATTGTTGAGTTTATATCTTTGTTCAGTATAAATACTACAAGCTTTTAGGACAAACCATCTCAATAGATCCATATTTATTTTTACTTTTTACTTCCTTAAACACAGAAAGAAGTCATTATGTTAACAAGGAATAATTTGTCCTTTTTAACAGCTCCCCCATTACCAGTGCAAATGGTTATGCTGTTTGTGCTGCCCTTCAACCTACTGCAGCATCATCAATCACGACTGTCACATATTTGAAAATTTCAGCATGGATGTGGGATTGTAATTTGAGCCAGTTTGCTACAGCAGGAAAATAATCGTTCAAGAACAGGAAATGTGAATTAATATGTGCATTATAATGAATGGACATTTTTGTAGGGGTTGATACATTTTCAGTAAATTTAGTCTGACATTTCAAAGTGGAAATTATAAACTTCAGAAGCCTTTTTAAACCTCAAATACATTACAAGTAAAACATTTCCAACAGGGTGATCAAAGATCCTACTTCTGTACAAGTTCGGGCCTATACACCATATACAGCAAACACACATACTCACAGCCCCAGGCACATACCCAAACATACATGCACCAAAACAGACAGTATACGTTTGTTTTACTATCCCTGTGCAGACCTGATTTATTCCTATTCAAAGTCCTATTTTCCCTAACCCCTATCCTTAACCACTAACTCTAATTGTAACTCTTAACCTAACCTCTAAGCCTCTAAGCCTTGTGAAGACCGGCAAAATGTACCCGCTTGTCCAAATGTTCCTTGTTTTATCATCCTTGTGAGGACTTCTGGTCCCCACAAGAAAAGTAAGACCAAGCACACACGCACGGACACTCATCTTCACAGTCACTTTCAACTTGTTCTTGTTCCAGTCTAATCCCCACTAGAGTTCTCATTTTCAGCCCAACACAATTCTGTGAATTGATTCGTGCAGGGCGGGACTCGGGCTTGCCGTGCTGTCTGAATAAAAAATGAACTATGTGTCTGCGTACCTTTTTAGCCTACTACGGCTCTCTCTCTGCTTGATTTTATTTAAAACCTGTTGGGGCTAGGGGGCAGTATTTGCACGGCCGGATAAAAAACGTACCCGATTTAATCTGGTTACTACTCCTGCCCAGTAACTAGAATATGCATATAATTAGTAGATTTGGATAGAAACCCTCTAAAGTTTCTAAAACTGTTTGAATGGTGTCTGTATGTATAACAGAACTCATATGGCAGGCCAAAACCTGAGAAGATTCCATGCAGGAAGTGGAAATCTGATTTGTGGAATAACCTTCAACACTTTGTCTATGAAACACACCGTGAGTTAGGATTCATTTAGCACTTCCTAAGGCTTCCACTAGATGTCAACAGTCTTTACAAAGGGGTTTGAGTCTTCCCCGGTAGAAACTGACCGAACGAGAGACCTGGAAAGTTGGTCATAGGGGGAGGGCCATTACTACTATGACGCGGGTGCCCATGGGTACCCTTTTGTTCCGAAACGTTTAGTAAGACAATGCAATCGTCCCCCTTGAATATTATTGAAGCTCTGATTGAAAAAGGCCCTAAAGATTTATGTTATACAACGTTTGACATGTTTGAACGAACGTAAATATATATTTTTTGCACATTCGTGACGACAAGTCCGGCGCACCTCATACATTATGAGTAGCCTTCGGAACGCGCTAACAAGAAGGAGCTATTGGGACATAAATTATTAACTTTTTCGAACAAAACTACATTTGTTGTGGACCTGGGATTCCTGGAAGTGCCTTCTGATGAAGATAATCAAAGGTAAGGGAATATTTACAATAGTATATTTGATTTTAGATGGTTCCAAGATGGCGCTAACCTGTATCGCCTAGCCTATTTTTCTGAGCATAGCACCTCGTTTATTGCAAAGTGTGATTTCCCAGTAAAGTTATTTTTAAATCTGGCAATGCGGTTGCATTCACGAGATGTTAATCTATAATTCTTTGAATGACAATATTACATTTTAAAAATGTTTTCGAATAGTAATTTTGTAAATTGTAGCGCTGATTCACTGGAAGCATTTGAAGGAAAATATTTTCTGAACGTCACGCGCCGATGTAGATTGCTGTTTTTATATATAAATATGAACTTTATCGAACAAAAAATGCATGTATTGTGTAACATGATGTCCTAGGAGTGTCATCTGATGAAGATTGTTAAAGGTTAGTGCTGCATTTAGCTGTGTTTTGGGTATTTGTGTTGCATGCTAGTTGCTTTGAAAATGGCAGTGTGATTATTTTTGGCTGGGTACTCTCCTAACATAATCTAATGTTTTGCTTTTGCTGTAAAGCCTTTTTGAAATCGGACAACGTGGTTCGATTCAGGAGAGGTGTATCTATAAAATGGTGTAAAATAGTCATATGTTTGAGAAATTGAAGTTATAGCATTTATGAGGTATTTGTATTTCGCGCAACGCGATTCCACTGGCTGTTGACTAGGTTCCCAGACAGGTTAAAGAATGAATGAATGACTGTTTGATTCTATTAAAGTAGGCAAAGTTACGTTAAGAAAGATAAAACAGGACACGCACTCACAGCTTGATGATGGTTAGATTGTATTAGGCAAGTAGAGTCCAGAGCAAGATAATACACTTGATTTAGGCTACATTATTGCATGCTAAATGTTTCTGGTCAGTGATAGATGAGCACAGAAATAAATGAGCTACCACCTCCATTTGCCCAGCCAGAGATCAATTAACCAAATACACAGACCGATTTAGTGAAAAAAAATCACATTGATTCAGACATGTCACAGGCTTTTGGTCAGAAGTAGGACAGGCTACTGTGTGAGTGAAGAGCAAAATTCAGTTGTTAAGCTACATAACATGCTAGCAAAATATTCTGATCGGCTAATATATGAGTAAACTACAATCTTTTTTTATTTAACTCGGCAAGTCAGTTAAGAACAAATTCTTATTTACAATGACAGCCTACCCCGGCCAAACCCAGACGGCGCTGGGCCAATTGTGCGCTGCCCTATGGGACTCCCAAGCACGGCTGGATGTGATGCAGCCTGGATTCAAACCAGGGACTGCAGTGACACCAGGGAATTAAGATGATCATGAGCACTCACTTTAACTTAGCCTAATTGTTTCCAAATATCCAACCGGAAATTCAGTGAAAACTAAAATCGGACATCGATTGTCTCAAAGCTGTGCGATGGCGCTGTCCCAATCTAATGGTGCTGAAATGATCATCTAGGTGACCACACACCACTATTGCTTTAAATTTGTATAATAGTTTGATATGACTTTGGGGACTCTATTTAAGGCGATGCTAGTGTCAAACGCACGTTAGTTTGCAATCTTGTCACATAAAAACTGTCGCCCTGACAATTTCCAGCCCTAATGCCATGTTCGGCTATGTCTAAAATCAGCAAGCTTGCGCTCAGATGGGAGAGGTGGAAATATTTGAGGCGTGTACTTAAAAACATGATCCAAAGTGCTAATGTTAGGCAGCGCTGGTAGGGATATTTAAGACCAACCAATAGCTGGTTTTAGCGGTAAAGAAGTTGGTTATGGCATGAATTTAAACAGCGGAAACACAGCCTATCTGTAGGCTACCCGTGTCGCACACCACCCATATTCACATGGAACAAGATGGGATTTGGTGCCTGTATACGTAGTATTAAGAAACATAAAACATGAATGTTTTTTCCCCAATTTCGTTTTATTTGATTAAAAACCAAGCATAGCCTCCCCTTCTCTCAATGAAGTCTTTCTTTTTGTCCTGCCCAATGTAATCAAGTAGGCTAGTCAAGACAGTTGATCAAGTGTTTGGGTCATGAGACCGGACGGAAATAAATCTTAATCACCCAAGCTATATTAAAATATAAAGTTTGAGAGGAGCAAAACAGTGAGCTGACATTCCTTTTTTATCTATGTATTGTAGGCAGGCCTACATTATTTTAGCCATGCCTTGGACATGCGTAAATCCCCTCCATGATGTAGGCTAAATGTGTCCATGCCCATCATGAAACGAGAGATGAGAACCTCGGTGAATACCGGTAAACCTCATATTCTCCTGTAACAATTGTTTGTTTTCCGTTTCATATTTTTAAAACCCAAACCCTCTGTAGGTTACCCTTACGCTAGGTCTACTATAATGAAGGCAATGCATTGTCTTTTTTTATGCTGGCAATTTTATGATAGCATTACATTTGACATGTATTTATTGTTAAAAAAAACAGTGCTTGTTTTTCGTTTAATTTTATTAAACCAAATTTACTAGAATGATTCACTGTCCTGGTTTTGTGGTGAGAACATCCATGGCACGCATACAATGCAACTTCTGGAGAAGTGTGAATGCGATCTGTAAGATGGTTTTCCCCTATTTCGTGATATCCAATCGGTAGTTAGTCTTGTCCCATCACTGCAACTCCCATATGGACTCGGAGGGGGAAAGGTCGAGAGCCACACGTCCTCCAAAACACGACCCTGCCAAGCCACACTGCTTCGACACACTGCTTGCTTAACCCGGAAGCCAGCCGCATCAATGTGTCAGGTGAAACACCATACAACTGGCAACCGGAGTCAGCGTGCATGCGCCCGGCCCGCCACAAGGAGTCGCTAGAGCGTGATGGGACAAGGACACCCCGGCCAGCCAAACCCTCCCCTAACCCGGACAATGCTGGACCAATTGTGCACCGCCTCATGGGTCTCCCGGTCGCGACTGGCTGCGACAGCCTGGGATCGAACCCGGGACTGTAGTGACGCCTCTAGCACTGCAGTGCCTTAGACCGCCATTCGGGAGGGCATTGAGTGAACCTTCTCCCTTTTTTTTATATTGGATTTTTGTCCAGCAACTGTGAAAAGTTTGGATGTGTGTAAGACTCTCCATAATCTGCGTTGTTTTAATATTATATGCCCACGGGAAGCAATTATGGCCTCAATGGAGAGGTTCAAAAGCTTCAAGTTCCTCTGTGTCGTGAAGAAAGCATGGCAACGCCTCTTCTCCCTCAGGAAGCGGAAACCATTTGACATGGCCGCTCAGATCCTCAGGAACTTTTACAGCTGCACCATTGAGAGCATCCTGACTGGATGTATCAACGTCTGATATGGCAACTGCACCGCACTCGCTCAGAAGACACTACAAAGGGTGGTGAGGACCGCCCAGCATATCACTGGGGGTGAGCTTCCAGCCATCCAAGATGCATGCCAGGCAGTGTCTGAGAAAGGCCAAAGTATTTGCAGAAGACTATTCCCTGGCCATAAGACTGTTAAATGGCTAACAACTACTGTTCTAACTCTCCCACAGACTATCCACACTGACTATGCCCATCCAAACACAACTACGCTGCTGCTAAAATTATTATTGTTTAGATGTATTACTACCACTGCGATGCTGTTAAATTATTATTGATTTCCATTACCATGAGTATCCATCTATTTGTCACTATTACTCCTGTTTACATGCATATGCATATTTTATCATTAGTATATTACCATGAGTATGTATACATTTCTGCAGCAGGAATGTATAAATACTCATGGTGGATAGTCAGTGTGGATAGTCTGTGGGAGAGTTAGAACAGTAGTTGTTAGCCATTTAACAGTTTCTTGGCAATTTCTCGCATGGAATAGCCTTCATTTCTCAGAACAAGAGTAGACTGATGAGTTTCAGAAGAAAGTTTTTGGTTTCTATCCATTTTTGAGCCTGTAATCGAACCCACAAATGCTGATGCTCCAGATTCGCAACTAGTCTACAGACGGCCAGTTTTATTGCTTCTTTAATCAGAACAACAGTTTTCATCTGTGCTAACATAATTGCAAATATAATGTTCGTCGTAAGAAGGAGAAGTGGACCAAGGCGCAGCGTGGTAAGTGTTCATGATACTTTATTTCAAGAACACACTCAAACAAAATAACAAAAGGCGAAAAAACGAAAGCGCACAGTTCTGTCAGGCACAGAATGCTAAACCGAAAATAACCTCCCACAAACACAGGAATAAAACAGGTTGCCTAAGTATGATTCCCAATCAGAGACAACGATAGACAGCTGCCTCTGATTGGGAACCACACTCGGCCCCAAAAACAAAGAAACAGAAAAGATAGATTTTCCCACCTGAGTCACACCCTGACCTAACCAAACATAGAGAATAATAAGGATCTCTACGGTCAGGGCGTGACAGCAAAAGGGTTTCCAATGGTAAATTAACCTTTTAAAATTATAAACTTGGATTAGCTAACACAACGTGCCATTGGAACAAAAGAGTGATGGTTGCTAATGATGGTCCTCTGTACGCCTATGTAGATATTCCATAAAGAATCTGTCATTTACAACATTAACAATGTCTACGCTGTATTTCTAATCAATTTGATGTTATTTTAATGGACAGAAAATGTGCTTTTCTTTCAAAAACAAGGACATTTCTAAGTGACCCCAAACTTTTGAACGGTAGTTTATATGTTAAGAGCACAACAAATGGCCCCAAGAAGAGTTTGCGGGTAATTCTCTTGGTCATGTCAAAGTTTTATCTGCATTCTGTTTTGGGTGAAATATTAATGTGACTCATATCTTGGATGCACAGATACACACAAGTTGTTTTTGTCCTTACTTGTTAGGACATTTGGGTGAATTGTTAGGACATTGGGGTCCTGATAAGGTTGGAAAACAATTACACACACACACACACACACACACACACACACACACACACACACACACACACACACACACACACACACACACACACACACACACACACACACACACACACTTCCTTTGCTCAGACTAGGCTATTACAATGCTCCTAGGAGCTGTTTAGGAGTAAAATACAGTACATTAACTACACACAGACACTGAGGAACCCAAAATGACCCAAAATGAGTTGGTTTGGGTCCTCTTTCATTTCGTCAAAACAGTAGTTGGCTACATCTGGCCCACATAAAATAGGCCACAAACTTCCCAACGTTTTTCCAGAATGAATGGTGACAGGAGAGTGTCATCACAAATGTACATTCCAATGACAGAATGGTACATTCAGGATTAGTAATTAACAGATTTTTTTTAAACACAGTGTGAATTTTCACCAGCTATAAGTCTGACAATAGCAAAGATGAGCACATTTTGTTCTCCTGACATTCTCCTGTATGGTGCCAGGCAAAACTATTGAACATATTAGCATGCAGAGCATGTGTTTCTTGAAATAATCAATTGACAAGGTAATGACATTCACTTTTGTCGAACGCTTTAATGGCAGGCAAAGGCCACCATTCAATAACTGTTATATAGTACTGTTTCATTTATTCCTGTAAAAATTCACTTTTTTATGCTCTTCTCTTTTGAAAATCGAGATTATCCCGGTTGCTTTCATGTTGTCTAGAGTGTCAAGATGTGTTCATTTGCATATAATAAAATCCACGACAAAAAACGCAGTCCAATGATTTTCAGACTTTCCAATTCTCCACAAATTTGTGACCAGAGTATCTATTATCAAGTAAATATTTGTAGTTGCTACCCACAGGTTATGAATCATTTGACTGATGGGAGTAGTACTTATTTTTCACATTGCATACTGTAGTTGTTTACGCTTAAGCACTCAGAGTCATTAGTAACAGAGGTCATGGAAATTCATATCTCAAAAGGATGGCACCTGATTGACGAGTCAATGGAATTGGTATGCTAAACAATGAATTGATGCAGATACTCATGATATTCTATCAGGTAGGCATAGACTACTTTGTAGTTAACATTTAATTGAGAAGGTTTTTAGGAATCTATCAGAAGATGGTTGTTATTAGCATCATTGCTACGGGCTACACAACTTGGTAGGCATGCGCTTCCACAGACAGGGGCATTCCTGTGCCATTGCTTCTTCAGAAAGTTGAAGGAAAATACAAATCACTGATCCATTTCGTTCATGTCATGTTTATCTTGGGCACGTTTATAAATATTCCAATAAGTTCAATACATTTAGTTGATTTCCTACAAAGTTGAATTTTTTTTTTTATATTGTTGAATTCCGTTTGAATGTCTGGATTCCGTGATTCCATCCGTGCTCTCCGTATCGCAGATTTTTTAGGGCCCTACAAACAGTGACTGTATTATTGTGTTCTATTAAGTGTGCAGAGAGAGTGACAGCGCTAAGTCCAGTGAAAGATATTTATGTAGAACCCCCCCACCGCTTAGATAGGGCTTAGATTCTAGAGGGTTAATGGCCCCTTTAAGATTGCAGATGGTCTCCTACCATTTCGATGGCTGAAGCCCAACATGAATAACTGTTGAGGCCTGAAAAAGCTCAAACAATGTTGTTACCCTCAAGGTGTCTGCCTCTTGCAAAGAAACACAGGATACACACACTCCATCACACACACACACTTTCATGAACACGTACACTCATACACCCAACCGCAATGGGGATGACTTATCTACTTTCCCCAACTGTTAGGAACAAGACCATCTATCTGTGTCGCACAGATGGCCACCTGCTAAGCCTCAGTCCTCTGCACTGACGAGACATTTACCAAGCATATTTGTCCAAGAATACCACCATGCATAAAGCAAAACAAAAATGTTTTTATGATATTTGCAGAGACTGACGCAAACAACCACCAGACATGAATCATAATTATCTTGTATCTATCGGCCGATGCGAGCCACCATTTGACAAATTATGATTATATGCACTCTACCTCCTTGAGAGGCTCTCTGGCGGCTAGGATGAGAGGCTCTCTGGCGGCTAGGATGAGAGAGTACAGCACACAGAAGGGGAGATGAAAACAACTTAAAAGAAGAGGATGAAGTTCAAGGGAAAAGGGTGATTCAGCTTTGCAATTATGCAGGAGTATGTTAGCAAAATATAGAAAGAAGGCTCCCCTGCCTGCCTTCTTCCAATTTGGTTCGGACTTATCAACGACCAAAGGGGAGGAATTTCGACAATTGTGTGCCGATCTGAAATCAATCCCACCTTGTTTGGGAGATAAAGGTTCATGCAGACTGTATGATTTTAGCCATCTTATGCCACGATTTTGCCTTCCCAGACAACATTTCCACGTTGTGTGCAAATTCCTTGGTCTAAACGATTGTCGGACGTCTTGGCTCATTCAGTATGACAGGGTCTAGGTCTGCCGATAATCCTGCATTGTAGTCTAAGTGGGCATAACAATCCCACTCTACCCGGACCTGATGGTGATAAGTCTGGCAGACTGGCAGTAGAAGCTGGATCAGCTACTTAGCTGAAAGGTAGGCCCAGGTAGTCAGCTTCTAAAACAGACATGGCTTCTTGTGTTTACTTATTATATACAGTATCTCCAGGTGTTGCAAACAATTGGGCACCCCTTCCACAGCCGATTGGGATTCTGTAGAGCTGGAGGAACACTACTTCTCTGAAAGTGGGGAGTGAGGGGGCTTAGAATATGGAGGAGGGGAGTTAGAGAAGTGGATTTGAGAGCAGGTGGGAAGTGTGCAGTGACAGCGGATCTAGATAGCCGTTGTAGAAGTCATAGTGATTTTATTTACAGATGAATCAGGTGGTCCAATGAGCAATATTGACACAATGGTCAAAAAATGTATTTTTACAAATTTCTCACAATCCTTAGTAGCAGGCAAACCTGTCTATTCCAAAGAGATCAGGTTAGGGGTGTACCAGGCTCAACAGCCTTACCTCTCATTTACCAAACTGAATCTCCCTAGAAGCCCGAAAATAACCGCTTACAGTTGGCATCATAAATATTCACCCCCCTTGGATTTTGTTGCATTACAAAATGGGATTGAAATAGATTTAATTGTGATTTTGTTTTGTCATTGATCTACTCAAAATACTCCGTAATGTCAAAGTGAAAAGAACATTATACAAATGTGTCCTAAAATAGTAGTTTCATATGTACAAGTATTACCCCTTATGTTTAGGCAAGCCAAAATTAGTTTAGGTGTAAGGTTTGGCATAACAAATTACATAAGTTACATGGACTCACTGTGTTAAATAATTTGGGGTTGACCTGAATTTTGAATTATTTTTTCAGTGAAGTATTGAATTTAAAGAACAGATTCAACTACAAAGACCAGTGAGCATTTCGAAAGCCTCATAAAGAAGGGCAATGATTGGTAGATGAGTAACAATAATAAATTAGACGTTGAATATCACATTAAGCATGGTAAAGTTAATAATTATGCTGTGGATGATGTATTAAACCACCCAGACAAATCAAAGATATTCGTCCTTTAGAACTGAGCTGCAGGGCAGGAAGGAAACTGAGGATGGATCAATAACATTGTAGTGACTCCACAATAATAATATACTGTAAATGACAGTGAAAAGAATACAATTATACTGAATACAAAATACACTGCTCAAAAAAATAAAGGGAACACTTAAACAACACAATGTAACTCCAAGTCAATCACACTTCTGTGAAATCAAACTGTCCACTTAGGAAGCAACACAGATTGACAATACATTTCACATGCTGTTGTGCAAATGGAAAAGACAACAGGTGGAAATTATAGGCAATTAGCAAGACACCCCCAATAAAGGAGTGGTTCTGCAGGTGGGGACCACAGACCACTTCTCAGTTCCTATGGTTCCTGGCTGATGTTTTGGTCACTTTTGAATTCTGGCGGTGCTTTCACTCTAGTGGTAGCATGAGACGGAGTCTACAACCCACACAAGTTGCTCAGGTAGTGCAGCTCATCCAGGATGGCACATCAATGCGAGCTGTGGCAAGAAGGTTTGCTGTGTCTGTCAGCGTAGTGTCCAGAGCATGGAGGCGCTACCAGGAGACAGGCCAGTACATCAGGAGACGTGGAGGAGGCCGTAGGAGGGCAACAACCCAGCAGCAGGACCGCTACCTCCGCCTTTGTGCAAGGAGGAGCAGGAGAAGCACTGCCAGAGCCCTGCAAAATGACCTCCAGCAGGCCACAAATGTGCATGTGTCTGCTCAAACGGTCAGAAACAGACTCCATGAGGGTGGTATGAGGGCCCGACGTCCACAGGTGGGGGTTGTGCTTACAGCCCACCACCGTGCAGGATGTTTGGCATTTGCCAGAGAACACCAAGATTGGCAAATTCGCCACTGGCGCCCTGTGCTCTTCACAGATGAAAGCAGGTTCACACTGAGCACATGTGACAGACGTGACAGAGTCTGGAGACGCCGTGGAGAACGTTCTGCTGCCTGCAACATCCTCCAGCATGACCGGTTTGGCGGTGGGTCAGTCATGGTGTGGGGTGGCATTTCTTTGGGGGGCCGCACAGCCCTCCATGTGCTCGCCAGAGGTAGCCTGACTGCCAATAGGTACCGAGATGAGATCCTCAGACCCCTTGTGAGACCATATGCTGGTGCGGTTGGCCCTGGGTTCCTCCTAATGCAAGACAATGCCAGACCTCATGTGGCTGGAGTGTGTCAGCAGTTCCTGCAAGAGGAAGGCATTGATGCTATGGACTGGCCCGCCCGTTCCCCAGATCTGAATCCAATTGAGCACATCTGGGACATCATGTCTCGCTCCATCCACCAACGCCACGTTGCACCACAGACTGTCCAGGAGTTGGCGGATGCTTTAGTCCAGGTCTGGGAGGAGATCCCTCAGGAGACCATCCGCCACCTCATCAGGAGCATGCCCAGGCGTTGTAGGGAGGTCATACAGGCACGTGGAGGCCATACACACTACTGAGCCTCATTTTGACTAGTTTTAAGGACATTACATCAAAGTTGGATCAGCCTGTAGTGTGGTTTTCCACTTTAATTTTGAGTGTGACTCCAAATTCAGACCTCCATAGGTTGATAAATTGGATTTCCATTGATTATTTTTGTGTGATTTTGTTGTCAGCACATTCAACTATGTAAAGAAAAAAGTATTTAATAAGATTATTTCTTTCATTCAGATCTAGGATGTGTTGTTTAAGTGTTCCCTTTATTTTTTTGAGCAGTATATTTCTAAACATGCATCTTGTGTGCAACAAGTAATACTGCAAAAAAACTCAATGGCAAAGGAATACACTTTTTGACCTAAATGCAAAGTTTTGTGTTTGGGGCAAATCCAACACAACACATCACTCCTTATTTTCAAGCATGGTGGTAGCTGCATCATGGTACGGTATGCTTGATATCGGCAAAGACCGGGGAGATTTTCAGGATGAAAAGAAACGATATGGAGCTAAGCACGGGCAAAATCTTAAAGGAAAACCTGCTTGAGTCTGGCCAGATACAGCTGAAGTCGGAAGTTTACATACACTTAGGTTGGAGTCATTAAAACTCGTTATTCAATCACTCCACAAATTTCTTGTTAACAAACTATAGTTTTGGCAAGTCGGTTAGGACATCTACTTTGTGCATGACACAAGTAATTTTTCTAACATTTGTTTACAGACAAATTATTTCACTTGTATCACAATTCCAGTGGGTCAGAAGTTTACATACACTAAGTTGACTGTGCCTTTAAACAGCTTGGAAAACCTCGAAGAATCAAAAGAAATCAGCCCAGACCTCAGAAAAAAATGGTAGACCTCCACAAGTCTGGTTCATCCTTGGGAGCAATTTCCAAACACCTTAAGGTGCCATGTTCATCTGTACAAACAATAGTACGCAAGTATAAACACCATGGGACCACGCAGCCTTCATATCACTCAGGAAGGAGACGCGTTCTGTCTCCTAGAGATGAACATACTTTGGTGCGAAAAGTGCGAATCAATCCCAGAACAACAGCAAAGGACCTTGTGAAGATGCTGGAGAAAACAGGTACAAAAGTTTCTATATCCACAGTAAAACGAGTCCTATATCGACATAACCTGAAAGGCTGCTCAGCAAGGAAGAAGCAACTGCTCCAAAACCAACATAAAAAAGCCAGACTACGGTTTGCAACTGCACATGGGGACAAAGATTATACTTTTTGGAGAAATGTCCTCTGGTCTGATGAAACAAAAATAGAACTGTTTGGCCATAATGACCATCGCTATGTTTGGAGGAAAAAGGGGGAGGCTTGCAAGCCGAAGAACACCATCCCAACCATGAAGCACGGATGTAGCAGCATCATGTTGTGGAGGTGCTTTGCTGCAGGAGGGACTGGTGCACTTCACAAAATAGATGGCATCATGAGGAGGAAAATTATGTGGATATATTGAAGCAACATCTCAAGACATCAGTCAGGATGTTAAAGCTTGGTCGCAAATGAGTCTTCCAAATGGACAATGACCCCAAGCATACTTCCAAAGTTGTTGCAAAATGGCTTAAGGACAACAAAGTCAAGGTGTTGGAGTGGCCATCAGAAAGCCCTGACCTCAATCCTATAGAAGATTTGTGGGCAGAACTGAAAAAGCGTGTGCGAGCAAGGAGGCCTACAAACCTGACTCCATTACACCAGCTCTGTCAAAATTCACCCAACTTATTGTGGGAAGCTTGTGGAAGACTAGCCGAAACGTTCCAAATACTAATTGAGTGTATGTATACTTCTGCCCCACTGGGAATGTGATGAAATAAATAAAAGCTGAAATAAGTCATTCTTTCTACTATTTTTCTGACATTTCACATTCTTTAAATAAAGTGGTGATCCTAACTGACCTAAGACAGGGAATTTTTACTAGGATTAAATGTCAGGAATTGTGAAATGTAAATGTATTTGGCTAAGGTGTATGTAAACTTACGACTTCAACTGTATACACTGGAGTTGCTTACCGAAATGAAATTGAATGTTCCTGAGTGGCCTAGTTACAGTTTTGACATGAATCGGTTTGAAAATGTATGGCTGTCTAGCAATGATCAACAACATACTTGACAGAGCTTGAAGAATAAAAAAAAAAAGAATAATGGGCAAATACAGTATTGTACAATCCAGGTGTGCAAAGCTCTTAGGCTTACCCAGAATGACTGACATCTGTAATCACTGCCAAAGGGAATTCTAACATGTTTTGACTCAGGGGGTTGAATACTTATCTAATCAAGAAATATTTAGAAATATTTCTTCAGGTGTAGATCGTTGACAAAAAGACAATTACAATAAATCCATTCTAAATCTGGAGAAAGTAAAGGAGTGTGAATAGTTTCTGGAGTCACTGTAAGTGTCTCTCAATCAGTAGGTTTGAATTCTTATTTCCTCTTCACATCATGGAATAGATTAACACAGATAGGGTTATTTACAGATTTGTATTACTTTTTTATTTAACATTTATTTAACTAGGCAAGTCGGTTAAGAACAAATTCTTATTTACAATCACGGCCTACCCAGGCCAAACCCTAACCCAGACGACACTGGGCCAATTGTGCGCCCTATGGGACTCCCAATCACGGCCAGTTGTGATGCAGCCTGTAATCAAATCAGGGTCTATAGTAATGCCTCTAGTACTGAGATGCAGTGCCTTAGACCGCTGCGCCACTCGGGAGCCTATGCTGAATCAAGCCACCCCTGCCATTTTACATTACAGTAATCAATACAATAGAACCTGTAAAGTCATCTGCATACATACTGTAGGTTTGCTCCTATAAGAACTCGGCTAAGCGAAGTGAACGTCTGTGCTCGCATACTTCCTTAACATACCTTTGCATGAAAAACGAGCAAAGGCTGTTGCACCTGTCTGTGTGGATGGAACATTTCAGGTTGTCAGTGATGTGCACACCGAGGAACTGGAAGCTTTTCACCCTCTCCGCTCCTCGTCGATCTGGATGGGGGTGTGATCCCTCTGCTGTCTCCTGAAGTCCACGATCAGCTACTTCATTTTGTTGACGTTGAGGGAGAGGTTATTTTCCTGGCACCACTCCACCAGGGCCTAATATGCATGAACTGTTTTGACTGGGAAGCATATAGTAGGCTTATGACCATAGCAGGGCTCCAGACTAAGACTTTCCACTCATGTCACTGGTGCCAATAACTTTTTCAATTAGAGGCACCAGCACATGATTTGGTTGCACCAAAATTCTGTTGCGGCGAAATGCAATATATATATATTTTTCTTTAGATGCCATTCACAGGGCTATATTGCCAGAAATGAACTATGAGATTAAAGAAAACGTAAAAGTAATTTCAACTGCACTCTTTTGATAAACAGATTTTTCCCCCCGCAATTGCATTTTGCATCAATCTGTTCAAGTTTTTTAATTGTCTCAGCTTTCCCCAAAGTGTCTTTCAATCATCGGGATTGAATATTTATTTCCTCTTTTCACATCATAGAACGTTTATATTAATTGGACTTCATCATGAAATAAACACAGAGGCTACTTGTAAATAACCCTTTGTAAATTCAATAACATCTGGCCATTACTGCCATCTTACATTACAGAATTCAATACAACATAACTTGTAAGATCATAGACATACAGTACCAGTCAAAAGTTTGGACAGACCTACTCATTCAACGGTTTTTCTTTCTTTTTACTATCTTTTTACTTTTTTACGGTTGTGAGGCCGGTTGGACATACTGCCACATCTTCTAAAACAACGTTGGAGGTGGCTTATGGTAGAGAAATGAACATTCAATTATCTGGCAACAGCTCTGGTGGACATTCCTGTAGTCAGCATGCCAATTGCACACTCCCTCAAAACTTCAGACATCTGTGGCATTGTGTTGTGTGACAAAACTGCACATTTTAGAGTGGCCTTTTATTGTCCCTAGCACAAGGTGCACCTGTTAAATGATCATCCTGTTTAATCATCTTCTTAATATGCCACACCTGTCAGGTGGATGGATTATCTTGGCAAAGGAGAAATGCTCACTAACATGGATCTAAACAAATTTGTGCATCTTTCTGGTACCTTTTATTTCAGCTCATGAAACATGGGACAACACTTTACATGTATTTATATTTGTGTTTCAGTGTATATAGGCTTGGCCTTACAGCATCAATCTAAGTGGTTTTGGGTCAGCTTGTGAATTTTAGCACCTTTCCCTATTTGTCAATTTCTTGCATTACCAGCTCCACGGGATAGCTGGCCTCTATCTTTTCAGATGCTTTATTAAAGACTATCAGATCAGTCTCCAGCCGTGTCACCTGCTGTTTTAGGTAAAAAATGTAAAACCTCTTGCCAGAGTTGAAGTGTTGTCAAGATCCTCAACCTGGCCTAGTCATTGTACTGATTCACGACACATCTCCCAACAACTGTGAGTTATGTCCCTGACTCTCTAAACCCCCATTGTCATTTGACAATGCCTCTCAGTCAAAGCCCTTATTCTTTCCTCCATGATTCATGTGAGTGATGTTCAAAGGCGTCACTTACACAGTTCAACATCTAAGACACAGTTCAACATCTAGTTTTGATTTACATTTGGTTGAGTTGTCAACTATTGTGAACTCAATGTGAAATAAAAATAAATCCCCACATCATTGGATTCACTTTCCAGCCTAGGTTTAATCTGTACTATGACGGTGGATATTGCTCGTCCGCCTGCGGCTAACTACAGCAGGATTGTAACTGAGCGTGCATGTCGCAGATGGCTAATGGAACACCAAACTCTTCGTTGAGACAATGCTGGAAAGTCAATTCATGGGCTGGTCTGTGCTACATTTTCATTTGTGCCGAAATCAAAACGAAAAAAAGTTTCTCGCAAATTCAGCAGGCTCTGGTGTGAAATAGGCTTTTAGAAGTGCAACTCTCATTTGATTACTTCTCCTTAATGCCGCCTTTGGTGTGTTTATCAAAGCACAAGCACCTTTTCCCCACACTCCTATCGCTCCTTCTTCTGTGGAACAGCTTACGTTGTGACCATAGAAATAATCCATAGAAGGGTTTTGGAACCTCTAACCCTGGCAATTTTGGGGAAGGGCCCTTTCCTCTTTCAGCATGACAATGCACCCGTGCACAAAGTGAGGTCCCCACAGAAATGGTTTGTTGAGATGGGTGTGGAAGAACTTAACTGGCCTGCACAGAACCCTGACCTCAACCCCATCGAACACCTTTGGGATGAATTGGAACACCAACTGCGAGCCAGTCAGTTACGTAGTGCAGTGGCGGTTCTAGCTTGTATGGCTCCTTGGGCGAACCCCCTCTTCAGGCCCCCCCCCCTCACATAAAAAGCACCATTCTGCACTAACTGTAATTTTTATTTAGACATTTGGAACAACACATAAATAATCATAACATTTTAAACTATATCAAGATAAAAATATATACCAAAAAAAGATGTAACAAAGACAAATAGAAACAAATGTGTTGATTTGGCACTCGAGCATCAATACATTACCCATCCACTGACACTGTCAACCAAGAGTCAAGACTAAACCAATTCACCTTGCTGGTGTGCAGACTGGTTTTATGTTATTCTTAACGATTTCACACAAAGCAGAAAAAAATGCAACAATATGTCTGTGAAACTATATATTCACAGTATTATGAATGAAGTGGGGAGACCTGAGGTCAACCTTCCCCCGCCCCCTCCCAATCTTGTACTTCTGAGTGGGAGACCTTCCCAGGCAGTAGCCTGCCTAGCTCACAAACTAGAATCAGGGTGCCCACTCCAACAAGGTTAATTGACATGATATCATTGACGTGACGTGCAAATGAGCGATAGAAAACCGATGGCGCAAATGTCACCATAACAAAACATTTTTGGTGCGGTTGCCCCGTGCCACCCTCGGCAAGAAGCCGCCCTGGGCGGCTGCCCATGTCGCCAATAACTAAATCCGCCACTGATGTAGTGTACATTTTACGGACACTGTATATTTAACATTAGTTATATTTTTGGATTGTTTTTAGTCCCATCCTTCAGCTACCCTCAGCTCTTCCCATCTATCCTTGAAAACCATCCAGTTTGGATTTCTAATTGCCATATATTTTTCAACTGTGCTGTTTAACAAAAGTTCTCAACCTTTCTATTCTCAGTTTTTACAGATTGTAAATTGAAGATAAATATTTACTAACTCTATTATTAAAATATATGATCAATTGACTATGGCTTTTCAAGTCACCCAGCAGTGCTATTTGCAGAGTTAGCTTCAGGTAAATGTTGCAATTCTTAAGCCATTCCTGAACCTGCGACCAAAAATACTTCCTGTTCACCCACGACTGCGTGGCTAAACACGACTCCAACACCATCATTAAGTTTGCTGACGACACAACAGTGGTGGGCCTGATTACCGACAACAATGAGATATGCTATAGGGAGGAGGTCAGAGACACTGCCAGGACAACAACCTCTCCCTCAATGTGAGCAAGACAAAGGAGCTGATCGTGGACTACAGGAAAAGGTGGGCCGAACAGGCCCCCATTAACATCGACGGGGCTGTAGTGGAGCGGGTCGATAGTTTTGAGTTCCTTGATGTCCACAACACCAACGAACTATCATGGTCCAAACACACCAAGACAGTCGTGAAGAGGGTACGACAACACCGTTTCCCCCTCATGAGACTGAAAAGATTTGGAATGGGTTCCCAGATCCTCAAACAGTTCTACAGCTGCACCATGGAGAGCATCCTGACTTGTTGCATCACCACCTCTTATGGAAACTGCTCGGCATTTGACCGTAAGGCGCTACAGAGGGTAGTGCGTATGTCCCAGTACATCACTGGGGCCAAACTTCCTGTCATCCAGGACCTACAGTTGAAGTCAGAAGTTTACATACACCTTAGCCAAATACATTTAAACTCAGTTTCACAATTCCTGACATTTAATCCTAGTAAAAATTAATTCCCTGTCTTAGGTCAGTTAGGATCACCACTTTATTTTAAGAATGTGAAATGTCAGAATAATAGTAGAGTGAATGATTTATTTCAGCTTTTATTTATTTCATCACATTCCCAGTGGGTCAGAAGTTTACATGCACTCAATTAGTATTTGGTAGCATTGCCTTTAAATTGTTTAACTTGGGTCAAACGTTTCGGGTGACCTTCATTAAGCTTCCCACAATAAGTTGGGTGAATTTTGGCCCATTCCTCCATGACAGAGCTGGTGTAACTGAGTCAGGTTTGTAGGCCTCCTTGCTTGCACACGCTTTTTCAGTTCTGCCCACAAATTTTCTATGGGACTGAGGTTAGAGCTTTGTGATGGCCACTACAATACCTTGACTTTGTTGTCCTTAAGCTATTTTGCCATAACTTTGCAAGTATACTTGGTGTCGTTGTTCATTTGGAAGACCCAAGCTTTAACTTCCTGACTGATGTCTTGAGATGTTGCTTCAATATATATCTACATAATTTGTCGCCTTCATGAAGCCATCTATTTTGTGAAGTGCACCAGTCCCTCCTGGTTCACTTGCAGGCAGCAAAGCACCCCCACAACATGATGCTGCCACCCCCGTGCTTCACGGTTGGGATGGTGTTCTTCGGCTTGCAAGCATCCCCCCTTTTCCTCCAAACATAGCGATGGTCATTATGGCCAAACAGTTCTATTTTTGTTTCATCAGACCAGAGGATATTTCTCCAAAAAGTACGATCTTTGTCCCCATGTGCTGTTGCAAACCGTAGTCTCGCTTTTTTTGGTAGTTTTGGAGCAGTTGCTTCTTCCTTGCTGAGCGGCCTTTCAGGTTATGTCGATGTAGGACTCGTTTTACTGTGGATATAGATACTTTTGTACCTGTTTCCTCCAGCATCTTCACAAGGTCCTTTGCTGTTGTTCTGGGATTGATTTGCACTTTTCGCACCAAAGTACGTTCATCTCTAGGAGACAGAATGTGTTTCCTTCCTGAGCGGTATGACAGCTGCGTGGTCCCACGGTGTTTATACTTGCGTACTATTGTTTGTACAGATGAACGTGGTACCTTCAGGCGTTTGGAAATTACTCCGAACGATGATCCAGACTTGATTTATTTTGATTTTCCCATGATGTCAAGCAAAGAGGCACTGAGTTTGAAGGTAGGCCTTGAAATACATCCACAGGTACACCTCCAATTGACTCAAATCATGTCAATTTGCCTATCAGAGGCATCTAAAGCCATGACATCATTTTCTGGAATTTTCCAAGCTGTTTAAAGGCACAGTCAACTTAGTGTATGTAAACTTCTGACGCACTGGAATTGTTATACAGTGAATTATAAGTAAAATAATTTGTCTGTAAACAATTGTTGGAAAAATTACTTGTGTTATGCACAAAGTAGATGTCCTAACTGACTTGCCAAAACTATAATTTGTTAACCAGAAATTTGTGGAGTGGTTGAAAAATGAGTTTTAATGACCCCAACCTAAGTGTATGTAAACTTCCGACTTCAACTGTATATACTAGGCGGCGTCAGAGGAAAGCCCAAAAAATTGTCAAAGACTTCAGTCACCCAAGTCATAGACTGTTCTCTCTGCTAACGCACAGCAAGCGGTACTGGAGCCCCAAGTCTGGACCAAAAGACTCCTTTACAGCTTCTACCCCCAAGCCATAAGACTGCTGAACAATTAATCAAATGGCCAACCAGACTATTTACATTGACACCCCACGCCCCATTTGTTTTTACACTGCTGGTACTCGCTGTTTATTTTCTATGCATAGTCACTTTACCCCTACCTACATGTACAAATTACCCCGACTAACCTGTACCCACGGAAATTTACTCGTTACCGGTATCCCCTGTATATAGCCTTTTTATTGTTATTTTATTGTGTTACTTTTTATTATTTTTTACTTTAGTTTATTTGGTAAATATCAGGTTAGTTCTGAAGGATTCATTGCCATAGAAGTGTACCTAAGCCGAGTTTGCGAAAACCTGGCTTGATGTACAGGTCAAAGTATTGTGATGACATATTACATATTGAACCCAGTAAGGATAATGACTTTGCAAATACCTATTTTCCAGACATTGACGTCAGGTGCACTTTAGGTGCTGAATGGAAGGTGAAAAGGCATCTTTATTATTACGTCTACATTATTTCAAATACCAGCTGACCCGGGTTCATGAAAAGAGAAATGACGTCTTATACAGACATCAAAAAGACGGCAAAAGACGTCCGTATAAGATGTATTTAATTTTTTTAATTACCCAGGTTCATTGGTGTTAATTATTAAAAAATATTGTAACCTTTATTTATATATGTTTATCTCATTGAGATAAATTGTATTTTTCAAGACAGACCTGCTCCAACAGCAGCAGGGGGAACAACGTTTCAGACAAAACAACTTACATTGAACAAAACTATAGACAACATTGAACAAAACTATAGACACACATACAGTACATGTCATATTTGTGTATGTAGGTGGCAGGGAAGTCAGGCGTAGGAGAAACCAAGTTGGTTAATATGGAGTATTTAATAAAAATAAAAAAACTCCAAAACCAAAGTACAAAATAAATGGGTAAAGTATACCCGTCGCACACCGATACACAAACCCACGTAACATAACATCACAAACAATCACCGACAAGGACATGAGGGGAAACAGAGGGTTAAATACACAACATGATTACTTGGATTGGAAACAGGTGTGTAGGAAGACAAGACAAAACCAATGGAAAATGAAAAACTGATCAATGATGGCTAGAAGACCGGTGACGTCGACCGCCGAGCACCACCCGAGCAAGGAGGGGCATCGACTTGGGCAGAAGTCGTGACAGTACAACAATTAGTACAACAAAAACATGAATGTCACAACTAAAAAACAGCTGTCCCAAAGACAATTACACTCTTCTAAATTTAGCAAAAATGGTAGCGTCCCTTCTTCAGGACCATGTCTTTCAAAGATAATTCGTAAAAATCCAAATAACTTCACAGATCTTCATTGTAAACGGTTTAAACACTGTTTCCCATGCTTGTTCAATGAACCATGAACAATTAATGAACATGCACCTGTGGAACGGTCGCTAAGACACTAACAGCTTACAGACGGCAATTAAGGTCATTTTCCATCTAGACTGTCAGCGTTTTTCTGGATTTTTTTGTTGTTATTCTGTCTCTCACTGTTCAAATGAACCTACTATTAAAATTATAGACTGATCATTTCTTTGTAAGTGGGCAAACGTACAAAATCAGTAGGGGATCAAATACTTTTTCCCCCCACTGTATGCACCATTCACATGAAGGGCAGGTATTCCATTAGGGGCTATTCCTTTTAACCAGAGTGAAATGTTGGATATATGGAGAGATGTTAATTGGTATAAGGCGATTATTGGTACTAATTGGGGTGAGAATGTTGAGAATGTTGAGTACCTAGTTCTGCAGTACCTTCCTTCATTTGAGATCACCAATGACACTAATCAGCGACCACCTTACCTAGTTATTACACATGCCCCTGTTGGGTGGTTATGTTTTAATAGGACACTCTCGGAACTTGTATCAACTACACCAGGACGCTTTTGTCAAAGTAGGACAGAGTAAGTGTGATCAGACAACAGACCTATCTGCATGTGACGGTGTGTAAGGGTACGGAATGTCTAACGTCTGTTGAATTGACTCTCAGTAAATGGCACTACGAGTACTTTTTATGCCAATACCTTTGGTAATATCATCAATAATGGTATGATAGCTCCTAATGGAGACTTACTTTATCTGTGGATCCTATGCCTATTCTGGGTTACCAAAGTTGTGGCAAGGGTCGTGCTTTTTGGGATTTGTCATACCGCATGTAAAGACATTCTGTGAATTCTCCCTTTTTCACAGCGTCATAAACATGTGATTACAGAAACGGAGAGATTCTTTGCGATTGCTTTTCCCTCTTTTGGTATTTCTAAAATAGAATGGGAAGTTATTAATATGCCTAACTCTGGAAATCCTAGCTAATAGTACAGCTGAGAGTCTTGAGTTAATTACTGCCAAGATGGTTGCCATTGGGACTGTGGAGATGCAAAATCATTTGCCCCTTGATTATCTTCTGTGCGCACAAAGGGGTACATGTGCTGTTATTGGTGCTGAATGCTGTACTTATATTCCTGATCATTCTGAGGAAATAACTGACCTAATCCAAAAGATCATGACTGGGTGGCTAAATATCATGATTACAATCCAGATGATTTAGGTTTAGTCATGTGGTTGTCTTCCACATTCGGTACATGGGACGTTTTTTGGTGGCCATGATACTTATAATAGTGTGAGTTGTGGTTATTTTTCTTATCCTCATCCAGGTTATCAAGTGTGCTATTGCCTGATGTTTGTCTGCTAAAATCCGACTGTTACGTGATCGGTGATATCATAAGATTCATCAACCATGTCCTTTTGGAGATGGGTGTCAGTGGTGTTGACAAGAATGTGGTGGCGATCATAAGGGTCTTCATCATCACACCAAGCCTCATGAGTGTGGTCAATGTGCCTGTGGTAACTGTCGTCGGTGCTGTAGTGAACCATGCTCTCTCAGAAGTGGTATCACACCTGTTAATACCTGTTTTCTATAACTTTGTGTGCAATCTATTTCCTATTGCAACGGCAAGTAAAATATGCCCTTTGTGTTTTATAGGAATGCAAGGTATTTAATGTGAATGATTTTTTGCTTACTAGTAATGTTTTCTATTCTGTCTATTTTTTTCATGTTTTCTAAAAATACATTTTAAGTATATTTATTTTTAAAATGGAATGTCACTCCTGAACTCAGAGCTACGTGTGCTACATTGAGTCTGGAGCAGGATACTTCTTACTTGGCCATTGGCCCAGTTGTACTGCAAGGACTTCTGATTGGTCAACCCCAGGCTAGGGTGGGGGGGGGGGTATAAATGGCATCTTGTTCCTTTGTTCTGTGGAGAAAAGCTGAGGACAGGGGAGACTGAACATCTACCTCCCAGCATAACATCTATGATTTGTCCTCTCTGAATAAACCTATTTTTCTCTGATTTGTTTTGGGGTTTGCGTTATTGAATAATAACATCAACTCCTAACATGTGTTAGACGTTTTTGATTGGTAATGAACCTGAGGGCTGCATGATATACTGAATCAAATGCTATCAGGGTAGTGATTGAGGCCTGCATATTTGACCCGATTCAGGAAACTAGGCATATGTCGCAAGTCAAGACTTCACAGGAGTGCCGTTTGAATGCAAAACATTTTTTTAATGCCTTCCCGAATGTGTGAAATTTCATGTACCTTAATATCAAACTTTTATGCCATCTGTAAATACAAATAACATTGTTAAATTACGAGCCTAGTTGGTTTAGCCACAGAAAGAGAGAACCATCCCGCTAGCCATGATTGGCTGAGATAATGAGTGGGCTGGACATGCCGAGAGATGAGTTTGGATTGTTCTGTCATATAGCACGCATCTGTCTATTGGAGCTGGTCAGTATGTCTAGGTAATCGTGTTGAACGCGGCTTTTAAAAAAATGTATTGCATAGTAAAACTGTCTGACTAGCTAGCTAACGTTATGTGTATGCTCTCCACTTTCTGGAGGACCGAGTTTTGAAATCAGTGGAATTCGAGTATGATAGCTAAGGAGATGGAGAAAACACCAGTCTGGATTACATCATCAAACTAAGGGCATCCATGCATGGTGTCGTGTCTTTGGCTATAACGGATTAAGTGATATGTTATGCTATTCTATAAAATCCTTTCTCTGTAATTAATATCACCTGATTCGCTAATCATGTAAATGTAATTAACTAGAAAGTTGGGACACCACGGAAGAGTGTTTATAGAGCCGTTGTCTTCCGAATAAACTCGATAGCCGTCATCTTAATCGTCACCTTATTTTCAGTCTCATAATGAAAGTTGTAAATATTTCCAACTGGTTTTATTACCAAAATATGGTTCATTTTCCCCATTTGTTTGATGTTCCCAGACTCTTTATATTTAACAAAGGCTATTCAACAGTCCTTCAGTAGGGTCAGAAAGAGACGGGAAGGGAGAAAGGTATTTATGGGGGGGGTCATAAACCTTACCCACAGGCCAACGTCATGACAATGGCATCAGACAGGAGACGCGTCCAACCATGATGTATACTGGTAAGATAGTCTAGCTAGCTACATTTTCATATATTACACATTTTTGACAGAAAGTGGTTTCATTTGAAGTGTACTGTTAGCTAGCTAACATTAGCTGGCTGGGTCGCTAGCTAACGCTTTGTGTATGATCTTATTCTTCGAGTCTCAGACATATTTGCTTGACTAGTGATAGACATATACCTGGTTGGTTAGCTACCTGCAGATTCATGCAGGGTAGTAAGGTCATGAGTTGTGATTATGGTCCATTGTTTAGCTAGCTAGTTACATGTCTAACAAAATACTCTAAAAGACTCTCGTCTTAGTGTGCCAGAGTGCAGAATAACTGATACATTTTTGAACGCTCAACACCCATTGAATATGTCCGGTGTCAGTAAATTATGCAACAAATTACGTTCTCTCGTTATGTGTCTGGAGGTAGCTAGGCAATATTATCCAGTTAGCTTGGGTGCTTGTCTGTCGTTGTGAGGTCAGAGCTTTCGGAACGACCCTACTTATTGGCCAGAGCGTCCAGTGTGCGCTCTGAACGCGAAACGCTCTGCATTTACGAACGGACAATCTTACAGCGCAGTTGCAGTGACCAACACTGAATAGGTGTAGACAAAGAAGGGCTCTCCAATAGTAGTACCAAAACATTGAAAGAATGTTTTCTCAAAAGTGAGTTTACAAGTTGATCAACTTTCAAAGCAAAATAATTGTCCCATTGTTTCTTCAAATGCTTTGTATGATATACCGTTTTGTAACTCTGAGTCTCTACTTTTATCCAATGTAAAAAACAAAAATTCAAATGTCGCTACATAAGACCGAATCCAGGTGGTGAGTCACATGTATGTAACATCACTAAAATCTAAAACCGCCAGTAATGTACATCGTATCAGCTCCTTCCTGACCTCCAGAGAAAAACAAGCCTTATGCCGGTAATAAAAACCTATTCTCAGCTTCCTTATCAAGTTCCCCACATGAACAGTGAAGCTCAGCTTGTCATCAACCCACACTCCCAAATATTTTTACACTTTGACTTGCTCTATAGTATGTCCATCCAATGTAGCAATGACATGATTAGTAACATGCCTGGCATTTGATAATACCATGCATTTTGTTTGACCTGAATTCAGAACCAGCTTGAGATCATATAGATTCTGTAGTATGGTGTTATATGCTCTTTGGGCATTTTCAAAAGCTGAAGATAACTACCACTTGAATAAAGAACAGTATCATCTGCATAAAAATGAACATCTGCTGTTTCAATATGATCCCAAATGTTGTTGATATACAAAATGAACAACAGTGGACCCAAAACAGAACCTTGCAGAACACCTGAGCACAACTCTATGGATTTACAACCATTCACCATTACACATTGTGTACGATTTGATAGGTAATTTATAAACCAATCTTGAGCATGACCAGTAATTCCACAACATTTTAACCTTTGCACCAACACAGCATGGTGCACAGTGTCAAATGCCCTCGACAAATCAATAAAGACAGACACACAATGTAACTTCTTGTCAAGAGTACAGTGGATGTCATTTAAAACCTGATTGCATTCCATTTAAGATGTTGTTTTCTAGGTGGTAGGCCTTCAGCTGCCTACTAACTAAGGACTCCAGTACCTTTGACAGTACGGACAATTTTATATTGGTCGACAGTTGTCAAGTAGCGAAGGATCTCCACCTTTCAGGAGAGGCAGATTTCCAGCAGATTTCCATAACTTCGGGATTTCAAAATGCCTTGTTTTCCTTAAAAAGAATAACTTTGGGCGTTCCTATCAAAGTAAGTTCCTTATTTCCTGTTTATCGTGTTGTTGTTTCCACTGTAGGCGCATACAGTATGTATATATGTATGTATGTATGTATGGAGCATAATGTATTTACAGTTTTATTCACGTTTTCAAGCACTGGTAACAAATAATGCATTCCGATTATTGAATAAATTGTAATGGACAGCTATGATGTGTGTAAAATACTTTAGTTTTTTGTAATGATTATAATGAGCTAATGCTATGTGTATGTTTTGGACCATGTTTTTTTGACATTATACAATGCATTCTGGGTGTCACGTAAACATCTGTCAGACCAAAGATGTTATAATGAGGTGAAGGGATGGTTCACTCATTTTCAAGTAAACCGGAAGTGAATAATGTGATGTGAACGATGGTAGACAACAAACCCTCTTCATCATGCATACTACAGACCAAACTCATCTTGTCTCCTCTTATTATCTTTGGTTGATGCGAAAAAACAAACATGGCGGCGCGCACAAACTACCCATCGTCGGATTACTTTCAATATCTAGAAAGTGTTTTACTCAATTATTTTGATTAATGGTAAACTCACCCGTGATGTGATTAATTATAAATTGTAATTGCTATTAGCTAATTCATATTGTAGTTTATGTCAGCTGAGAGTTATAAAAATATGACCACTTGTGTTACATCAATCTTTCCTCAGATAGCTCTAGGACAAACGTAGTCTACATTTTCCGGTTTGGATGATTGTGTTATGCTGTAGCTACTTCTGTGAATGTCTAAACATTGCATCCAAAAATAAACTGGTCACATAACTTTGTAAGGACTGTGTTTGTGCAAAATGTTTCTGTGAAAAAACAGCGTGGCCAGCTCAAATGCTGATTGTTGCATCAATCAAAACTGGACGTTCTAAATAAGCGTTCTAATCACACCGGTTTGAGCGTACGCTGCAGGGACCACTATAGAATGATCACACCCGTTTGTTGGTATGTGTGAAATGGTTAAGGGGGAGCAATGATGTCAGCAGCTAGGTGAAGGAGGCTGGGGATTTCTTTCTATCAATTTCTTTCAGGGCTTTACAGAGAAGGATGAGAAGGAAAAACCTGGCGAAGGAGTGCACAGGGGTGTCAGATAAAATCACAGGGGGCTCATTTATACCTTTAACCTTTTCAAATAAACTGCCTGCATCTAGAAAATGCTGATTTAAGGCTTTCAGAATAGAGGTTCTCTCAGTTACAACCTGTGTGTCTACAACAATTGTTCGGAAAGCTGTATATCTCTTTTGCACTCCAAACCTTTCACTACTTGTCAAAATTTGGAGGGATTATTTAAATGATCTGAAGTAGATTTAAGGTACTGTAGTAGTCTGTTTTCGGGTCATAGCCGTACCCATATTTCGAAGACGTTTAAAAGCTATCCAATCATCTGCCGAACCAGTCCTCTTGCTTTAGCCCACATAGCATTAAGTTCCCTTATGATTTTCATAATTTCATCAGTAAACCAAAGGTTCTCTCTGCCCTTAATCCTGAATTTTTTTAATGAGTTGTGGAAGTAAGAAAAGGCTAGTTCAACATCAGGGATTAATGAAATTCTATTCCATTCAACGCTAGATACATCATGCAAAAAAACTTGAATATCTGCTTCCAGTTTCTTTTCGTAATGACACGTGGAGATTGCTTAGGAATTTTATCATCTCTCACACAGGCAATAGCACAGTGATCACTAATGTAATTTGCAAAAATACCAGATGCATTGAAACACATGACAACACAGCATGGTAGCAACACAACATGACAACAACATGGTAGCAGCACAAAACATGGTACAAACATTATTGGGCACAGACAACAGCACAAAGAGAAAGAAGGTAGAGACAACAATACATCACGCAAAGCAGCGACAACTGCCAGTAAGAGTGTCCATGATTGAGTCTTTGAATGAAGAGATTGAGATAAAACGTTTGAGTGTTTGTTGCAGCTCGTTCCAGTCGCTAGCTGTAGCGAACTGAAAAGAGGAGCAACCCAGGGATGTGTGTGCTTTGGGGACCTTTAACAGAATGTGACTGGCAGAACGGGTGTTGTATGTGGAGGATGAGGGCTGCAGTAGATATCTCAGATAGGGGGGAGTGAGGCCTAAGAGGGTTTTATAAATAAGCATCAACCAGTGGGTCTTGCGACGAGTATACAGAGATGACCAGTTTACAGAGGAGTATAGAGTGCAGTGATGTGTCCTATAAGGAGCATTGGTGGCAAATCTGATGGCCGAATGGTAAAGAACATGTAGCCGCTCAAGAACACCCTTACCTGCCGATCTATAAATTATGTCTTTGTGATCTAGCATGGGTAGGATGGTAATCTGAATCAGGGTTCATTTGACAGCTGGGGTGAAAGAGGAGTGATTACGATAGAGGATCAAATACCTCTCCAGGATTTTGTTGGTGCAGTCCTTTATATCCCTCCTACCAACTTCGGGAAGCTGTGCAATCTGACGGTAAGCATAATCTGTATCAAAACAATATTGTACCATTTTATGAAATACCAAAGATGATACATCATACAGTACTCTGTGTTGATTGTGATCAATATTACATTTGTGGCAGACACATTTTTTGTTGTCTTCTTAATGCAAAAACATTTAATATCACCATAAGCTTTCTGGTGTCGGAATTGTTTAGCTGGGCCTCTTACTCCAGATTTGAAAAAATTCAAAATAATTTAACTACGCAAGTCAGTTAAGAACAAATATTTATTTACAATGACAGACTACACCGGCCAAACCCAGACGCCGGCGGGCCAATTGTGCGCCGCCCTATGGTGGGAATCGAACCAGAGTGTCTGTAGTGACACCTCAATCACTGAGATGCAGTGCCTTAGATCGCTGCGCCACTCGGAGGCTCAAATACTCCTCCAGATAGTCCTCCAGAGTTTCTAGTCTCCTGAAACAGAAGGCTGAGTCATCCAGGTCTGTGAGTCTGTCTATAGCCCACAGCTCCTCCAATATTGCCACTAGTTTAATTACAGTGAAATGTGAGACTGTAATTTAGCGGTAGCAGAACCACAGAGATGGTACATGACAGCTCACAGTGCATGGCTACCAATTATCAGCACAACATTTTACTGATGAGACTTAACACTCTACTTCTGCTAACACCATACTTATACCAGTGGAGGCTGGTGGCTATAGGAGGATGGGCTCATTTTATGGCTGGAATGGAATCAATGGAATGGACAGGGGTGAAAGTAGATACAAATTCTTGCCGGAACGGGACCTCCTATCTATGCACGCACTTGCGCGTTCACAAGCATTTTTGATGGTCCCAATTAATATAGATCTGTCTTTTCATTTTGAAAATGTATTACCTTTTAATATACCGGTTAGCAGAACCAGTCATAGTGTTTTCATCTGATTGTCAAACAAATTACTTCAAAGGCGCCGTAGGCTACCATCAGATCCAACAGCAATTGATACACTTGTTGTAACCTGGATTGTGTTTAGGTTGATGCGTCCTCTTGAGTCTTGGTCTCGGCCGGTCGTCTCTGCTTTGGCTAAATTTCAGTAAACTCTAGTCACACACACAATAGCAAATACCCCCCACACAATAAGCCAATAGAAAATTAAGACTGGAATAGACTTTATCAAGCAAACGTTTAACGACACACAGTACTTCAAGTCATGTCAACATAACAAATAGGCCAACTATTTATCATTACACTCATGATCCAAACAAGTTAATTAACAAAAGCTATTTCCTATAGAACTTTGTGTGTGGGCGGAGGCCTGGCGAGATTGGGAGTCCCATTGGGCGGTGCACAATTGGCCCAATGTCGTACGGGTTTGGCCGGTGTTGGCCGTCGTTGTAAAAAATGTGCCTTGATGACAGCTTTGCACAATCTTGGCATGCTCTCAACCAGCTTCATTAGGTAGGTAGTTGGAATACATTTCAATTAACTGGTGTGCCTTGTTAAAAGTTAATTTGTGGAATTTATTTCCTTAGGGCTAAATCCATATTATGGCAAGAACAGCTCACATAAGCAAAGAAAAACGACAGTCCATCATTACTTTAAGACATGAAGGTCAGTCAATCCGGAAAATTTCAAGAACTTTCTTCAAGTGCAGTTGCAAAAACTATCAAGCGCTATGATTAAACAGGCTCTCATGAGGACCGCCACAGGAAAGGAAGACCCAGAGTTACCTATGCTGCAGAAGATAAGTTCATTAGAGTTAACTACACCACATATTCCAGCCCAAATAATGCTTCACAGAGTTCAAGTAACAGACACATCTCAACATCAACTGTTCAGAGGAGACTGTGTGAATCAGGCCAATAATAAGAAGAGACTTGCTTGGGCCAAGAAACATTAGCAATGGACATTCAAACGGTGGAAATCTGTCCATTGGTCTGATGAGTCCAAATTTCAGATGTTTGTGTCTTTGTCAACTGCTGTGTCTTTGTGAGATGCAGAATAGGTTACCGGATGATCTCCTTATTTGTGGTTCCCACTGTGAAGCATGGAAGAGGTGGTGTGATGGTGTGGGGGTGCTTTGCTGGTGACACTCTCTGTGATTTACTTAGAATTCAAGGCACACTTAACCAGCATGGCTACCACAGCATTCTGCAGCGATACACCATCCCATCTGGTTTGCGCTTAGTGTGACTATCATTTGTTTTTAAACAGGACAATGACCCAACACATCTCCAGGCTGTGTTAGGGCTATTTGACCAAGAAGGATGCAATGTTGCATCAGATGACCTAGCCTCCACAATCACCCGACCTAAACCAAATTGTGATGGTTTCGGACGAGTTGGACCGCAGAGTGAAGGAAAAGCAGCCAACAGGTGCTCAGCATACAGTATGTGGGAACTCCTTCAAGTCTGTTGGAAAACCATTCCAGGTGAAGCTTGAGAGAATGCTAAGAGTGTGCAAAGCTGTCATCAAGGCAAAGGGTGGCTACTTTGAAGAATCTAAAATCTAAAATATATTTTAATATAATAACATTGTTTTGGTTACTACATGATTCAATATGTGTTATTTCTTAGTTTTGATGTCGTCACTATTATTCTACAATTTAGAAAATAGTAAAATTAAAGAACAACCCTTGACTGAGTAGGTGTG
This sequence comes from Salmo trutta, assembly GCF_901001165.1. NCBI lineage: Eukaryota > Metazoa > Chordata > Actinopteri > Salmoniformes > Salmonidae > Salmo > Salmo trutta. The sequence goes on from NC_042969.1 coordinate 5,687,344, forward strand.
TCCAAACTTTTGACACATATTATAACCTTTAAAACTCAAAGAAAAAACTCCTAAATGAGTTAATCGTATAACTTCTCATTAGTTCGATCCACTTCACGTAGCCATTAATGGTATCAAAACATAGCCTATCAAACAGATAACAAGTCCTCCATTCCAAATATTAAGTTAGGCAGACTTTTTATATTCTTTTCTTATTCTTTTTCTCCATGCCAGCAATTGAATGAGCTTACCCAACCGGGACCTAACGTGGGGTGATGGGTTCCATTTTTGGCAGGGAGCACCAACTGTTGAGATCAACAGAAGGTCAGAGACGGATGGTCAGTTGGCTTTGTAGGTCAGTGACAATAATGTTCATTGTACTGAACCCACGCTCACAGTCGGCGTTGCTTGCAGAAAGTGTGCCCACTGCAAGGAGTTTTTTTAAACTCCATGAACCCCAGTTGTGCATGCTGGTTGTCTACCAATAGCCTCTCGCAAATCGCACTGGTCTCCCCCTCTCCAAACCATGGGTTTTTGGTTTGTTCATGCCAGCTTTCAGGGTCCAGCACAGTCAGCTGGTGTATCCGAGTGCGGTACTCTCTTTCAGTCATCCCACGGTCAGCTTTGTTGGATGTGGTGGTAAACAGTTTGCAGTTCATGTTTCTCACCAATGCCTGGATGAACTGGGCCGAGTTGATGATGGGACCGTCCTTTTCCTTGCATCTCTGTGTTTTTGCTGTGGTTCGTTGGGCCTCCTCTTTGTTTGACCCAGGATATCTGTCTACACTATGTATTCTCTGTATGTGCGTGTTTATCAGGCGGTCTACCCTGGGGATGGTCATCCGCCTCTGCTGTAGAAGTTCAGGCAGGTTCTTAAGTTCGGTCAGCACATCTAGCATCAACAAAAGGCAGTGGTGTAAAGTACTTAAGTAGAGTACTTAAGTCGTTTTTTTTGTGGTATCTGTACTTAACTATTTATATTTTTGATGACTTTTACTTTACTACATTCCTTAAGAAAATATTGTACTTTTTACTCCATATATTTTCATTGACATCCAAAAGTACTCGTTACCTTTTGAATGCTTAGCAGGACAGGAAAATAGTCCAATTCACACACTTATCAACCAAACATCCCTGGTCATCCCTACTGCCTCTGATCTGATCTAAACCAACATGCTTTGTTTATAAATGATGTCTGAGTGTTGGAGTGTGCCCCTGTAAATAAAAAAAGAAAGAAAATTGTGCCATCTGGTTTGCTTAATATAAGGAATTTGAAATGATTTATACTTTTACTTTTGATACTTAACTTTTACTTGAGTCATTTTCTATTCAAGTATCTTTACTTTTCCTCAAGTATGACAGTTGGGTAGTTTTTCCACCACTGACCAAAGGTTGTTCACAAAGTTCACAGAGCACAGTTTGGAGAGCATACCTTGGAACTTGGCTGTGTCTTTGCTGTCCTGCTGTTGATCCTGGGAAGCCTCTTCGAAGTGCTTAGCTAGAGCGGGGAAGCATTTCCATACTGCGCTAACAGCTCTCCAAGATGACACAACCCACCTCACACTAAATACCCTCCCTATTTTATTAAGCAAGGTGTCTAGTTCCTCTGCTATTGCATCTATCTCCCTGTTGTTTTTATTGCGTGTAAAGCGAGTCGAGGAATGACTTAGTCATTAGTTCCCACTGTAGCCACCAAGCCAATGAGCATCTTCCTCAAGAACTCATCAGTGAAGTCATTACGCATGAGATAGGTTAGTATCTGTCATTTTATGTGGGCTCCACTCATGCTTTGGAGCTCTACGAGGTCCAGGGGGAGAGTAATGAGCTCCATGATGCCATCAACACCTGCTCTCAGGAAAATTATGAGGATTGATTTTTTTAAACAAGATGGTGTTTTCATCAACAAGCACAGTCATTTTTGATTTGTTGTTAAACATCTTCTGCACAAGTGTTTTCCGCATGTCAGCGGAGATGATGAATTATTTCCCCACACACAGTTTTGCTGTGTAGCAGTCACCCTATATCTACCCCATTTGCAGCCTGCATGTCTAGAAGACTTTCAAAATCTGTGTACGGCTTATTCTGTTTTGCAACGCAATGTGCCGTGCGAAAAACATTGGAAGTTGACTGAAATGCTGCCTCCTCACTGTTGGTGTTAAGGAGTACTTTTTTTTGTTAGGAGTTAAGGTGTACTTTTTTGGCTGTACCTAAAACCATAGTGGCCTCCTAGTGTTCAATGCTGTTTTTGTGCTCGTCGATTCTATGTGGGTCTCTTTCGTTTTACCATAGGGTGCTATTTTGCAATGTTGACACCCCTGGCAGAAAACAATTTGGAGCCTGCAGCTCAAGGCAGGTCGCGCAGCCCATTTCCCCCTCCGACGCAGAGAGCCATGTGTTTTTGGTTGTTGTTGAACTGCTCATATTGGGTACATGACCAGACAGACGGGAATACCCGGGTACTGTTCATCCCCTTGCCATTTTCAATGGTTCCCTCTGTGTCTACTATTTACAGCATCCACACTACTAGTTGCCCCAGATGTGTTTCCCACCACGACAACAGCCCGCTCCTCCTCCTGCTCCATCCCCACCGTGGCCAATAACAGTCCCGCTGTCCCTCCGCTGGTGGTTGCCTCTTCATGCTGCACTCTGGATCTTTTATTTGAGGATGATGATGGGCCATGACCACCTCCTCGCTTCAGTATTTCTAAAATGCTTCTTTGCATTGTAGCCTGCTGCCTGCTTTATTATATCAAATGTTAATAATAGCCTAATGGATTAACTAGCTAGCACAGGTGAGCGAAGAAGCCAGCCACATGTCACTGCAACTGGACAGCCCTTTCTATTGGGCAATACACATAAAAATATGGTTTAATTACTGCTATTAACTTAAAGGGGAATTAGGATAGAAGGGTGGGACTGTTGTGTGTGTGTGTGTGTGTGGTGAACGTGAAGAATGACGTGATGCCACAGATAGTCAAGTTGCCTAGGCGCAGATCAGCAGCTTCTAAGCTGACTATTCTCGCTCTCTCTCCGCGGCCTGAAAGTGTATCATATTGGCCCTTGTCAGAGGTGTCTTTCTTGGAAAGGACAGGTGAGTGAAGTTGTCTATTGAGAGCTATAATGCCCTAACTCAGGACAACATTCCAGAATGTCATTTGAATGTTTATTTGTCCTCCTATAGCTCCTCCCACCAGCCTCCACTGACTTATACCTTCATAGCTGATTTTTCCGTACATTTCTACATTCTGTTGTCAGACTGCATATAACAACATCACAAGGAAAAAGTGGTCTGTCACTACAGAACATAGCAGAAGTAGTGTTTAGTATCAATTTTTATATGCTTACAAACGAGAGTCATGCACTCAATTATGACATATTTGTAGACAGCTATGTAAGCATTAGAATGAGGTCACAGGGAATGGATTCAATGTTAAAAATGGGATAGAAATGCATCCTTACGGTCCAGTAATTAATTAAATCAAATACAGATTACCATGAACAAAGGGACAAATGTAGCAATTTGTACTCAGTTCCTGTTGCCAGTATTTTTTTCCCGGTTAAATCAAGGCCGGTCCGGACTGGCTCAAATCTGAACCAATCTAAGATGTCTTTTTTGGGGTCAAATCGAGGCCTGTCCGGACCAAATCTGAACCAATCATGTATGTATTTTTTTGGGCCAAATTAAGGGCGGGACGGACTGGACTAAATCTGAACCAATCATAGACCTCTATGTTTCCCAAGTTTGAACAGCACAGCATAGCATAGCACAGTACCGTACAGTACAGCTTAGTTCAGTACATTAGTTTAGTAGACTAGGGTTAGGGTTACTGTACTCTAATGTACTGAACTATGCTGTTCTCTACTTTTCTTTACTGTACATTACTGTACCGTACTGTACTCTGCTGTGCTCTACTGTGCTGTACTGTAATCTCCGGTGTTCTACTGTACTATAATGTACTGTACCATACTGTACTGTCCAAACTTATGAAACATAGCTGTCTATGATTGGTTCAGATTTTGTCCGGTCTGTACTTCATCAATCAGAACCATTCATAGACGTCTATGTTTGGGCCACATCAAGTCCGGCCCGGACCAGACCAAAATCTGAACCAATTATAGACGTCTAGATTTGGGCAATATATAGGCTGGTTGGGACTGGACATCTGTGGAGGTTAAAATGAAGGCCGGCCCAGACCAGATCAGATCAAGGCTGGACCGGATTAAATCGGAACCTACAGTACCAGTCAAAAGTTTGCACACACCTACTCATTCCAGGGTTTTTCTTTATTTTTACTATTTTCTACATTGTAGAATAATAATGAAGACATCAAAACTATGAAATAACACATATGGAATTATGTAGCAACCAACAATGTGTTAAATAAATCAAAATAAATTTTATATTTGAGTTTCTTCAAAGTAACCACCCTTTGCCTTGATGACAGCATTGCACACACTTTTAATCAGGCAAAACAAAATCTGCCAAAATATCACCAACATGTCTCTTATGAGAGAACGGAACTTAGTTAGCTATGTTTACACAAACATCTGGGACGAGTACAGAGCCACCCCCAACCCCCATTTCAGCCAATCAGATCACGTCTCCCTGTTACTACTCCCCGCCTACAAGCAGAAACTCAATGGGGAGCCACCAACGGAGAGAATAGTAAAATACTGGACGCAGCTGATTCAATACTCCAGGACTATTTTGAGAATATGGATTGAAATATGTTCAAGGACTCATCTACCCATGATTCATCCACTAACATTGAGGCATAAACATCATCAGTCACGAGTTTCATCAAAACATTTTGTGGAAGGACCACCAGAGGGCAGGCTGGGCTCACGGATAGTAGCCCAACAAGGCATGTGAGACCAGGTAACCAGAGTCAATTAAGCACAGCTGACGGTACTAATGAGATATTCTCTTTCCCCTACAAGAGAGAGGATGGAACTAGCAAGAGGAGAGGAAGATAAACTATCGTTGGGGAATGGCTACGGAGAGAGAGGTGCTATCCATGAAGAGCCATTAAGACGGTGATGAATATGTGATTGTTGTTATAGTTTGAAGATAATCGTAATGTGATCCTGTGTCATCTAAAGAAGATGTATGTTGTTCCTTTGGAGATTCTCATTGACTGTGTTGGAGTGTTTGTATTGTCAGAAATCCCTCAATAGAGAACTGTGTTGAATCAAGAAAACCTACTCTGGACTCGTTTATTCCACCTTTCCACTTTAGAGTGACACCAAATGACTTGGTCCGCTCACATTGGTGGAGAATGTGGGCAATAGGTGGACGAGTGACACAAGGACAAGTGAGTAAATCAAGATTCTTCCAGTAGACAGAGGAACCATTCAAGAACGATGGACAACGCCCTACTACAACAGTTGATCACGGCACAGCAGACAACCATAGAACTCCTGCAACGACAGCTGAGTGGGCGAGAAGAACCTAGAGTGAAGCCTAGAGCGGCTGCTCATGCCATCTTACCTCGTCTCTCCAAGGAGGATGATATCGAGGCCTTCCTCATGACCTTCGAAAGGACGGCCACCTTGGAAGAGTGGCCGCCCACAGAATGGGCGAGCGCATTAGCCCCTCTTTTGACCGGGGTGGCCCAGGAAGCCTATTTTGACCTGGATTCCCACGAAGCTGCGGACTATGGGCGACTAAAAACCGAGATCCTGTCCCGGTACCAGCTGACTGCCAGAGATAGAGCTGTGAAGTTCCAACAGTGGACCTATATGGCTGACCAACCCATCCGTGCCCAGATCTTCGCTCTAATACGACTGATGAAACAGTGGCTGGAACCCGGAAAGGGAGTAGGACACGTAATAGAGACCCTCGTTGTGGACAAGATATTGAGGGAATTACCCAGTGACTTAAAAAGGGTTGTGGGTCAAACCAACCCGTTGTCAGCCGACGACATAGCCCAGGCGGTGGAAACATACCGATCTACAGGGGAGTTGTTAAAAGGGGACAAGAAGGAACGGAAGGATTCTGCAAATCCCGTACCACGACTCGCCCCGGCACGTCCGCCACCGAAACCTCCAAACCCCCTCCGGAGGTGGGAGAAGTCATCCCCCACACAGCAGGGTCGGTGTTTTAAATGTCAGTCTCCAGACCATTATGCCTCACAATGTCCTAGCAAGGACGAGTCCATGGTCACGGAGTCATCGCTGCCCATCCCCACGCATCCCGGTTCGAGAGGGCATGATCAACACTGTTGGTTAACAGAAATAGCCCCAGCCCCAGAGATTCCGGTTCGAGTAGAAGGACAAGATGTGGTTGCCATTCTCGACTCGGGAAGTATGGTTACGTTAGTAGAGGAGCGGATGGTGACCTCAGCAACACTGCTACCAGACAAAGTAGCCGTGTCCTGTATCCATGGAGACACCCACTATTACCCCACCGTGAATCTGTCTATTCTCACTCCGAAAGGAAGGTGTACAGTCAGGGCAGGGAAAGTACCCCAGCTGAAGGTGCCATTATTGATAGGGAGAGACTGTCCTCTATATAAAGAGCTGCGGCAGATGACGTTATGCATGGGAAGAAGGGGGACAGGAAAGAAGAAAAAAAACAAATCCAAGCCCGAGGTAGTAGTCCTACAAGGCGACGTAGCCTCGTCCTTGTCCTCTGGAGCAGAGGAAGAAATAGAGACCCAACGTTTACGACAGATATTCCAGGAAACCACCGATGAAGACACCTGCGAAGGGTTATACACGACGCAGGAAGGAAGGAGCAACCAGGCGCTAAGAGATATATTTGAAGCCCCATCCGAGGAGGGACCTGGAAGGGATTCTCCTCGGTCACCCCTGGAGGGGATGGGGAACAACCTCCACACCCCTCTACCGAGGTTGACCTGCCCCAGGAATTAAAGGGACAGTTCGGCACCTCGCAGCATAGAGACCCAGACCTAAGGGAGGCCATGAGGAAGGTGAAGGTGATCGACGGGAGGAACGTCGACGGATCAGGTGAGCCCCCTCTTCCTTACTATGCAATCAGGCGGGGTCTCTTATATTGGGTCGTGCAACGAAGGGGGGAAATCCAGGAATTACTAATGGTGCCTAGACCATACAGGGATACAGTCCTACAGTTAGCCCATTCCCACGTCCTAGGAGGACACCTGGCACGGGACAAGACTATTGACAGAATCATGCAGAGATTCTATTGGCCCCGTGTCACCCGGGATGTGGCCAGGTATTGTAGGACGTGTGATCAATGTCAGCGTACAGCTCCACGGCCACACCTACGTAACCCTTTGATTCCTCTCCCCATCATAGAGACTCCCTTTGAACGCATAGCTATGGACCTCGTGGGACCCCTCCCAAAATCTGCCAGAGGACACGAGTACATCCTAGTGGTCGTAGATTACGCTACCAAGTTCCCAGAGGCCATACCCCTGCGTAACATGTCATCCAAGGGAATTGCCAAGGAATTGTTCATGATGTTCTCTCGGGTAGGCCTTCCCAAGACGATCCTAACCGATCAGGGAACCCCGTTCATGTCCCGGTTGATGAAGGACTTGTGTCGGTTATATCAGGTTCAACAGATACGTACAAGCATATTCCACCCTCAAACAGACGGGTTGTGCGAACGCTTGAACAAAACGATTAAAAGCATGTTGAGAAGAGTGGTGTCCAGAGACGGGAAAAACTGGGACATGCTTCTCCCACACTTAATGTTTGCCCTGCGAGAAGTACCCCAGGCGTCCACTGGATTCTCCCCGTTTGAATTGCTCTACGGCAGACCCTGTCGAGGGATCCTCGACTTAGCCAAGGAGACCTGGGAGACCCAACCATGTCCCTTTCGATCCACAATAGAACATGTTACCCTGATGAGAGACCGCCTGTCGGCAGTATGGCCCATAGTAAAAGAGCATATGGAGAAGGCGCAAAGGACCCAAGGCTGGGCCTACGATAAGTCCGCGACATCCCGTGAGTTCTCCGTGGGAGAGAAAGTGATGGTGCTCGTGCCCACAGCGGAACACCGCTTGCTGGCGCAGTGGAGGGGGCCCTACGAGGTAATGAAAAGGGTCTCACCGGTCAATTACCTCATCAAACAACCCGACAGGAGGAAGAAGGTCCAACTCTATCACATAAACCTGTTGAAGAAGTACCATGGAAGAGAGGAGGAGGTGGCTTTGATGGCCATGGAGGGCCAAGGAAAAGAGGAGGTTCTACCACAGGTGCGCCATGGCCAAACTCTCTTGCCGGAACAGTCGAGACAGCTAGACAAGCTGATTATTCACTTCGGCCGGGTATTCTCTCCATTCCCAGGACAAACAGATGTCTTGTTCCACCATATCCACACTGAACCCGGCAAGAAGGTGCATATCCGTCCGTACAGGATTCCTGAGGCCCGCCGAGTCATCGCCAAGAACGAGGTAAGGGAGATGCTGAGGATGGGTGTGATCGAGCCATCGACGAGTGAGTGGTCCAGTCCTATAGTCCTGGTCCCCAAACCCGATGGTAGTATGAGACTCTGCAACGACTTTAGGAGCGTGAATGCAATCTCTACATTCAACGCGTATCCCATGCCCCGCGTGGATGAACTTTTGGAGCGCTTAGGAAAGGCCAATTTCATCACCACCCTGGATTTGACGAAGGGATATTGGCAAGTGCCGGTGGCTCCAGAGGACCGCCCAAAGACCGCCTTCGCCACACCGGAGGGGCTTTTTCAGTATGTGAGGATGCCCTTCGGACTGCATGGTGCTGCTGCAACTTTCCAACGCCTCATGGATGCCATTCTACGGCCCCATCAAGAGTACGCAGCGGCGTACATAGACGATGTGGTCATCCACAGCGAGGACTGGGATAGTCACCTCCTACGACTACGGGCGGTGCTCATGAGTCTGGAAGCCACAGGGTTGACGGCCAATCCCAAAAAATGCTGCCTGGGTCTGTCCGAAGCGGAATACCTGGGGTACACCGTGGGGAATGGGAAAATACGCCCACAGGCAGAGAAGACCAGGGCAATTCGGGACTGGCCTCGACCCCAGACCAAGCGGGACGTTCGGGCCTTCTTAGGGATAACGGGATAAAATCGCCGTTTTATCCCTGGATATGCAACCATTGCCAACCCCCTCACAAACCTCATCAAGAAAAACTTGCCAAACCGGGTAGAGTGGAAAGATGAGGCGGAGGAGGCCTTTCAATTGCTAAAAGAGGGCCTGTGTTCTGATCCCGTCCTACAGGCTCTGGACTTCTCACAAGAGTTCATTGTACAGGTAGACGCCTCGGATACGGGGCTCGGGGCCGTACTAGCTCAGGGTGAAGGCGAAGCAGAGAGGCCGATTCTCTTTATAAGTAGAAAGCTCAGCGATCGGGAACAGAGATATGCTACCGTAGAGAAAGAGGCCCTAGCCATTAAGTGGGCCCTCGATTATCTCCGGTACTACCTACTGGGTCGGAGGTTTGCATTAGTTACGGACCATGCGCCCCTCACGTGGATGGCTGGTAAGAGAAACAATAACAACCGAATAGCCAGATGGTTTCTTGCTTTACAACCGTTCTCTTTCCATGTCATCCACAGGGCCGGATCGAGGAACGGGAATGCAGACGCGCTGTCCCGACGCGACCAAGACGGTGCGTCTGGCGCCCGACCCTCCGGTCCGGTCCTGAGGGGGGAGGTATGTGGAAGGACCACCAGAGGGCAGGCTGGGCTCACGGATAGTAGCCCAACAAGGCATGTGAGACCAGGTAACCAGAGTCAATTAAGCACAGCTGACGGTACTAATGAGATATTCTCTTTCCCCTACAAGAGAGAGGATGGAACTAGCAAGAGGAGAGGAAGATAAACTATCGTTGGGGAATGGCTACGGAGAGAGAGGTGCTATCCATGAAGAGCCATTAAGACGGTGATGAATATGTGATTGTTGTTATAGTTTGAAGATAATCGTAATGTGATCCTGTGTCATCTAAAGAAGATGTATGTTGTTCCTTTGGAGATTCTCATTGACTGTGTTGGAGTGTTTGTATTGTCAGAAATCCCTCAATAGAGAACTGTGTTGAATCAAGAAAACCTACTCTGGACTCGTTTATTCCACCTTTCCACTTTAGAGTGACACCAAATGACTTGGTCCGCTCACAATTTGTTGATGATATTGTACCCCAAAAAACGGACATACCCCAACCAAAAACCCTGGATGAACTGAGGAATCCGTGCCATGCCGAGATCCCAAACTACAGAATTCAACATCAGCAGAGCAAACCCTGGTGACAGGGTTGCGCGCTCAGGATTCCATTAGGGATGCAAAAAGACAATATAGACTCAAACTGGAAACAGAAACACAACACAGGTGGCAAGGACTACAGGCCATTATGAACTACAAAGGCATATCCAGCTGTGTGATGCCCACCGAGTCCTCCCTCCCAGATGGGTTCAACACGTTCTATGCTCGCTTTGAGGCGACCAACACCGAGCCATCCAGTAGGGTTCCCACTGCTCTTCAAGGCTGACTCTGACAAATATTTTCAAGAGAGTGAATACTCACAATGCTGCCGGCCTAGATGCCATCCCTGGCCGTGTCTTCAGGGCATGTGCCAACTAGCTGGCAGGCGTCAACATGTCCATATCCCAGGCTGTAGTCCCCACATGCTTAAATGACTATCGCCCCATTGTACTCACCGTCAAGTTCAAATTCAATTTCAAGTTTTGTTTTATCACATGCACACGTACAGTGAAATGCTTACCTTAGTTTACCTTTGCAAAAGTGCAGTATCTGATGTCACAAAAGTATAACTAATAAGAAAAAATATATTTATTTGTTTTAAATCACGAGAAATAAGAAATAAGAGAGGAAGCTTTATACTGGGTAAGTGCCAGTACCAAAATGACAATGTGCAGGGATACTGGAGTATTGAGGTAGATATGTACATATAGGCAGGGATTAGGAGAAAGTGACTGGTAGAAGGATAAATAATAATAATAGTAAACAGTATGTCAGCAGCCAGGTGATAGAAGCTGTTTAAGAGTCTATTGGTCTCAGCCATGATGGACCAGTACCACCTGCCAGACGGGAACATGGAGAACAGTTCATGTCTCGGGTGGAAGTAATAAAAAAAATGTGGGGGTGCTTTTTCAACATGAAGTGCTTTGAGAGGCTGGTTATAGCCAACATTAGTCAAGACCCACTTCAAGGCCAGCATGCCAGACCCACTGGACCCATTCCAATTCACCTACCATTCCAGCAGATCCACGGAAGATGCCATTTCCATTGCTATCCACATAGCTTTATCACACCTGGACAAGAGTAACAGCTATGTAAGAATGTTGTTCATTGACTAAAGGTCAGCATTCAACATCATTGTTCCCTCCAAGCTTGTCACCAAGCTCAGGGCCCTGGGTCTCCAAACCACCCTCACCCTCTGCAACTGGATCCTGGACTTCCTGACAGGCAGGCCACAGGCTGTGATAATTGGCAACAGCACCTCCCCTACTCTGACTCTCAACACGGGGGCCCTCCAGGGATGTGTCCTCAGCCCACTGCTGTACTCCCTGTTCATGACTGCGTGTGAAGCATGACACCAACCCCATCATCAAGATTGCAGATGACACCATGGTGGTAGGTTTGATCACCGACAACAACAAGTCAGCCTAAAGGGAGGAAGTCAGAGACCTGGCAGTGTGTGCCAAAACAACAGCCTCTCCCTCAATGTCAGCAAAACGAAGGAGTTGATTGTTGAATTCAGGAAGCAGGGAGGAGGACATGCCCCGATTTACATCGACGGGACTGCGGTGGAAAGAGTCAGCAGCTTCAGGTTCCTTGGTGCACACATCACCACACATGGACTGACAACACCACTGCCCTGGTCAAGAGTGTCCTGACTGGCTGCATCATGGCTTAACACATGCTTAACACCCCGGCCATCCTACAATCTAAACTTGATGCCCTCATTCTCACAAAAATTATCAATGAACCCACGAGGTACAACTCCAAATCCGAAAACACGGGCACCCTCATAGATATCATCCTAACCAACTTGCCCTCCAAATACAACTCTGCTGTTTTCAACCAAGATCTCAGCGATCACTGTCTCATTGCCTGCATCCGTAATGGGTCTGCGGTCAAACAACCACCCCTCATTACTGTCAAACGCTCCCTAAAACACTTCAGCGAGCAGGTCTTTCTAATCGACCTGGCCCGGGTATCCTGGAAGGATATTGACCTCATCCCGTCAGTAGAGGATGCTTGGTTATTCTTTAAAAGTGCCTTCCTCACCATCTTAAATAAGTATGCCCATTCAAAAAATCTAGAACCAGGAACAGATATAGCCCTTGGTTCTCTCCAGACCTGACTGCCCTCGACCAGCACAAAAACATCCCGTGGCGTTCTGCATTAGCATCGAACAGCCCCCGTGAAATGCAACTTTTCAGGGAAGTTAGGAACAAATATACACAGGCAGTTAGAAAGCTAAGGCTAGCTTTTTCAAGCAGAAATTTGCATCCTGTAGCACAAACTCAAAAAAGTTCTGGGACACTGTAAAGTCCATGGAGAATAAGAGGGCCTCCTCCCAGCTGCTTACTGCACTGAGGCTAGGAAACACTGTCACCACCGATAAATCCACAATAATTGACAATTTCAATAAGCATTTTTCTACGGCTGGCCATGCTCTCCACCTGGCTACCCCTACCCCGGTCAACAGCCCTGCGCTCCCCACAGCAACTCGCCCAAGCCTCCCCATTTTCTCCTTCACCCAAATCCAGATAGCTGATGTTCTGAAAGAGCTGCAAAATCTGGACCCCTACAAATCAGCCAGACTAGACAATTTGGACCCTCTCATTCTAAAATTATCTGCCGAAATTGTTGCAACCCCGATTACTAGCCTGTTCAACCTCTCTTTCGTATCGTCCCATAGATTGGAAAGCTGCCGCGGTCATCCCCCTCTTCAAAGGGGAGACACTCTAGACCCAAACTGCTACAGACCTATATCGATTCTACCCTGCCTTTCTAAGGTCTTTGAAAGCCAAGTTAACAAACAGATTACCGACCATTTCGAATCTCACCGTACCTTCTCCGCTATGCAATCTGATTTCAGAGCTGGTCATGGGTGCACCTCAGCCACGCTCAAGGTCCTAAACGATATCATAACCACCATCGATAAGAGACATTACCGTGAAGCCGCATTCATTGACCTGGCTAAGGCTTTCGACTCTGTCAATCACAACATTCTTATTGGCAGACTCAACAGCCTTGGTTTCTCAAATGATTGCCTTGCCTGGTTCACCAACTACTTCTCCGATAGAGTTCAGTATGTCAAATCGGAGGGCCTGTTGTCCGGATCTCTGGGAGTCTCTATGGGTGTGCCACAGGGTTCAATTCTCGGGCCGACTCTCTTCTCTTTATACATCAATGATGTCGCTCTCGCTGCTGGTGATTCTTTGACCCACCTCTACGCAGACGACACCATTCTGTATACCTCTGGCCCTTCCTTGGACACTGTGTTAACTAACCTCCAGATCAGCTTCAATGCCATTCAACTCTCCTTCCGTGGCCTCCAACTGCTCTTAAATGCAAGTAAAACCAAATGCATGCTCTTCAACCAATCGCTGCCCGCACCTGCCAGCCCGTCCAGCATCACTACTCTGGACAGTTCTGACTTAGAATATGTGGACAACTACAAATACCTAGGTGTGTGGTTACACTGTAAACTCTCCTTCCAGACTCACATTAAACATTTCCAATCCAAAATTAAATCTAGAATCGGCTTCCTATTTCGCAACAAAGCATCCTTCACTCATGCTGCCAAACATACCCTCGTAAAACTGACCATCCTACCGATCCTCGACTTCGGAGATGTAATTTACATAATAGCCCCCAACACTCTACTCAATAAATTGGATGCAGTCTATCACAGTGCCATCCGTTTTGTCACCAAAGCCCCATATACTACCCACCACTGCGACCTGTATGCTCTTGTTGGCTGGCCCTCGCTTCATACTCGTCGCCAAACCCACTGGCTCCAGGTCATCTACAAGTCTCTGCTAGGTAAAGCCGCCTTATCTCAGCTCACTGGTCACCATAGCAGCACCCACCCGTAGCACGCGCTCCAGCAGGTATATCTCACTGGTCACCCCCAAAGCCAATTCTTCCTTTGGCCGCCTCTCCTTCCAGTTCTCTGCTTCCAATGACTGGAACGAACTGCAAAAATCTCTGAAGCTGGAGACTCTTACCTCCCTCACTAGCTTTAAGCACCAGCTGTCAGAGCAGCTCACAGATCACTGCACCTGTACATAGCTCATCTGTAAATAGCCCATCCAATCTACCTCATCCCCATACTGTATTTATTTATTTATCTTGCTCCTTTGCACCCCAGTATCTCTTCTTGCTCACTCATCTTCTGCACATCCTACCATTCCAGTGTTTAATTGCTATATTGTAATTACTTCGCCACCATGGCCTCTTTATTGCCTTACCTCTCTTATCCTACCTCATTTGCACATGCTGTGTATAGATTTTTCTACTGTATTATTGACTGTATGTTTGTTTATTCCATGTGTTGTTTGTTTACTCTGTGTTTTGTATGTGTCGAACTGCTTTGCTTTATCTTGGCCAGGTCGCAGTTGCAAATGAGAACTTGTTCTCAACTAGCCTACCTGGTTAAATGAAGGTGAAATAAAAAATTAAATAAAATGGCCTGATATGGAAACTGCTCCGTTCATGACCACAAGGCCCTTCAGAGAGTGGTGAAGACTGCCCAGTGCATCGCTGGAGACATCACCACGGACTATTCACTCCCTTACTGTCTGCATTTTAGAGTAGAATGTCCTTTTAAAAGATCAACAGAACTGACCTTCTGTGCACTGACAATCTAATTATTAGCTGTCCAATGATTTATTCTGCCTACTATTTGAACATACTGTATAATAAAACAGTTGATTAAAAAAAATAACTGACTTTCTCACGGTGCTACAAAAAATATATCCTGGTGGGGCATGTCCCCGGCACAGTCAGAATACTTGTGAACATAATAAATTAGCAAGTAAATCAGGGGTGTCAAACTCAATTCCTGGAGGGCTGTGTGTTTTTGCTATTTCCTTTTCATTTGTGGCCAATTAAGACCGAGACAACCAGATTAGGGTAGTTCCTAACGAATCAATTAATCAACTATAAAGGAGGAGTAAAAACCCCAGACACTTGTCCCTCCAGGACTGGAGTTTGACACGTGCAATAACTAAATATATAAATGAATAAACTGACGACTCACCACAGTTCTCCTCGTCCGCTTCATTTCCACAGTCATCAACACCGTTGCAGTGCATGAGCTGGGGCAGGCACATGCTCAGGTTGCCACAAGGAAAATATCCTAGGGGGCAGTTCGTCTTCTCCTCTGAGACGTTGAACGAAGTTCCTGCTGAAAATTCAAGAGCCGTGTTTCAATATCAAAGTTGGTGTCTCTCGATGAGGGTAAACACATACTACACTGAACAAAAATATAAACACAACATGTTAAGTATTGGTCCCATGTTTTATGAGCTGAAATAAGAATCTCATGAATTTTCCATACTTATTTCTTTCAAATTTTGTGAACAAATTTGTTTACATCCCTGTTAGTGAGCATTTCTCCTTTGCCAAGATAATCCATCCACCTGACAGGTATGGAATATCAAGAAGCTGATTGCACAGCATGATCATTACACAGTTGCACCTTGTGCTGGGGACAATGCCACATATGTCTAAAGTTTTGAGGGAGCCTGCAATTGGCACGCTGACTGCATGATTGTCCAACAGAGCTGTTGCTAGAGAATTTAATGTTCATTTCTCTATGATAAGCTGCCTCCAAAGTCGTTTTGGAGAAATTGGCAGTACGTCCAACCAGCCTCACAACTGCAGACCATGTTTAACCACGCCAGCTCAGGACCTTCACATCCGGCTTCGTCACCTGCGGGATCGTCTGAGGGGGAGGTGTGTGTGTGTGTGTGTGTGTGTGTGTGTGTGTGTGTGTGTGTGTGTGTGTGTGTGTGTGTGTGTGTGTGTGTGTGCGCGCGTATGTGCGTGCGTGCGTGTGTGTGTGGTGGGTGGGGGGAGTGCTGAAGAGTATTTCTGTCTGTAATAAAGCCCTTTGTGGGGAAAAAATCATTCTGATTGGCTGGGCCTGGCTCCCCAGTGGGTGGGCTCGGCTGCCAAGTGGGTGGGCCTATGCCCCCAAGGCCCACCCATGGCTGCACCCCTGCCCAGATGTGAAATCCATCGATTAGGGCCTAGTTCATTTCTTTCATTTGACTTATTTCCTTATATCAACTGTAATTCAGTGAAAACATTTAAATTGTTGCATATTGCATTTATATTTTTGTTCAGTATATAAGTGGGGAATAGGAACACATAACACTACAGAAAATTAAAGCGCAGTTGACCATTTTAAAATGGGTGTATTTCCTGAGTGGGAACACATTTAAGTATTAAAGGAGCCCTCTAAAAATTATACAAGTAAACATCTCACAGTATCGTCCACTCAAGGGGAGCTAGCTGTACATAATCAGTCAGTGAGCTCTGGGTGTGTTTTTCCAAAACACTTCAGCGTTTTTCTATCAATGTTTCAATTAGCAGTCAATTATGAACATTTGTGAAACATGAAGTATTAACAGGACTCCCATGGTGTTCCGTTTACAGAGTTGATTTATTCATAGTTCAGAGTGTTTATGTGCTCTCTGGAGGATAGGCTAGTTGCATCTGCTTTCATGATAATCAATCTAAACGGCTGCACTTTCACATACAAAGGCCACCCACTGCATATATGTTTCTGAAATATACCTACATATCATACTGTAGTCGGTTAAGCACACAGGTCTGACTGCTTACAGGCTTGAACCTCAGTTTCCATCCCAATTTCCACAAAATAATCAAAAACCAATGCAAAGCTGCTGACTGGTTGAGTGCCTCGATTATGGAATATTAATCCATATTCAACCAATGGACCAAATACTTTATTGTCCATTGGTTAGAACAGAAATGTGTCTTCTACCTTTCCCAACACCCCCACATACATGCACACGCGCGCACACACACTGAGAGGCACAGGGTCAGCCGTGGTAAAGCACCCCCGGATGGAGAGCAATTGTGGGGGGTTAAGTTCCTTGGTCAAGGGCACATGGGAACAGAGACCAGCAGCTGCCAGTTCAGTTCCATTACCATGTTTTGTGTCGCCCGGCCCGGGGCTGCTGGTCTGTCTCTCTAACCTCTAGGCCTGGGGTCATCAACTAGATTCAGCCCGGGACCATTTTTTTCTTGGGCGGATGGTCATGGGGCTGGAAGATAATTACAAATAATTTTTAGACTACTAAGTGACTACAAGAATTAATCCCAAACAGATATAATATTGACTAAAATAATAATTTCTTATCTTGCTTAAATTTGTATACGATCACATATATCTCTCTTTGGTACAGATTTCCAAAATTATAATCACTTGGAGATGAGCACTTTTATTTCCATGACTGATCAAAATTCATGTCTATCTCTTGACCCTGGTTAGCAATATGTTTTGAACATCGAATCGCTAAATAATTGCAGTATCGAGTCACAATACATATAGAATCGAGAGAATTGCAATACATATCGCATCGGCACCTAAGTATCGTGATAATATTGTATCGTGAGGTCCCTGGGAATTCCTAGCCCTAGTTGACACATGGTCATCATGGTTTACTGACCAGATAACAATAGAAAATAGGACATATTTCCCAGTTGTCTTGATGTTATCATGAAAAGACATCTTTACCTGGTTATCCAATGCCTCTGCAATCAGAAAATTAAAATGACACATTTTCTCACTGAGATCATGAGCCTGAAGACTACATGAACCCTAAAGCCGGGTGTGTAACAGCTGATAGTGACAACGCCATGCTTATTGTGAAGATGAGCATGGTTAAGGGCCATGGTAAGTCATGTGCAAACCTAAGGACCTAAGGGCTTCGGCAAACCTCAGCCATGCACTTAATCACAAAAGTGACATGAGTGAGGGACCTAGAATCACAACCGCTCTAAAAAATTCACCGCTCTCCAACTCAATCACGAGGGTCTGATGTTGTGTAACACAGTATCAGAAGGATGATTCCAACCATCCATCTGAGCTTACACACAAGCTCACCTAAGGAAAGTCTACCGACTGTAAACTATAGCCACCAAGATACCAAGAAGAACTGCAGATCCTCGGTTCTGCTGATCTTAGACGAGATACTGTGGAATGTAAACATCTTATCCTGTTTACTGTTGTTTTTCGCAGTCTGTGCAGGCTCAGTTTCGCATAGTATCACCTTTGAAGTTCAAATGGGAACAGTAATGGTTGGAGTAGTAACTGACTGTAGGACTCACATGTAGCTATTATAAGATCTCCTGCAGAACTAAGTGTTTCTTGCAGTAAAATTATAAACCAAATATACATTTTGTCTCGGAAGCAGGAGTGAAAAAAATATACATTAATTTCATCTTGAGAAAATGTGAATATGCACTTTATAATAAAAAGTTCTGTGTCGCCTAAAATAGAAAAAATGTCAAGCAACATAACATCTGACAGTTTTTTACTTTTAACCACATAAAATAGGCATCCAAAATTAATTTAAATACTATCAGAAACGTGGTGGTTCGTTTTCACAGTTTTTCATTTCCTTAAAACAGATCAACAAACTGATTAGGAAATTTAGCACCGGAAAACTCAACGTTTTTAAGCCTCAATTAGATATTTTTCTGCTTATACATTCCAACATTTGATAGGCTATTTGGTAGTCAACTTGCCATATAATTAGATACAAGCAGCTTCTCTTCTGTCATTACTTGATGCTCTAGAACAGGGTTTCCCAGACAATGCTAATTTGGTAAAATGGTTATCTCAGACAGATATTGACAGGATGAATTAGCGTCAGCGGCCAAAGTGAAAAACCCCAATTACTGGTAGCAGTTCCGTGGCACTTGCCAATGGCTGCTCTGATGAATGCTCGTTCCACATCCCACAGTTTCCAGGGATTAATGGAGCATTAATGCTGGGTAGCATTAGCAAGGCTAACTGCTTGGTATCCAATGGAGAGGCTAATCTACTGTATTTGTGTGTTCTTAGACAAATAGGTATTCCCCATCCTTAAGGCTGGATAGAAGCTTTAGATAAGATCATCTCACTGGCAAACCCACTATCCACTATCCTATACTTTACATTGAAGGTACACAGTGGGGTAACTTTTTGTTTAGATACACCACTACCCAATTTGTGCCTTCCCTAGAGGCATGGGTAAATTGGGAAGAGCCAATGGCAGTCTTGGCAAATTTCCATTCTGCTGTGGTCAATTTCTGTAAGCAGGAAATTGCCCAACTATGAAGGATGATGTCATATTGCTTTAGTTTATAAATAGCTTTAAAGGATACGTTTTTCTTACGTCTAAATCTCTACTTTTGATGTAAATGGCATGTTATAGAAGGATCCAGACACCTTTTTGTGATATAATTTACCCCAAACAGTAAATCACTTTCTCATACTTGTTCTGCAGTATGGTGGCACTGGAAAAACATGAACAAAGGCTCCAAAAACACCCAAGTACGTCCTTTTAGAAATGGCAAAGCTCTCAATATAGCGATGCAGGTCTTTAGATGTTGTACAGACAAAATTGTCATTCCAAACTTTATACACAATGTTATATGTGTACAACATTGATTGACCTGCATCACTATACAGAGTGCTTTGCTGTTTCCAAATTAATTGAGATTTGGTTGTAAAAAATGTTTAACTTCTCCTTTAGTGTTGACATAGTTATTAACCTTAAGCTAATGAGCACAGCTTGTGGAATCTAGTTACTGTACATCTCTCATGATAACCAAAGGGTATGAATAAAAGTTCTTATTTTTCCTGATATACTGTATTATATTATACCAAGTGGTTGTCAATGTAACATTTATACCTGATAAGACATCAGTGAAACACTTTCTCATTTTCTCCTTTCACAGTGGTATTACATCATTCAGTTCAGTTTTATTCTTCAGACCAAAGGAGCACTTAACCTTCTTAGATTGTCACTGGAATAAAATGTATGGATTATCTTTCAAAACTTAGCTCTCATCTTTTCGAAGACAGAACACCTTTCCTGAAGGCCGTAAAAATGATCTGCATGGCTCACTGGTGCTGAACTTTCATATTTTACCACCAAAGATTACCAGATGTAGAGAAGAGATACATCAATTATCTTTCAGAAGTCATTGCTCATCCATCCTAATAAGAGCTGTTTGTGTGTTTCCTTAACAAATCTTGAAACCATCTCTCTTGTGTAACATCTTTCAAAAGAGATTTGCAAAGCTATTTATCTAACATCTGTTCCCACCATAGCGGGTGATGCAGTGAACGGCCTACGCCAATATTGTAAAGCCACACAGTCATGTCAGTTAAATTGCATGGTTGCACGTGGGCCATCTCATCAACTACAACCTCAAAAGCCTCACTCCAGTCTATTCATACTGACTGACCATCCCAGATTGTCACAAGTGTCGATGAAAGGGGACCAAAATGCAGCGGGTAAAGTGCTCATCTTCTTTTATTATTTAATAAAGTGAACACTTAAACAAAAAATAACAAACCGACAATAAACAGTTCCGTAAAGCACATAGGCTATACCAAAAACAACAACTCACAAAAACACAGGAAAAACAGGCTGCCTAAGTATGGCTTCCAATCAGAGACAACGAAAGACACCTAGCCTCTGATTGGAAGCCATACCTGGCCACACATAGAAAAATAAATATAGAAATAGAAAACTAGAACCAAAATCCCCTAGAACCAAAAAAAAAAAAAACACACAAACAAACACCCCCTGCCACGCCTTGACCATACTGCAATTACAAATGACCCCTTTACTGGTCAGGACGTGACAGTACCCCCCCCCCAAATGTGCAGACCCCGACTGCACCTCCAAAACAAAAAAAAACACAAAACCAACCCCAAACCTAAAGGGAGGGAAGGGAGGGTGGCCACCGTCAACAACGGTTCCTGTGCTACACCCCCCTTCGCCAATTCTCCCACTACGGAGGTGGCTCTGGCTCTGGGCGTAGCTCCCGTTCCGAAGACTCTGGGCTGAGAGGCGTCACTGGAGGCCCCGGGCTGAGAGGTGTCGCTGGAGGCCCCGGGCTGAGAGGCGTCGCTGGAGGCCCCGGGCTGAGAGGCGTCGCTGGAGGCCCCGGGCTGAGAGGCGTCGCTGGAGGCTCCTGACTGGGGAGCGTCGCTGGAGGCTCCTGACTGGGGAGCGTCGCTGGAGGCTCCTGACTGGGGAGCGTCGCTGGAGGCTCCGGGCTGAGGAGCGTCGCTGGAGGCTCCGGGCTGAGGAGCGTCGCTGGAGGCTCCGGGTTGAGGAGCGTCGCTGGAGGCTCCGGGCTGAGGAGCGTCGCTGGAGGCTCCGGGCTGGGGAGCGTCGCTGGAGGCTCCGGGCTGGGGAGCGTCGCTGGAGGCTCCAGGCTGGGGAGCATTGCTGGAGGCTCCTGACTGGGGAGCGTCGCTGGAGGCTCCTGACTGGGGAGTGTCGCTGGAGGCTCCTGACTGGGGAGCGTCGCTGGAGGCTCCGGGCTGAGGAGCATCACTGGAGGCTCCGGGCTGAGGAGCGTCACTGGAGCCCTCCTGCATGGAGCTGGGACCGGTCTCCCCGGACTGGGAAGACTTACAGGAGACTGGGTGTGCAGAGCAGGCACGAGGCACACTGGGCCGTGGAGGCGCACCGGAGGTCTGGAGCTCAGGGCTGGCACACTTCGTCCTGGCTGGATGGTCCCTGTAGCCCGGCACGGGCGGAGCGCTGGCACAGGGCGAGCTGGGCTGTGCTGGGGGATGAGGGCTGCCGTGCGTAGAGCAGGCGCAGGATAAGCTGGGCCGAGGAGACGCAGTGGCGGCCAGATGCGCTGAGCAGGCACACTGCTTCCTGGCTGAGTGCCAACTCTAGCACGGCAACGCTGAGGAGCCCGTACCGACCGCACCGGACTGTGCGTGCGGATGGGTGAGATAGTGCGCATCACGTCGTAATGCATCGCTCGCCCCTCTGCACGCCTGCTCAGTCGTGCCCTCTCTACCAGTACCTCCTTCAGGAATCTCGCGTCAAGCTCAGCGCTCGACTCCTTTCTCAGCTCCGGTTTGCTCCACGGCTTCGGTTCCCCCCTGACCTAGCAACACTCCCCTTATGCCCCCCCAAAAAAATATTTTTGGGGGGTGCCTCTACACCTCCTGAATAGGAGGATACAACGCCTCGTACCTCCGTCGTTCCCTCTTTGCTTCCTCCAGCTCCCCCTTCGGGCGCTGGTACTCCCCAGCCTGGCTCCATGGACCCTTGCCATCGAGGATCTCCTCCCACGTCCATGACTCCAAATACTTCTCCTGCTGCTCCTTCTTCCGCTGCTTGGTCTTCTTCTGGTGGGTGGTTCTGTCAGGGAAGTTGATGAACGGTGACCAAAATGCAGCGGGTACAGTGCTCATCTTTCTTCTTTATTTAGAAGAACACTCAAAACAAAATAAACAGACAACGAAACAGTTTCGTAAGGCACATAGGCTATACCGAAAACAACCACCCACAAAAACACAGGAAAAACAGGCTGCCTAAGTATGGCTTCCAATCAGAGACAACGAAAGACACCTGCCTCTGATTGGAAGCCATACCTGGCCACACATAGAAAAAGAAACATAGAAATAGAAAACTAGAACCAAAATCCCCTAGAACCAAAAAAAAAAAAACACACAAAACAAACACCCCCTGCCACGCCCTGACCATACTACAATTACAAATGACCCCTTTACTGGTCAGGACGTGACACAGATAATTGCATTTGACCTCAGCGCATTAAAAGTCCTCTTCATCAGGGATAAAGGTAAATGCCAGTCAAGATGGAATTGTTAACATTGTAACATTGACAACCTTTTTCCAACATTTTCCCTCCGAGACATAAGCATGTCATATACAGTAGTTGCTCTGAAAAGTTGAAGGGAAAGAGCAATCAATCTGTGTCTCTACTAGGGTCAAAAGGGAGATCCACATATTGTTTCCATTTCAAGTAAGGGTAATTTACATAAAATATCCACCGCATTTACAGAGCCATGTCATTCCAGATGCAGTACATTCCAGATACAGTATATCATACAAGCCAAGTTCTATTTGTAACTGTCATGGGATGCATTTGCTACAATGTTCACTTTTTAGTTGGTGGCTGACTATTTGATAGCATTTGGCGTTAATTCCTCTCTGACATTTGCAATCGGCATTCGATATTAATCACATAAATACCACATAATCAGTAAGTGTACCTTCACTTGCCCCTTCTACCCCTATGGTGTCCAAATTAGGACAGCTTCCCAACTAACTAAAGTCCTTGTCCACTCCAAAGATCTAGGTTTGCCAGGCATTTTCCAATATTTAAAGTGGTCTGATGCTGAGATGAGTCCACCTTCCATGCCATCTGTTGCAATGAAGTTCCAGATCAACCCCAAATGAATGGGAAAGCTGACTCATGGTGACATTTGATAAGGTTTGAAGAAAGAAGAAACATCTGACACTGATTTTGGAATGAAGTAGCACTTTAAATTAGTTTTAATGGGACACTTTAAAAGACATTTGCCTTGGACTAGCTTCCAACACTTCCTTTTCTCCATTCTATACAGCACCACTATTTGCTGATGTCAGAAATGACCAGATTCTGCCTGGAAGGAACTTTGACTGTACAACTTTGACTATACAACAAAGAATGGAACTTTGACTATACAACTTTGACTATACAACAAAGAATATATCACATATGGAAAGTGAAAAATAAACAGCATTTGTAGTTGGTCCCTTAGCCTGTGTGCTCAATTACTTTTTCATGCTGTTGGATTCTATCTTGAAATATACTTATTCATGTTACAATATTAGAACTTATTGATACATGTATAAGGAACTTTACATGTTTAAGGAATGTATATATTGGGGACAATGAAGGTGGATGAACGGTGGATAGAAGCTTGATGTAGGGGATGTGCAGAAAGTTAATATTCTGTTTGAACATATTATTTTGTTACTAAGGAGGCAGGCAAAGGGCAGCCGTCTGGTTTCAGTTTCTGATAACGCAGGCCAGCTGCGGAACTAGGGAGAAGCGAGGAATTCGACTTCAGGTCTAGTCAACAGTTGAAGTGAGAAGAAACCTCTGGAAGGGGGGCCGGAGGGGCCCACCCCAATGACCCTCCTACTACAGTCCTATCTCACATGGATACACTTCCAGGCCCACGGAGGTTCTAGCATCAGGCAGGGCCATGACTACACCAGTGAGAGGAACCAATTAAGTTCCTGCCTAGCAACAGAGATGTATTGGCTGTCTAGATGTGTAAGGAGTTGACTCTGCCTAGTAGGACGTTATAAATATATGTGCTTGTGTGAAGGGACAGAGCACAAGGTTGCTCTGCGGCTCAGTGCTGGAAAGGGTCCACATTGACAGATGGACTGAGAAACTGATCAACATCACTGTTAGTCAACATCAGTAGGCCAACATAACTTTCATTTACATGGATTTTGTACACAGATCAAGATATATTTTTTTGTCTTTGCAGCTGTATGACCCAGTGGGTGAATGAACTTAGTTTGATCTTTTCCTAGTTTGAGTTTTTACTCTGTTTGTTCAGAACCTAACAATGCCAAATACATCTGAATCAATACAAAAAACATCTCTTGATCTGTGTACAAAATCAATGCACATGAAAGTTATGTTGGCCTACTGATTTTGACTAACAGTGATGTTGATCAGTTTCTCAGTCCATCTGTCAATGTGGAACCTTTCCAGCACCGAGCCGCAGAGCAACCTTGTGCTCTGTCCCAAACATTTTCTTGCATGTGTCTGACAATATGTGTAATGCTAATACAGTATGTTGAATTATTGATTTTACTAGTCAATATTTGTTTGATATCTGAAAGTGGTAACAATGTTATTTAAGCATGACTCTCAGGGCCAAAATCTTTGCCTTGCCAATTTGAGAAAAGCACAGTGCAAGACTAAAAAGTTATAGATGTAACGTATGAGCAACAATATGTATCTCTATGGTATGAGCATCATGAAGGAGATGATTTCTATATCATTGACTCTCTACTGATGTTCATTCCACATCACTAAAATAAGGTGAACAGTTATTTAAAAAGGTCACATGACCTCAATACTCCCTTACAAACAAATTGTGGGAAAATACAGTGCACTATATGACTGAGAATAATATTTCCCAACCCTTGCAAATATCTCCAAACTTCATAAACAGCAGCACAGCAACTACAAATTCTGAATGCGAAATATCAGCAGCCAGCAGTCATTAAGGCAATACAAATTCCCTTTGCCCCCATATCTATATGCAGGAGGGATAGCAAATCAACATCTGCACAGTGTGTGTTGTTTAACCTTACTTGATTTAACTAGGTGATATGTATTTTAAAGGTTACTTGATTTAACTAGGTTATGATATGTATTTTTATAGGCTTATACTGAAGCAATGTTCTCTTTCACTTTATGTGCTCACTGCTCAGTATGCCTATCCGTAATAGTTGTATAATAGAGCACAACAACTCCCACCAGATGTTTCAATTTCATGGTAGCTTATGAGCATGTTGAATGGGCAAATCAAATAACATTTTGTCACATGCGCTGAATACAACAGGTGTTGCTTACAGTGAAACGCTTACTCACAAGCCCTTAACCAACAATGGAGATTTTAAAACAAATTAAGTAAAAAATAGATAAGTAAAACATTTAAATAAAGTAACAAATAATTAAAGAGCATCAGTAAAATAACAATAGCGAGGCTATATACAGGGGGTGCTGGTACAGAGTCAATGTGCGGGGAAGAGTCAATGTACATGTAAGTAGAGTTAAAGTGACTATGCATAGATAATAAACAGAGTGTAGCAGCAGCATACAAGAGGGGGTGAGGGCAATGCAAATAGTCTGGGCAGCCATTTGATTAGCTGTTCAGGAGTCTTATGGCTTGGGGGTAGAAGCTGTTATCTGTTAAGAAGCCTTTTGAACCTAGACTTGGCTCTCCGGTATCGCTTGCCGTGTGGTAGCACCAGGCGGTTCTGGCTCCGGAGAGCGTGACCACACAGTCATCCGGAACAGCTGATGCTCTCATGCATGTTTCAGTGTTACTTGCCTCGAAGCGAGCATAGAAGTAAATTAGCTCGTCTGGTAGGCTCGTGTCACTGGGAAGCTCGCAGCTGTGCTTCCCTTTGTAGTCTGTAATAGTTTGCAAGCCCTTCCACATCCAACGAGCGTCGGAGCCGGTGTAGTATGATTCAATCTTAGTCCTGTATTGACACTTTGCCTGTTTGATGGTTCGTCTGAGGGCATAGCGGAATTTCTTATACGCTTCCGAGTTAGAGTTCCGCTCCTTGAAAGCGGCAGCTCTACCCTTTAGCTCAATACGGATGTTGCCTGTAATCCATGGCTTCTGGTTGGGGTATGTACAGTCACTGTGGGGATGACGTCATTGATGCACTTATTGATGAAGCCAGTGACTGATGTGGTGTACTTCTCAATGCCATCAGAAGAATCCCAGAACATATTCAAGTCTGTGCAAGCAAAATAGTCCTGAAGCTTAGCATCTGCTTCATCTGACCACTTTTTTATTGACCGAGTCACTGGTGCTTCCTGCTTTAGTTTTTGCTTGTAAGCAGGAGGATAGAATTATGGTCAGATTTGCCAAATGGAGGGCGAGGGAGAGCTATGTACGCGTCTCTGTGTGTTGAGTAAAGGCGGTCTAGAGTTTTTTTCACTCTGGTTGCACATTTAACATGCTGGTAAAAGTAGGTAAACTGATTTAATTTTCCCTGCATTAAAGTCCCCGGCCACCAGGAGCGCTGCCTCTGGATGAGCATTTTCATGTTTGCTTATGGTCCCCGCACTCGCCCTGAAGAGCGTGTCACCAGTCCGGTGCAATCTGAGCCGGCTCCACGCACCAGGCCTCCAGTGCGCCTCCCCAGTCCGGTACGTCCTGTGCCTGCTCCCCGCACTCGCCCTGAAGAGCGTGTCACCATTCCGGTGCAACCTGTACCGGTCAACGGCCCGGCGCTTCCAGTGACGGTCAACGGCCCGGCGCTTCCAGTGACAGTCAACGGCCCGGCACTTCCAGTGATGGTCAACGGCCCGGCGCTTCCAGTGATGGTCAACGACCCGGCGCTTCCAGTGACGGTCAACGGCTCAGAGCTTCCAGTGACGGTCAACGGCTCAGAGCTTCCAGTGACGGTCAACGGCTCAGAGCTTCCAGTGACGGTCCACGGCCCGGAGGCTTCCATGGACGGTCCACGGCCCGGAGCTTCCTGCGCCAGTGCCATGGCAGGAGCCTTCCTCGGCGCCGGTGCCCAGTCCGGGCACGGCGTTCAACCCAGCTCCATGGCCGGAGCCCTCAGTACCGGTGTCCAGTCCAGGCACGGTGGCCAACCCAGCTCCATGGCCGGAGCCTTCCTTTGCGCCGGTGCCCAGTCCAGGCACGGCGTCCAGTCCTGCTCCATGGCCAGATCCGTGGTCTGAGCAGGGACAACGTCCCACACCGGAGCCGCCACCAACGCTAGATGCCCACCCTAACCCTCCCCATCTAGGTTCAGGTTTTTGCGGTCGGAGTCCGCACCTTTGGGGGGGGTACTGTCACGCCCTAACCATAGAGAGCCCTCTGGGTTCTCTATGGTGTATAGGTCAGAGCGTGACTAGGGGGGTTTCTAGTGTTTGTATTTCTATGTTGGTGGTTTGTATGGTTCCCAATTAGAGGCAGCTGGTAATCGTTGCCTCTAATTGGGGATCATATTTAGGTAGCCCTTTTTCCCACCTGTGTTTGTGGGATATTGTTTTGTGTGAGTGCATTCAGCACCACGTAGTTCACGTTCGTTGTATGTTTGTCTTTTGTTTAAGTTTTCACTGCAAATAAAGATGTCGAACTCAACACACGCTGCGCCTTGGTCTGTCTATTATCACGACCGTGACAAACATGCCGTTTCTCTAGAGAGAAATCAAATCATTCACCAGATAAATTAAGTCAAGATCTATATTGGGACGCTGGGCTGAAGGGAGTTGTAATTTTCATTAAGCAAATATTCAACCTAGTTCAGTGCAGAAACGTGGTAATTAATTACAATGACCATATTCTATTGCGCCTGTTCTTTTCCGGCTGGGACACAGATGAATAGACTTTTAGCCTGCTATGTTAGGGTAGATACACACAGACTGCATACGGTACCACATAAGAGAGGAAGGTACACAACGACGAGAGAGGGATATAGAGTTTATGAAAGTATGCCTTCTCTACTTTGAAGAACTAGAAAAATGATTTTGTCAGACAGCGCTGCAGTATACTTAGGCAGGCTAGCCTAGTTAAATAGGATGTCTAAAGAAAGTACAGTATGTGGAGAACCGAAATAACATTATATGGTTGTCTGGCTGGCTGTTACTGCCTGACCAGAGATGAGATGATGACTTTAAGGAATAAAAAATTATAGTTGTCATATAAAACTAAATACTGGAATATATTTTATTATTTAATAGTACTTTCCTATTTTTCTATGTGAACCTTAGAGAGAAAATTTCGTATTTTCAGTGTTTTGGCATTGCATTTAAAAAGCTCTAATCATTTTAATGTCATTATTTCGTAATGGGTTTAATGTTTTTAAAAAATAATCGAAACCGAAAACCGTGATTATTTTTTAAATAATCGAAACCGAAACCGAACCCACATCAAAAAGCACTGTTCGTGCTACGGTGGGGAGCGGGGGTCAGACAGACAACTTTCGGCTGAAAATATTTTTGTGATCTTTCAGATTATTTGGAAATGGTCGTCTTTCTGCTTTGTATGCGTTAACCGACCTATTGTATTAAAAGCACATCTTTGTTCCATTATTCACACACACTCATTACACTGCCTAGAAATAAGTCTTGATCACCTATATTTGTTTCCGTCTGAAAATCATCCCGCTCTCTAGTTGAAAATGTTTGTAGTCCAGACCTACTCTCTGTTATGAAGCTACATATATATTTTTGTATTTGAGACTTATTTATTATTATTTTCAAATGCTTTGAGATTCTTTCTGTACTGAAAAGCGCTATAGAAGCTGAATATATTATTATTATTATTATTGTTATGAGACTGAGAAAGTGTTGCAGTTTTAAAGCTAATTTCCTGTCATTCAAGAAAAAAAGCATTAATGGTTTATGACATGTTCATATGCTATCTGGGGGTTGGGGTTTCACAAAACTCGTGGGGGTGTGTGCTAAGCCAGTGATTTGGAGTCTGGATTGGACCATGTGCACAGCAAGGCAATTATATACCATAACAAATTAATTTTCCTGAGTTTTCTTATTTCGTCTTTCAATGTAATAAATGGGCATTTACAAGTAATTTCATCTGTCAAGTGTCCCACAGTATTTCCGATAGCAAGGCTACAGTATATGATGCATTTAGCTGCATCTATTGCAATATAGGCTGCACTTATTGCAAGTCTAAGAAATTGGATCTAAGTAAACTTCCAGAAATCCTATCAAAAATAGATGCAAACAATGTCAGAATTGGGGGGAAAACAGAGATTATACAGTCCTAAACCATAGTATCAATCAATATTGATACATTTCACAATTAACAAACTTATGTGCAACATATAATTAGAATAAACATACCTGTCACTCCATACATGAGGATCCAAGCGACATAAGCTTGCATGATATTTAACTGTAACAGCAAACACGAGAAAACAGAAGTTTTAGTTTTCTTGCAAGCCCCCAATGCGTAAAAACTGTAGACCAAGAACTGCAGTTACCATGATGGGCTAGGCTACTTGGTAGTTGAGAAATAATGTCAATCAAGATGAGGTTGGTAAGCAAGGTAAGTGGCGTGTCTTGTGCCAGCAGGAGAGAAAATGATTCGCAACTGCTCCAGAGAATCAATTGCCATCAACTGGAGCGCTGAAATCTCCACTGCTACTCTAGGGCGCTTGCGAACCGTTTGTCATCGACAGAGGAAGAGGGAGACAGGGGAGAGCGAGAGAGAGACATACATAGATATATA
The DNA here is from genome assembly GCF_901001165.1 of Salmo trutta. Taxonomy (NCBI): domain Eukaryota; kingdom Metazoa; phylum Chordata; class Actinopteri; order Salmoniformes; family Salmonidae; genus Salmo; species Salmo trutta. The sequence continues at coordinate 5,717,320 of NC_042969.1, forward strand.
TATATATACAGAGAGAGAGAGAGCGAGAGAGAGAGAGAGAGAGAGGAAGATTACAGGCTGTGGCCATACTGTAGTTTGTGTCCGCAGGTAAAACGATGAAAACAGTTTCCATAAATACATTTTTACCACAGCAATGAAGCATGTTTGATGTAAAAAGTTCCTTGTTAAGGGTAGACTCAGCGATATGATGTAAGTGCACAAAGTAAACAGCATAGTGGGTCAATTTCCACAATAACTAAGAGCGTTGAAGCATGAGGATGAACTTCTTAGCTGTTTTGGTCGATTACCTACCATGCTCTAACCAAAAACGTTACTATTTTTGTCTTAGCTGGAAAGGTGTTTGCTGGCAGATGAAAACATAATAGCAGATTTACAAAAGATTTGCACCAGGTACAAAGCTGGTGCCTGGATTTTTACAGCAGGGGTTAAAACCCACAAACTGTTTAAATTTACACTTGTCTACAAGGCCTTCTTATTTTCCCTATTTGTTCTTCCTCCTGTGTTATATTGTAGAGAGAAAAACAGTATAGAACAGGTGCAAACTTTTTCCCTGGGCCATAAGTTTAATATTTCAACCCATTGTGTCCAAAATGCTGATAAGACAATAATACTGAAATAGCTTCAGGTCAGACACAATTCATTTAGAACCAAACAATTATTTGATTAACATCAGAAACAGTGCTGAGCTATGGTTTTCAATTATGCCATTTCTTACACTTCATGCTCTGACATTGATAAGCTTGCTCCAGTTCATTTCTGTAACATTTTTTGTTCAGTAACATACTTGTTGAGTGGCATTGGTGGTGTACGGAAATCTGACGCAGCAAAATAATGTCCTGTAGCAAATTGGGGGGGGGGGTGGTAGACCAACTGGGACTTAGACTCAGATCTGGTCCAACACCTTAGAAATTACACCAGGAGGTCCGAACCTCTTGATAAGGTTGCTAGGTGGTTAAAGGTAGATACAGTACAGTAGGACTACATTTGCACAAGGATATACATTATACCATAGATTAACTCAGAAAATAAACTCAGGGACCTGTCTTTCAAAGATAATCCGTAAATATCCAAATAACGTCACCAATCTTCATTGTAAAGGGTTTAAACACTGTTTCCCATGCTTGTTCAATGAACCATAAACAATTCATGAACATGCAACTGTGAAACGGTCGTTAAGATGCTAACAGCTTACAGAGGGTAGACAATTAAGGTCACAGTTGTGAAAACTTAGAACACTAAAGAGACCTTTCTACTGACTCTGAAAAACACCAAAAGAAAGATGTCCAGGGTCCCCTGTTCATCTGCGTGAATGTGCCTTAGGCATGCTGCAAGGAGGCATGAGGACTGCAAATGTGGCCAGGGCAATAAATTGCAATGTCCGTACTGTGAGACGCCTAAGACAGCGCTACAGGGAGAAAGGACGGACAGCTGATTGTCCTCACAGTGGCAGACCACGTGTAACAACACCTGCACAGGGTCGGTACATCTGAACATCACACCTGTGGGACAGGTACAGGATGGCAACAACAACTGCCCGAGTTACACCAGGAACGCACAATCCCTCCATCAGTGCTCAGACTGTCCACAATAGGCTGAGAGAGGCTGGACTGAGGGCTTGTAAGCCTGTTGTAAGGCAGGTCCTCACCAGACATCAACGGCAACAACTTCGCCTATGGGCACAAACCCACCGTCGCTGAACCAGACAGGACTGGCAAAAATTGCTCTTCACTGATAAGTTACAGTTTTGTCTCACCAAGGGTGATGGTCGGATTCGCGTTTATCATCAAAGGAATGAGCGTTACAACGAGGCCTGTGCTCTGGAATGGGATCGATTTGGAGGTGGAGGGTCCGTCATGGTCTGGGGCGGTGTGTCACAGCATCATCGGACTGAGCTTGTTGTCATTGCAGGCAATCTCAATGCTGTGCGTTACAGGGAAGACATCCCCCTCCCTCATGTGGTACCCTTCCTGCAGGCTCATCCTGACATTACCCTCAAGCATGACAGTGCGGCCAGCTATACTGCTCATTCTGTGCGTGATTTCCTGCAAGACAGGAATGTTCTGCCATGGCCAGCAAAGAGCCCAGATCTCAATCCCATTGAGCACGTCTGGGACCTGTTGGATCGGAGGGTGAGTGCTAGGGCCATTCCCACCAGAAATGTCTGAGAACTTGCAGGTGCCTTGGTGGAAGAGTGGGGTAACATCTCACAGCAAGAACTGGCAAATCTGGTGCAGTCCATGAGGAGGAGATGCACTGCAGTACTTAATGCAGCTGGTGACCACACCAGATACTGACTGTTACTTTTGATTTTGAACCCCCCTTTGTTCAGGGACACATTATTCGATTTATTTTTAGTCGCATGTCTGTGGAACTTTTTCAGTTTATGTCTCAGTTGTTGAATCTTGTTATGTTCATACAAATATTTACACATGTTAAGTTTGCTGAAAATAAACACAGTTGACAGTGAGAGTATGTTTCTTTTTTTGCTGTGTTTATGTAGAACAAGAGTTAGAGATATAGAAGCTGCTGATCATTGGAGCAAAACTTGATATACCTGTTTTTGTCTTTACTAACAGTGCAATCCCAGAGCGTGGGAGGCTGACGTGCGAGTGAATGAAGGCTACTTATTCCCCTTCCTCCTTATTTGTATTCTCAACAAAGCTTCAGTCCATCACTCTAATACATCAAACCTGTACTGTATTTACAACTAAAGGACTGCTTGTTACCAAGTCATGAGAGCAGAGTTGATTAGCCATATAGAGTGGCACAATAACATTCTAATGCTGAATTGTAAAATGTGTTGTTTGGATTCTGGATGCTGATTGGTTGATAGCAGGGAACCATAGCCCCGGAATCCCCGCATTATACGGGTAATGCCTGTTAACAGCTACATTAGATTTATCAATGCGCATCCACTGTCCCACAGTCCAGTCAGTCAATTTATAAACTTAATCTTCCCTGGAAAAAAGCGTCTAGACAAATTGTCCCAATGCTACTAGGCTAACATTTGCTTTACAACAGTCGGGGTTTGTCTAAACTCTAAATCTTGCTGTCAGCCTCTCCAAACTGTGAAACAATGTTGCATTTTTTTTATATCTCCACCATGGCATGTGTATGAACTTGATGAGACTGACAGCTTCTCTGAGCCAGGAAAATTATTTAACCAGGATCATTGTAATGGTCATCATCAGTTACCGCAGCCACGAAGTCATAAACCCCGCCCATATCTACAATCGCTCTTATTATTTCAACACTAACCCTATCCCTAACCCTAACCACACTGCTAACCTTATGCTTAACCCTACATTTAATTAAGACCAAAAAGCAAAATTCACTTTTCATGAATATTTACAATATAGACAATGTTGACTTTGTGGCTGTGGTAACTAGTGGAAGTCCAAAAGAAATGGCAATACAAGCAAAGGTTAAACAAATGAAAGTGCAAATACACTCTTGGAAAATAAGGTGCTATCTAGAACCTAAAAGGTTTCTTTGTCTGGCCTCATAAGATAACAATTTGAAGATCTCTTTTTGGTTCCAGGTAGAACCCTTTTCTACATGGAACCCAAAAGGGTTTTCCTATGGGGACAGCCGAAGCACCCTTTTGGAAACCTTATTTATAAGAGTGTTGGCAACCGTTTTATTTAAGTGATAATGCCAGAGAAGCCGATGTTTGAAGGATATGTTCGTCAAGGGCCAGCAAACCTTGCCAATATATCATCCAAACACCGGCTTTGGGGACATTATCACTTTTATACAACAGATTATCAACATATTCAAATAATGATTTACATATTTTCATGACAAACTTTAATTTATTCATGCTATTTCATCCTTCCACAAGATTTAGTCAAAGTAGCTGAATTTGCATTTGTTTAAGCGTTTTGTTGTTGTTGTGAAACTTATTTGGAACATCCATAACAATGAGCTCAGGACAGGGGAGCTAGCCAACAACACAGCTAACACAATCACTTCAAACTGATGCTGGAAATACTTGTTTTCTATTGATAGTTCTTTGTATATATCCATAAAAAAGATGCTGATTCATGATTTCGACTGGCTGAGAAAAGCTGCCTGCCTGTCTGTCTCATCCCGATACGTTCATTACTATGGAACATCTGGAGATTAAATTTGAATATGTAAACAATGTTGCAAAAGTTGGAGAGACAGACAGCAAGGTTTATGTTTTTATTTTTTGTTTAGGGGTAGATCAGCTTTAACAGTGCAGATAGATTGTAGATTCTATCAATGTAATTGTCTGCATCATTTCCAATCCCCCATTTATTTTTGTATATATATATCAGGATATATATATATACACATATACTAAATTAAAACTAAATGTTAGTCTAAAAGAAATGTGAGATCATTTCTAGATGCTTTTTATAGTGGAGATCAAGTTTATAAAGTGCTGGGCTGATGAGACAGTGGATTGCACAGTCAGATGGAACAGAGTAAATAGGCATTTTAACATCATAGATTTAGCTGGTGGTAACTTGTGGAATAGACACTGGCTGGAATGCGGTTTTAACCAATCAGCATTCAGGATTAGACCCACCCGTTGTATAAAAATGCAATAAGGCCCTCGATCCTGGGAATGATCAATATTAACACCCTCCTAAGTGCTGTTTCCTCTGTCCTCTTTGCATTGGGCCTAAGAAACGGGCCTTATAGTCGGCAGTTATCGGGTTCTCAAGCCTTAATTATATTGCATGGAATCCTCAGAACAATGTTGAATTACATCAATGTATTGGGCTCACATAGGGAAGGAGGACTGGATTTTCTGCAATTATCACGACACAAGGCGAGACCCAGATGCAGACACAGGAGGCAGATGGTTTGAGCTCTGGTTTTTATTATAATCCAAGGGATAGACAAAAGGCAGGTTGGGGACAGGCAAGCGTTCATAGCCAGGGCAGAGTCCAAAACGGTACAGGGTGGCAGGCAGGCTCGAGGTCAGGGGCAGGCAGAGTAGTCAGGCAGGTGTGCTCAGAGTCAGGACAGGCAAGGTTCAAAACTAGGAGGATGAGAAAAAGGACGAAACTCCTCCTGAAGCGCGCAGTGCGGCATTTAATACCTCTGGCCTGATGAGAAGATCAAAGCAGTGATTAGGTGGATGGTCTGACCTGGAGATAATTTGGCAGGCTTTGTGCTGAATAGCACGTTCATTCAGTAGGGAGAGTTTTGGAGTGGGGAGTCTGATTTTGGAAGTCTATTTTTAACAATCTTTGTCAAAGACAGGTGTATCTCTTCTTTGACACTTATCCAGTGGCAACCAGAGCTAATCAAGAATGAATGATCAGGTCATGCCACTCACACACACCTCTCAATATCGGCATATTAATATTTGTAAGATGGGCCTGGGATATGTAACCCCTAGAGGAAAGGGTTGATGGTAGGAAAAGAAGACCTAATTCAATTGAACTGAATTAATTGCTGAATTATATAATTTTGGTAATATTATTCGATTTTTAAGTAATTGCTTAATAGTATTATTTTGTAAGTTAGTGGAAAGGCTTAAATACAAGTTCTACAATCATAGCCACAGGAAGTAGGGGCGCTGAGGGTTCTGCAGCACCCCTAAAACATCTGAATAATAATACTTTTTTTTTTTTTATATATATGCAAATATCACAAAAGTAGTGCACTGGGCCTTTATTAGTCCTGTATTAGCAGACCGATATAGCCTTCTGTAGCGCAGGCAATTTATTTATTTTTTGGTTGAAAATGTATATTTTCACAAAAGTAGTGTACTGGGCCTTTCCTAGTCCTGTATTAGTGGAACGATATAGCCGTCTGTAGCACGGGCACCCCCAAACATCTTCCGTGTCTATGTCTACAATACAATACAGAACAAACGCACACATGCCTAAGGGGATAAGTATGATTGGCACATGACTCAATTATTAGTCATTGATCTTATCAATAAAAGCTCTGTAAGCCTCCTGGACTTAAATGTTGCAGAATACTAATCTACCTTAATACTAAATAACAAGTGAATGCAGCAGCATTTTGACCTTTTAGATGATTTTCCAAGTTTACTTTGTAATGAACTCTCAAGGGCAGTAAGTACATTGAAGAATGGTGTGCAACTGAGACGTTCTTTCTGTGCGATAACGATCAGCCTTTGCCCTCTAATATTGACACATTATTAATCATATGAAAGGGAGCACGCTCCATTCTTCGTGTGAATGTGAATAAGAAATAGACTGCGTAATAAGAACTGAAATGACAAATTCCATTGGAATGTTCAGTTAATAAAAGAGTAGGAGTGAAGTTTTAAGGGTCAATGTTTATTATCATCAATAATCCTTATACTCACTTGCTTTTCTAGCTATAGTGTGGAGTTTCTTAGGATGCTAGCTACTCTTTGTATTCTACAGGAGTGGTTGCCAAGTTTTTTGACACATAAAGCCTTTTGAAAACTCCTGTCCCCCTAAATTAACCAAACAATACGTACTGTATACACCCAGCCCAGACAGGCTAAGCCTTGACCAAGAAGGAATTGGTTGCAACTAAGTCCCAATTTTGGAAAGTCTGTTTTGCAGTGCACAGACAACACCAAACTACTGTCCATAGGATAAGTGCAAATGGTGCAGTGCTGTTCACTAGTCCCAATTCCAATACATTATTTTTTACTTATTTTGACGTTATCTCCCAACAGCACTTTGGTTCAGTGCATGCATTGACAGTCAAAAAACATAGTATTTATCAGGAGTCGACTGGCCTCTAGCGGAAGAAGATTGACATCTCCATCTCAACAAGGGGGATTATAGTTGTGGCATACTGCAAAATTATCATGTTGAACAGGAAACAAGCTTTGCTAAATTCTCACCATTATAAACTTAAAGGAGTTGTTCACAATTTTACAACTTAATGTTAGATTATACCTCACTCTGAACGTTGTCTATTGGCCAGGATAAACTTTTATCCATGGTTTAGTTTTCTTTAAACAGCCATTAAAAACTTCAGCTAACTTTAGCAACCATTTACATTTGACATTTTAGTAATTTAGCAGACACTCTTATCCAGAGTGACTTACAGTGCATTCATCTTAAGATAACTAGGTGGGACAAACACATATTACAGTCATAGTAAGAACATTTTTCCTAAATAATGTAGCTATCAGCTAAGTCAAAGCTAGTAAGGGTGGGAAAAAGTAAAGTGTGAGTGTTAGTTGACGAAAGGCATTTCTATTTAATGTTTTTATTTATAAATGTTTTTGGTGGGGGGTGGGGGAGGGGTGAGAAGGGGGTGAGAGGGGGTGTGTTTAAGATACTCTTTGAAGAGGTACAGTTTCAGATGTTTTCGGAAGATGGGCAGGGACTCTGCTGTCCTACCTTCAGGGGGAAACTCGTTCTACCATTGGGTTCTGGATAAGTTGCAGGGGTTTTATGGCACAAGCAGGGAGCCTAGCCAACAGTGAATTTCCGCAGTTGAGGTTGAGCTTGAGCTTGATCTCGAGGTTAAGCTTGAGCTGGTGGACCGACATCCAAGTTGAGATATTTGCCAGGCACGCAGCGATGCATGTCACCACCTAGCGGGAGAAGGAGAAAAGTAGTTACGTGTCATCTGCATAGCAATGATAAGAGAGACCATGTGAGGATATGACACAGCGGAATGACTTAGTGTATAGAGAGAAGAGGAGAGGGCCTTAAACTGAGCACTGGGGGATACCAGTAGTGAGAGCGTGTAGTGCAGAAACACAGCCTCTCCACGTCACCTGGTAGGAGCGGCTTGCAAGGTAGGATGCAATCCAATAGTGTGCAGAGCCTAAGATGCCCAGCCCTGAGAGGGTGGAGAAGAGGATCTAATGGTTCACTGTGTCGAAGACAGCGGATAGATCTCGGAGGATGAGAACAGAGGAAAGAGACTCAGTATTGGCAGTGCGGAGAGCCTCCATGACACAGAGAAGAGCAGGCTCGGTTGAGTGACCCATCTTGAAGCCTGACTGGTTAGGGTCAAGAAAATCGTTCTGAGAGAGATAGTGAGAGAGTTGGTCAGAGACAGCCCGCTCAAGTTTTTTGGAAAGAAATGAAAGAAGGGATACCGGTCTGTAGTTTTTGTCATCAGTTTGGTTGAGTGTTGGTTTCTTGAGGAGGGGAGCGACTAGGGCCATTTTGATGTCAGTGGGGACGCAGCCAGTGGTCAGGGATGCGTTGATGAGGGAAGTCAGGAATGTAAAATGGTCTCCAGAGATGGTCTGAAGAAGGGAGGAGTGGGCAGGTTGTCCCAACAGCAAGCTCACAGTCAATGGAAGTGATGGTGTTTTCATTCTTAATTTTTTTATTTAACCTTTACTTTATCAGGGAGTCATACTGGGACCAAGGTCTCTTTTACAGATGAGCCCTTAATTACATAAATTACAGAAAATACACACATCAATATAACTACAAAATGCAAGTAGAAAGAAAAACATGGTCATAAAAAAAAACCCACATTCATCAGTAATAAGGTCCTCAATCAGCCTTCTGAATTGCACTAGAGGCACCAACACATCAAATGTAAGAACATTTTGAAGATTGTTCCACAAAGTAAAAGCTGATTTACCTTACTCCGTAGAGGCCAAAGGAATTTCCATAGTTAACCATCCCTGAGACCAGGTGTGGTAACTCGTACGTCTAAAGTTTAGTAAAGATTTTAGGTACAGTGGGATTTTTTGTGAAAGGGCTTTATCAATGAAAACATAGCAATGTATCAACCTACGTGACATCAAATTGGGCCAACCAACTTTCTGGAACAGAATGCAGTCATGAGTACAAACATTTTCGGCCAAAATAAAGTGCAGTGCGCTTTGATAGACTGCATCTAACGGCTTTAATGAAGTGGCAGCTGCATTCATATGTATGATGTCGTCATAGTCACTGATAGGAAAGTCGACTGAATAATCTGCAGGACCAATTTCTATAGAAGAAACCCATTTTTATTCCCAGCTTCTTTACTAACTCATCAATATGCTTTTTAAAAGACAGCTTTTCATCTATCCGGATACCCAGGTTTTGGAAGCAGGGACAAAATACATATGCTTAAATCATCAGAGTTATTTTTATGCGCTCCAGAGAACAACATATACTTAGTTTTACCTGCATTCAATACTAATTTCAGGTCAATAAAGTTTTTCTGTAATACAATGAAAGCAGACTGTAGTTCATATAGAGCTTGGTCAACCGTGGGTGCAATAGTATACACAACAGTATCATCAGCATACAAGTGCAGGTTACAGTTTTTTACAGACAAGTCGATATTGTTAATGTAAACAGTAAAAAGTACAGGACCCAGAATCGACCCCTGTGGGACACCTTTCGTTATATCCAGGAAACCTGATTTAACACCATCAGTAGATACACATTGAGTTGCCAGTCAAATCTGTCAAGTCATTTTTAAACCGGTTACATGCAGCCTGGTCTAGGCCAATTGAGGAGCCTCTGAATTAGCAGTGAGTGATCAACAGTATCGAAAGCCTTTGACAGGTCAATGAAGAGGACAGCAGAGATAGTGCTATAACCTGGTCTAAATCCCGACTGATGTACATTTAGAATACATTTCAAAGATAAGAAAGATCTTAGCTGAGAATTAATCAAGGATTAAAATATTTTAGCTAGGCAAGAAAGTTTAGAAATAGGCCAATAATTATTTAGGTCACAAGGGTCACCACCTTTGTGAAGGGGGAGTACATGGGCTGCTTTCAGGTAAAAAAGGTAAAAAATATGGGTTACTGATTAAGAAATCAGTGGGGCAGAGAGCTGCAGTAAAAATGGATCAGCCCCAGTGGATTATTAGTAAGAATTTTATCAATCAATGCGGAATTGCTAGGGTTTTTCACATTTATCCGTGTGGGTTTTGAGATCAATTGAGTCTGATTAAAATTGATCTGAGGCCAGGACAGCCAATCCAGACTCAAATCCCCTAAAATGACCAACTCCGGGGACAAAAAATGATGTTTAACACTCGGATATCGCACCGATAGCTACAAATAAATGTGTATTCTGATTCATGGACACATTTACAACCAGGAGCTGAAATTTATTGCAATCAGAAATATTTAAAGATTGGGACACTATGAAATGAGATCTTACATATATGGCCGCTCCTCCCCCTTTCTCTAATCTGTCACATCTAAATACATTAAAATAATTTACTTCAAAGTCTTAATCAGATACAGAACCATTTAACCATGTTTCCGAGAGAACCAGAATGTCAGTCCTGTCTTGGGGATGGGAGTAACAAGTGTAACCAAAACTAGCCTGGGAGGGAGGTTGTGGGGGGAATTTAGGAGGGTGGTGCGGAGGGCAGTGTGGCTGGCGAAGCTCCAAACTCTCAGCATATGAGGGCTGATGATGTGAATGATACATGGTGTGGACTGCATGATTTGGTGCACTGCCCTCAAATGTGTTTTGCCAGACCCTAGGGTAGTGGTCGGTGCTGTGTAGAGCTGGGCTGAGTTGAGGTGGACCTGGTCTGGTAGAGCTGTGCTGTGAAGGGCCAGGTCTGGCAGAGCTGTGCAGTGATAGGCCGAGTCAGGTGGAGCTGTGCTGTGATGGGCTGGGTCTGGTGGAGTTGTGCTGTGATGTGCCGGGTCTCGTGGAGCTGTGCTGTGATGGGCTGGGTCAGGTGGAGCTGTGCTGTGATGAGCTGGGTCAGGTGGAGCTGTGCTGTGATGAGCTGGGTCAGGTGGAGCTGTGCTGTGATGGGCTGGGTCTGGTGGAGCTGTGCAGTGATGGGCCGAGTCAGGTGGAGCTGTGCTGTGATGGGCTGGGTCTGGTGGAGCTGTGCTGTGATGTGCCGGGTCTCGTGGAGCTGTGCTGAGGTGGGCGGGTCTGGTTGAGCTGTGCTGTGATGGGCCAGGTTTACGTGAGCTTGTTTTTTATAAATGGCCAAATGGCTGTTTATTAAAGAAAACTGAACCATGGGTTACAGTTTCTCTTGGCCAATAGACTACTTTCAGGGTGAGAAAAAAATCTAACATCAACTTGTAAAATAGTGAACTACTCCATTAAGACAATATGAAAAGTTGCTTAAGTTGCTTTAAGTTTGTTTTATGGAGAAATATCATTGGGATTTGTCAACTGGATTACTTTTTGAAGTTCTCTTTCTGACTTTTTTCAACAGGCCATGACAGCTGACATGTCACTGTTGACACATGTAAGCAACAATGATGGATGAAAACACAGAATGCTCTCTCACTCTAGCTGTTTTTTGACTCTCTCTCTCTGTCTGTCTGTCTCACCCTCTCGCTCTCTCTCTCCCTCTCTGCTCTTTGAAACCGCCTTTTCAGCTGGAGCTGCATGGCAATCAAACAGAATGTATGGAGACAGAGGACACGTCTGTCTGACATACATCAAAAAGCAGCTAAAAGCAGAGGGCGGGGAGTGGCGTTTGTCTTGTCAAAATATTTATAACAAAGGAAGTAATAACACAGTTCGGATTGGGGGGCTGGCACTCAAAGGGCTGGGTTCTGCCTGACCTTTGTGACCACACAGTCCTCACGTTTTTGCACATGTCCAGTGCTGTTGTGCTGTTCTTAGAACACAGCCACTTTTGAGGAGCATGGATGATTCTTGGAGCATGACCACAAAAAAAAGAAGAGTGTCCTTTGTTTGTTGTGTACTGGATCGTTGAGCAATCTGGTGTGGAAATGACACACACTATGTAGAAGATGGTATGAGTGTTGAACATGCATAGAAAGACACATTTTACCACTGACTGTAAAATGTTTACCACTGTGCATATTTACCACTGAATAATTCTATCCATTTCTCACCTGGGTTTGCAGTACTTTTGCAGAAGTGTCGACTTTATCTGTAGTGTATACAGATACACTACAGATAGAGATACAGATACTTATTTCCGTCATTAAAATGCAAATAAATTTATAACATTTTTGACATGCGTTTTTCTGGATTTTTTTGTTGTTATTCTGTCTCTCACTGTTCAAATAAACCTACCATTAAAATTATAGACTGATCATTTCTTTGTCAGTGGGCAAACGTACAAAATCAGCAGGGGATCAAATACGTTTTTCCCTCACTGTAGGTTAAAATTAAGTTCTGTGGTATTCACTACTCATCTGTTTACTTTGTCTTTATAAAATCTTATGTGATATGCAGTTTGTTTGCTATGATAAGGATTCACGTGCGAGGGTTTATATTTGTTTTGGTGACAATGTTGGTTTGCTTCTCAAGGTTTTAGGATTTGGCCTTTGGCATCTATCATCTTCATTTTCTAAAATATGTTGAAGAATCAACTGATGTGTGACAGACACTCAGTGCCAAGGCTGCATAGAGGTGTAAGCAGAACGTTTCCCATTTACCACACACACCTGCATGAGTGTGCATGAGCTCTGCCCCCCAGTGAATTAGCTTTAGAACTGCACATTTTTCTGTCTACATGGTAAAATAGCATGATATTAGCTATAACACTGAACATTTTTTCTCTCTACCTCATGGCAACATTTTTAGAATTTCAGGACATTAGCTTTAAAACTGCAACATTTTCTCTCGGCCACATGGCAAAATGGGCACAATTAAAGATTTGCTATGAAACTGTAGGAAGTTAGCTGTATCCTTCCTAAAAAATGCCTTGCTTGGACCTTGCCACTGTTCCCATTCCTGATAGAAATGGCATAGATGAAAGTAGAAGTTTGGCCACCATCTTGGATTTGGCCAGGAGGTTGAAGTGGGACAAAAAGGGGAAAAATGTACAATGTCTTTACATTTTATCTTTCATTCAGTGTGAAAAAAGTATTATATATACTGGTATCAGTCGTTTAAATAAAGAAAAGAATGTGCCTCATTTGCAGCATAACATTTGATAATACTTGATTTACATCATCATCAATATTCGGTCTGCTTGGCTGATACGAGCAGCAGAGAGAGGCAGAAAGACAGTAGAGATGAGCAGCTGCATCAACGACTCACTGACTCAACTCCATCCATTCTTCAGTCGGGAGTTGTACCTGTGTCAGGGCAGCAGCAATGTGTGTTGTTGCAGAAATAGGCTTATGCTCAGATTTTGAACACCTTCGCCCTGAAAGGTCTGTGCATGGCTCTGTGGCCAGTAATACACAATTGATTTCCTCCAGTAATACACAATTGATTTCCTTCTTTTCGATTCAACTCCATCCCTTCTTCAGTCGGGAGTTGTGTGTCAGGGCAGCAGCAACACAGGTAGTCTACACTCTAGCTAACCACCACATACTAAAATATCCACACAAGACACTAGCCAGTCAAATCAAATTAAATCAAATTGAATTTGTCACATGCTTCGTAAACAACAGGTGTAAACTAACAGTGAAATAGCCCACCCTATTTTCCCAATGTTAATCATGTCTTTAGGAGACACTGCACCTAACTTGCTTACTATTTGTGATGAGTGTATTGTTGCAGAAATAGGCCTATGCCCTTGAAAGATCTGTGTACGGCCCTGCGACCTGTAATACACAATTGATTTCCCTCTTTCAACGATTTTACACTCTATGATTTTCATTTCCAACTAGCATTCTAGGGTGAGAAGCCGAGCAAGTCGATTATATAATCAACAAAGGCAACACATTTTCAAAGCTAATAAACATGCATCCAAGACAACAAAGTTAAATTATGACCCTAGCATGCTCTCATTGAGGCAAGCAAAAACAGGCATTGAAGTCTTTCTGTGCACCCAATATACGATCAAGTGTGGTAGGGGAATTACTTGTTCCACGCCATCATGTTATCTTCCAAGAAAGTCAGAATCAATTGTGCAGCGTATTGTCGTTTGTGCAACACGGCCGCAAGGTAATTATAACAACTAAATAGTTCTAAAACATTTGCGAGCCTGTCAGAGAAATAGGGAAAGTGTCGTAGCTAGTACCTCTGGTTAGTTTTAAAGAAGTGCCTTAAGCCAAATTCTCTAAAATGACGTTGGAGGCAGCTTATGGTAGAGAAATGAACATTACGTTTTCTGGCAACAGCTCTGGTTGTCACACCCTGATCTGTTTCACCTGTCTTTGTGCTTGTCTCCACCCCTCCAGGTGTCGCCCATCTTCCCCATTATCCCCAGTGTATTTATACCTGTGTTCTCTGCTTGTCTTTGCCGGTTCGTTTTGTTCGTCAAGCCTACCAGCGTTTTCCCCTTTGCTGTCTGTTTCTAGTTTCTGTTTTCTAGTTTTCCTGGTTTTGACCATTCTGCCTGCCCTGACCCTGAGCCTGCCTGCCGTTCTGTACCTTGTCACACCACACTGGATTATTGACCTCTGCCTGCCCTGACCCTGAGACTGCCAGCCGTTCTATACCTTTTGGACTCTGATCTGGATTTCCGACCCCTGCCTGCCCTTGACTTGTCGTTTTGCCTGCCCCTGTTCTAATAATAAACTTTTGTTACTTCGACACTGTCTGCATCTGGGTCTTCCCTAAAATGTGATACTGGTGGACATTTCTACAATCAGCATGCAAATTGCACACTCCCTCAAAACTTGAGACAGCTGTGGCATTCTGTTGTGTGACAAAACTGCACATTTTAGAGTGGCCTTTTATTCTCCTTAGCACAAGGTGCACCTGTGTAATGATCATGCCGTTTAATCCGATTATTGATATACCACACCTGTCAGGTGGATGGATTATCTTGGCAAAGGAGACATGCTCACTAACAGGGATGTAAACAAATTTGTGCACAAAATTTGAGAGAAATAAGCTTTTTGTGTGTTTGGAACATTTCTAGGATCTTCTATTTTAGCTCATGAAACATGGGACCAACACTTCACATGCTGCATTTATATTTCTGTTATGTGTCAGAATACACACGTTATACAATTAAGCCTAACATTCCGTACATCAATAATACTTTGCTCCACTGAGGCAGGCCTTGATACCTTAATGTCACTGCACCAATGTTCTTTAAACAACCTGGAAGATTCTCACAACATCAGTTAGTCAGTGAGCTGAACAGCGCGTCATTTGTATCAGGTGTAAGAGCCTTCTTTAGTGTGCAGGCAGAAACGTACTGTCACGACAGCAACAACAGTTTTTTTAAGAAAAACAGGTGTATCAATGTGTCTTGAATATTTGATCACCTGGACATCATTGATGGTGGGATGACAAAAATAGTTATAGCAAAGAGAGAAGACGCCAAGGTTGGAGTTGTTGAATATACCAAGGTTGGTGAGCCATCCATTTTCCAATATCTTGAAATACTCATTCTTACTTGCTAGCAAAAATGAATCTGTACATATGGGCCATAAGGTTATCATGGATTATTAATGACACCATCAATAATTGACTTGAGCGATAAATTGACAATGAAAGATCGTCCGAGGAGACACTTCTACTCTAACCCCCTTCGAATGGTGTCTTGTCTACATTATTCACATTGGGCCTACCTGTACAGAGCATGTGAACACACCAATTAGATCAGCTTGTCAATCATCTCTACCATGATTTCTAAGGGGTGTAAATGTTAGAATGCAAATGAGCCAATTAATTAACTGCCCAATACCAGAACATGCCTGGGTGTGTGCTTGGAGCATTGTTTAGGTGGTAGGCCAGTAACGACGCATCACAATGCATTAACTCAAACACCAGAGAACACTGCTTAATTAACTGTGGCTCAGCACTCCGTACGCTTTCACTTGTTCTGTCTAACACTTTCCCTTTTCCCACTTTCCACGAATGAGATTTGGTGTCCAATGCTCGGAATGGGCGATCAGACTGGCCTGTTTTGACTAACACATGTTAGCCAGGCGATTTATCGCATGAGATTAAGAAGACAGACCATGCCTGTTTCTTTAATTAATTTGGAGCCTTTGTTGCAATATGGGGATAAAACTCGGAGTGAAATTCCTGATTGGCTCTCGACTAATTATCTATGCCAAGTTTCTGAAAGAAGATTGTCATTCATAAACTCTTGTCTATAGGGAAATTAAAGCTTAACTCCACCGCTTCTCTCTTCTCTATAAAACAAAACAAACTTCTATAGTCTCAGTAGGTTTCCAGAGTAGTTGGACATTCTTCTAATTGAAGAGACACTTATTTTGTAACAGATGCAGTTCGGTCGAGAGATGCAGTTCAGTAGAGATGAACATACGGCAATGGCTTAGTAAAACTGGATAAAATACACCTGTGATCAGCAAATCTTTAATGTAATTATAGAGTAGCATGCACTTAATCGTTCTCAATTACTTCAAACCAGTGGAGAGGACGGGAGCAAGGGCAACAGATACCCTTTGGTCGATCAACACGGTCTCCATACTAGGAAAACCTCAGAATCACAAGGAGTTGGTGACAGTGTCCGACTTGGAGGCCTTGGAAGGAGTCTAAAGCTGTAGACTGCAATATTTGAGTCTGACACTGACACCAATTTTTTTCTGTCCTAATATGGACACTGTACATGGGTGGGAGGGTCATCAAGGAGTCGAAGCTTTTGACTTTGGCTTCTGTTATTTCATGGAAAGCTGGAACAAACTGTATTGGAAGTGAAATGACTTGTTTGTGCTATGCTATCAATCACTTTATATGAAACAAGGCTCTTGTGCTAACGTTCCTTCTAAAGTCATTATATTTTTTGTAGAAAGACTCATTATTTCCATATAGGAAATGCGGAGAAAAGTAATTCCAAATGATTTATGTGACAATACGTTGTGTTCAGTCAATGGAAAGGTGCTGCAGGTGCAAGGAACCAGATAATTGTGATGGATAGCGGAGATACCGTAGCTTCCATGCACCTGCTATCTATCTATGTTATCTATGACAATAATCGTCACAATTCTCTAGCATGAATAAGTCTGATGCTGATTAAGATTTATTAGCAAGATAGGAAAAGTAGATCAAATTTGTGATTGCGGCTGTAGAACTCTTTTCTGAATGGTTTTGGACACAAATTAAAATGCTGGATAGTTGAGACAAACTGTAATCTTTAATATACATACAGTACATAGTGTATCGGATACAATGAAATTGTATTAGGCAGTAGCAAAGAAAATCACAACTTTTTTCATGACCTGTTATCTTGAATATATCGAATGAATTATTGTCAGCCAGCCAAACATACACAGTGTTTTCAGAAAGTATTCATACCGCTAGACTTATTCCACATTCTGTTGTGTTACAGACTGAATTCAAAATGGATTATATATAAATTGTTTCGCACCCAATACCCCATAATGACAGAGTGAAAACATGTTTTTTTTTATGTTTGCAAATTTATTATCAAATTAAATACAGAAATATCTAATTTACATAAGTATTCACAACCCTGAGTCAATACTTTGTAAAAGCACCTTTGGCAGCGATTACAGCTGTGAGTGCTTCTGGGTAAGTCTCAAAGAGCTTTCCACACCTGGATTGTGCAACATTTGCCCATTAGTATTTTCAAAATCCTTCAAGCTCTGTCAAATTGAATGTTGATCATTGCTAGACAACCATTTTCAGGTCTTGCCATAGATGTTCAAGTAGATTTAAGTCAAAACTGTAACCCAGCCACACAGCAACATTCAATTTATGAAAGGTGAATTCATATACCAGTCTGTTGGAAGGCAAACTGAACCAGGTTTTCCTCTTGGATTTTGCCTCTGGCTATCTCCATTCTTTATGGTTTCTTTTATCTTGAAAAGGTCCCCAGTCTTTAACTATTACAATTATACCTATAACATGATGCAGCCACCACTCTGCTTGAAAATATGGAAAGTAGTACCTGGTAATGTGTTGCATTGGATTTGCCCCAAACATAACACGTTGTTACCATAGGAATGCATTACACCCTCCTGAACGATCCAGATACTAAGGAGAAGTCCCTATCTGTTTTATGGGCCTGCTGTAAGCGGCCGGTATGCAGCCAAAATGCGGTCAAAATGTGGCAACACTAGCTGCAGTAACCCATGGGGAGGGGGTCACACTTGGACATTCAGAGAGGGCGCATATTATTGTGGACCTGGTGGCACAAAATCAAAGGTCTGACTGCAAAGAGATGCTTGGGAATATGGTCACCACGGGGGACCATGTTGTGGATGTTTCAGGGGAAGGGGGTATCTGACATCCATCATCTAGGACGTGACAATGGTTAGTCAAATCTCTCAATTTCTGCCAATTTTTTTGCGGAGTTTTGCAGGCCTTCTCAACTGTATATCAAATTTTGATCCAGATGTGCAAATTGTCCAAACAGATCATCAAGGTAGATGGATTATTTTAAATATGTTATTGGACAACAAACAGATATGGCTTATTAACCTATACGGTCCAAATAATGATGATCCAAGCTTCTTTGAAAATATTTATGAACTCTACAAGCAACACTAGACTCTATTATTATGGTGGGGGATTTTACTACGGTTTTAAATACCTCTATGGACCGTAAAGGTGAGATACACATGGCTGAGGATTAATCAAGCTAGTTGTCGTGATTACTTTCTTATATGTCATTCTCTCTGGCACCAAAAGTAAAAAGAAAGTGTTGATAGGAGACAGTATGTGGTCAGATCGTCACATAATTGGCATATACAGTTGAAGTTGGAAGTTTACAGACACGTTAGCCAAATACATTTAAACTCAGTTTTTCACAATTCCTGACATTTAATCCTAGTAAAAATTCCCTGTCTTATGTCAGTCAGGATCACCACTTTATTTTAAGAATGCGAAATGTCAGAATAATAGTAGAGAGAATGATTTATTTCAGCTTTTATTTCTTTCATCACATTCCCAGTGGGTCAGAAGTTTACATACACTCAATTAGTATTTGAAAACATTGCCTTTCAATTGTTTAACTTGGGTCAAACGTTTCGGGTAGCCTTCCACAAGCTTCCCTCAATAAGTTGGGTGAATTTTGGCCCATTCTTCCAGACAGAGCTGGTGCAACTGAATCCGGTTTGTAGGCCTCCTTGCTCACACATGCTTTTTCAGGGCTTTGTGATGGCCACTCCAATACCTTGACTTTATTGTCCTTAAGCCATTTTGCCACAACTTTGGAAGTATGCTTGGGGTCATTGTCCATTTGGAAGACCCATTTGTGACTAAGCTTTAACTTCCTGACTGATGTCTTGAGATGTTGCTTCAATATATCCACATCATTTTCCTCCCTCGTGATGCCATCTATTTTGTGAAGTGCACCAGTCCCTCCTGCAGCAAAGCACCCACACAACATGATGCTGCCACCCCCATGCTTCACGTTTGGTATGGTGTTCTTCGGCTTGCAAGCCTCCCCCTTTTTTCTTTAAACATAATGATGGTCATCATGGCCAAACAGTTATTTTTTTGTTTCATCAGACCAGAGGACATTTCTCCAAAAAGTACGATCTTTGTCCCCATGTGCAGTTACAAACCGTAGTCTGGCTTTTTTTTATGGCGGTTTTGGAGCAGTGGCTTCTTCCTTGCTGAGTGGCCTTTCAGGTTATGTCAATATAGGACTCGTTTGACTGTGGATATAGATACTTTTGTACCTGTTTCCTCCAGTATCTTCACAAGATCCTTTGCTGTTGTTCTGGGATTGATTTGCACTTTTCGCACCAAAGTACATTCATCTCTAGGAGGCAGTACGCACCTTTTCCTGAGCGGCTGCTTGGTCCCATGGTGTTATACTTGCGTACTATTTTTTGTACAGATAAACGTGGTACTTTCAGGCATTATGAAATTGCTCGCAAGAATGAACCAGACTTGTAGAGGTCTACAATTGTTTTTCTGAGGTCTGGGCTGATTTCTTTAGATTTTCACATGATGTCAAGTAAAGAGGCCACTGAATTTGATGGTAGGTCTTGAAGGTAGGCCACAGGTACACCTCCAATTGACTCAAATGATGTCAGAAGCTTCTAAAACCATGACATAATTTTCTGAAATTTTCCAAGCTGTTTAAAGGCACAGTCAACTTAGTGTATGTAAACGTCTGACCCACTGGAATTGTGATACAGTGAATTGAAAGTGAAATAATCTGCCTGTAAACAATTCTTGGAAGAATGAATTGTGTCATGCACTAAGTAGATGTCCTAACCAACTTGTCAAAACTATAGTTTGTTAACAAGAAATTTGTGGAGTGGTTGAAAAACAAGTTTTAATGATTCCAACCTAAGTGTATGTAAACTTCTGACTTCAACTGTATATTACTCTTACAGAATTTCCACGTGGGCGAGGATATTGGAACTTTAATCAAAGCCTACTTGATGACAACTTGTTTATAACTAAGACAGAAGAATTTAAAACTGACTTTTTCCGACATAACATAGGTACAGCAGTTCCCCTTATTGTATCGGACATGTTTAATGTGCCTTTAGAGACCATGCAATTCAGTATTCATCTATAAAACAAAAGCAATTTAGATCAAAAGAGTCCATATTAGCAAAGGAAATTGAAGGACTAACAGTACAGTTAGATAGCAATAAAAATGTACCATAGAGGCACAGAATAAGTTAGAGGAAAAACAAAAAGAAATGGAGGAACTTGTTCAAGAATGATCCAGTGTAATATATTATAAAAAATAAAGCGAACTGGATGGAATATGTGGAAAAATGCACCAAATTATTTTTCAGTCTTCAACATAGAAATGCTACCAAAAACATTGTATTGAAACTTGTTACAAACGATGGAGTCCCGCATGATTCACCAAATGATATTTTGAAAGAGGAAGTAAAGTACTTTAAGAATGTTTTCATTTCAGTCTCCTCCATCTCCACTAACCGAAGCTAATTGTATGTTTTTTTCCCCTGTTAATAATGTCAAATTAACATCTGTACAGAAAGACTCATGTGAAGGCCAATTTCCAGAGGAGGAGCTTCTTGATGCAATTAAACTCCAGGGCTGGATGGCATACCAGTGGAAGTATACCAAATCTATTTTGATATACTTAGAGGACCATTATTAGCATGTTTTAACCACTATATAAACGATAGATTATCGGACACGCAACAAGAAGGTCTGATTTCATTATTACTGAAACAGGATCCAAGTGGTATATATATATATAAAGATCCATTCCATTTAAAAAATTGGAGGCCTCTTACACTTCAGTGTTGTGATGCAAAAATTCTAGCTAAATGCTTGGCGCATAGAATTAAAAAGGTATTGTCAGATATTATTCATCCTTATCAGACAGGTTTTTTACATGGACGATACATTGGAGATAATGTAAGACAAGTAGTGGAATCAATAGAATACTGTGAATTTCGGGTAAAAATGTTTTCATAGCTAATTGTGAAAAGGTACGACTGGGGTTTAGACATAAATGCCTAGAATATTTAAATTTTGGAGAATCTCTTATAAAATGGGTTAAAGTTATGTATAGTAACCCTAGGTGTAAAATAGTAAATAATGGCTAC
The DNA here is from genome assembly GCF_901001165.1 of Salmo trutta. Lineage (NCBI taxonomy): Eukaryota > Metazoa > Chordata > Actinopteri > Salmoniformes > Salmonidae > Salmo > Salmo trutta. Next base: position 5,738,585 of record NC_042969.1, read on the forward strand.
ATCTCAGAAAGTTTTAAAATGTAAAGAGGAGTAAAACGAGGTTGTCCGCTATCGGCATATCTATTTATTATTGCCAACGAAATGTTAGCTGTTAAAATTAGATCCAACAATAATATTAAGGGATTAGAAATATGAAATATTATATTAGAAATAGACTAGAAGTATTTGATCCCCTGCTGATTTTGAACGTTTGCCCACTTACAAAGAAATGATCAGTCTATAATTTTAATGGTAGGTTTATTTGAACAGTGAGAGACAGAATAACAACAAAAATATCCAGAAAAACGCATGTCAAAAATGTTATAAAATGACTTGCATTTTAATGAGGAAAATAAGTATTTGACCCCTCTGCAAAACATGATTTCGTACTTGGTGGCAAAACCCTTGTTGGCAATCACAGAGGTCAGATGTTTCTTGTAGTTGGCCACCAGGTTTGCACACATCTCAGGAGGGATTTTGTCCCACTCCTCTTTGCAGATCTTCTCCAAGTCATTAAGGTTTCGAGGCTGACGTTTGGCAACTCGAACCTTCAGCTCCCTCCACAGATTTTCTATGGGATTAAGGTCTGGAGACTGGCTAGGCCACTCCAGGACCTTAATGTGCTTCTTCTTGAGCTACTCCTCTGTTGCCTCGGCCGTGTGTTTTGGGTCATTGTCATGCTGGAATGCCCATCCACGACCCATTTTTAATGCCCTGGTTGAGGGAAGGAAGTTCTCACCCAAGATTTGACGGTACATGGCCCCGTCCATCGTCCCTTTGATGCGGTGAAGTTGTCCTGTCCCCTTAGCAGAAAAACACCCCCAAAGCATAATGTTTCCACCTCCATGTTTGATGGTGGAGATGATGTTCTTGGGGTCATAGGCAGCATTCCTCCTCCTCCAAACACGGCGAGTTGAGTTGATGCCAAAGAGCTCCATTTTGGTCTCATCTGACCACAACACTTTCACCAGTTGTCCTCTGAGTCATTCAGATGTTCATTTGCAAACTTCAGACGGGCATGTATATGTATTCTTGTGCAGGGGGACCTTGCGGGCGCTGCAAGATTTCAGTCATTCACGGCGTAGTGTTACCAATTGTTTTCTTGGTGACTATGGTCCCAGCTGCCTTGAGATCATTGACAAGATCCTACCGTGTAGTTCTGAGCTGATTCCTCACCGTTCTCATGATCATTGCAACTCCACGAGGTGAGATCTTGCATGGAGCCCCAGGCCGAGGGAGATTGACAGTTCTTTTGTGTTTCTTCCATTTGCGAATAATCGCACCAACTGTTGTCAACTTCTCACCAAGCTGCTTGGTGATGGTCTTGTAGCCCATTTCAGCCGTGTGTAGGTCTACAATCTTATCCCTGACATCCTTGGAGAGCTCTTTGGTCTTGGGCATGGTGGAGAGTTTGGAATCTGATTGATTGCTTCTGTGGACAGGTGTCTTTGATACAGGTAACAAACTGAGATTCGGAGCACTCCCTTTAAGAGTGTGGCCTCAATCATTCCAAGAACACAGTGGCCTCAATCATTCTTAAATGGAAGAAGTTTTGTACCACCAAGACTCGTGCTAGAGATGGCCCACCCGGGGGAGAAGGGCCTTGGTCAGGCAGGTGACCAAGAACCCAATGGCCACTCTGACAGAGCTCCAGAGTTCCTCTGTGGGGATGGGAGAACCTTCCAAAAAGGACAACCATCTCTGCAGCGTCACACCAATCAAGCCTTTATGGTTGAGTGGCCAGACAGAAGCCAGTCCTCAGTAAAAGGCACATGACAGACTGCTTGGAGTTTGCCAAAATGCACCTAAAGGACTCTCAGACCATGAGAAACAAGATTCTCTAGTCTGATGAAACCAAGATTGAACTCTATGACCTGAATGCCAAGCGCCACATCTGTAGGAAACCTGGCACCATCCCTACGGTGAAGCATGGTGGTGGCAGCATCATGCTGTGGAGATGTTTTTCAGCTGCAGGGACTGGGAGACTAGTCTGGATCGAGGGAATGATGAACGAAGCAAAGTACAGAGAGATCCTTGATGAAAACCTGCTCCAGAGCACTCAGGACCTCAGACTGGGGAGAAGCTTCACCATCCAACAGGACAATGACCTTAAGCACACAGCCAAGTCAATGCAGAAGTGGCTTTGGGACAAGTCTCTGAATGTCCTTGAGTGGCCCAGCCAGAGCCCGGACTTGAACCCGATCGAACATCTCTGGAGAGACCTGAAAATAGCTGTGCAGCGTCACTCCCCATCCAACATGACAGAGGTTGAGAGCATCTGCAGAGAAGAATTGGAGAAACTCCCCAAATACAGGTGTGCCAAGCTTGTAGCGTCATGACCAAGAAGACTCGAGGCTGTAACCACCGCCAAAGGTGTACTCGGTAAAAGGTCTGAATACTTATGTAAATGTGATTTTCAAGTTTACTTTTTTAAAATAAATTTGCAAACATTTCTAAAAACCTGTTTTTCTTTGTCATTACGGGGTATTGTTGGTAGATAGATGAGGGTAAAAAACTATTTATTCAATTTTAGAATAAGCCTATAACGTAACAAAATGTGGAAAAAGTGAAGGTGTCTGAATACTTTCCGATGGGCACTATATGGGGGCTCCGGTGTGGCGCAGCGGTTTAAGGCACTGCATCTCAGTGCTAGAGGCATCACTACAGACCCTGGATCGATTCCAGGCTGTATCACAACCAGCCGTGTTTGGGAGTCCCATAGGGCGGCGCACAATTGGCCCAGCGTCGTCCGGGTTAGGGTTTAAGTGTGTCTGAGAGGTAGGGTAGACGGGAAAGATGGGAGGCTGGGACAAACTTGGCTTGGGTGCAGTAAAGGGGGAAGACAACTGGGAGGGGGAGGTGGAGAGGGATGTGTTTGGCTTGGGAGAGCGAGAAGGGAGGATTAAACTATATTCCAATATATTTATATTTATTTTTGTGACTTTCAAACCTGATGTAAAATTAACAAAAGTTCTGGACAGATTAGGAGATGATGTCAAGTCATTATTATTCCTTATTATAATTGTAATTATAGCTAAGATTCAATGGTGGCTATTGCAGAGAGTGGAAAGGGGCTCTATCCGAGGGATTGGGAAGGGGTGACATCAAACACGTCTTTGTGGGGCCTCCACTCATCTCACTTCAGTCTCTTGGTGGACCCACTCTCCCCAAGTAACCCCCACCAGCAACTATACTTTAATTAAAATTACAAGGGGGGCCTGCCTCACGCTGCACCACTCAGGGGGCCCCCTTGTACAATAAATTAAATGAAAGTATAGTGGCTGGTGGAGGTCTGAAGTGAGATGAGGTGAGGCCCCACACATACTTTAGAGAAGTGACCGGGAGCCAGCCACGACCGGGAGCCCCATAGGGTGGCGCACAATTGCCCCCCCCCCCCCCCCCCCCTTTCCGGGTTAGTGAAGGATTTGATCGTGGGCTTTCCTTGGCTCATCGCTCATAAAAAAACAATAATAATATTAATAATAATAATAATAAATTACAAGGTAATAAATACAAATGGACCACAGTACTTACATAATCCACAGACTTTTGGTACATTAGGAGAGGAGCTAGAGCTCAACAAACCTAAAAACACATTGCACCATAATGCACATTGCTTTATGTTTTTTTGTGTTCTCTGTTAAATGTCTGCTTAGCCCACATGCTCACACACTTTATATTCACTTAGTGTACAAAACAATTTGAACACCTGCTCTTTCCATAACATAGAATGACCAGGTGAATCCAGGTGAAAGCTATGATCCCTTATTAATGTCACTTGTTAAACCCCCTAAGGTCGATGTCTGCACCCCCACGGAAATCGAATCAGCTTAACACAACAATCCCCATAAAAATCTGCCAGTTTAAGCTAGAGGTATCAATTACTTTGCATTGGATGCGTCTCGATCCACCGCATCCACCTGTCACACTTCTGTATTTGTGGTGAAAGGTGGCAGGGCTAGAGCGGTGTTTGTCAAACCATTAGACATCCCAAAAATGTGTCTTCTCACAAAATCGTCTGTAGCTTCCGAATGGTTTGGCCTACAAACTACTACAGTGGTTTCTCAATTAAACGTTTTGAGATTATGCTGCGGGACTGAGAGGTAATTTGTGGTTTAGTACGTTACCCTGCGTCACTGGTTCATTGCTCCTGACCACCGCAAGGGGGAGTTAGAGCACTGATTATGCTTTTGGGTCCCAAGGCACTAAATATGTCTCTACCTGACAATGAATGGGCAATATAACCAAATAGAAACTGATAATTGTGCACGACTTCAAAACTGAATTTCAATTAAGTGAATGATAAGGATGAAAAAGGTGATTGAATTTAGAACAACACTGTAAGAATTGCTATTCCTCTGTCATGCACGCACACCCCAAAAAATACACTTTTTCCCTACTTGGTCAGAAGAAGCTGTAATTGGACTGTAGCGTATTACTTACTAAAATTGTTATTACGCTAAGGTTTTTATTCGAAGAGAAACAAATGTTCAATTATATTTCATGAAATATTTCTTAAGATATAAATGTGTTGACTGAATACAAGCAGCAAGTGATGTTTGCTAAATAATCAAGTTGATGGCGCAGTCACATACAGTTGAAGTTGGAAGTTTACATACACCTAGCCAAATACATTTAAACTCCGTTTTTCACAATTCCTGACATTTAATCCTAGTAAAAATAAATACATATGAATTGATTGGGGAAGTAAAACCAGGTGTGCAGGGAAAAAGTCAAACAAATGGATACATGAAAAATGGAGCAGCGATGGCTAGAAAGCCATAGATCTGATCTCCATAGACGGTTGTCATCATGGTTGTATGCTCTGTAAAAACACATTCACGTTTTTAGTACACAATTATGGATTTTATTACACTGTATGCCTACACATTGATAGCCTATTCAAATTTGTTTGAGAAAATGCCCTGAAACCAAAACACCTTTTGTTTTGGTGATCCTCTCACCTCTGGCTCATTTTCAAGTTCTCTGGTGGTTACATTCCAAACCCTGGAACAGGTAGCACCATAGAAAGAAGCTGGCTTGATGAAAACTATGTCTGTAAACTGGGAAAAGGGTCTGCTCGGACCAAAACACACTGCCGCCCGGGTTTGCAGTGTAAATGAGGGCATAAACTGAGTCAAGACGCCAGCAGAGTAAGTAGACCTTTATGTAGTAAAATAAAGGTTAAATAAATTTAAATCAATAAAAGACCTACAACACCAACGGTAGGCCTACAGTATACCGAAGAAAAAAATTCTACATGTACTGTAGATCTCCTGATTTAAACCCGATTGAACTTGTTGGGCATCAACTGAAAACATTCATATAATTAAAACAGGCCGCTCTCCGCCTGACTCTCCGCTTATTTTACTTAAACGCTCTTCACAGACCGCGCTTATTTGAGACCAAAACTAGCGATCAATTGTAGAGTCGTGACTTTTTAAAATCACTTACATTTTCTCTTTTTCTCTTTTAGACTATCAGAAACAAATGTTGCTACTTATTTATTTTGATCCAAATCCATGAATGAGTGACTCACTCAGTTTTATGTACAGTTGAAGTCGGAAGTTTACATACACTTAGGTTGGAGTCATTAAAACCTGTTTTTCAACCACTCCACAAATTTCTTGTTAACAAACTATAGTTTTGGCAAGTCGGTTAGGACATCTACTTTGTGCATGATACAAGTAATTTTTCCAACAATTTTTTACAGACAGATTGTTTCACTTATAATTCACTGTATCACAATTCCACTGGGTCAGAAGTGTACATACACTAAGTTAACTGTGCCTTTAAACAGCTTGGAAAATTCCAGAAAAGTATGCCATAGCTTTAGAAGCTTCTGATAGGCTAATTGACATCATTTGAGTCAATTGGAGGTGTATGTATGTCAAGGCCTACCTTCAAACTCAGTGACTCTTTGCTTGACATCATGGGAAAGTCAAAAGAAAACAGACAAGACCTCAGAAAAAAATGGTAAACCTCCACATGTCTGGTTCATCCTTGGGAGCAATTTCCTAACACCTGAAGGTACCACGTTCATCTGTACAAACAATAGTATGCAAGTATACACACCACGAGACCACGCAGCCGTCATACTGCTCAGGAAGGAGACGCGTTCTGTCTCCTAGAGTTGAACGTACTTTAGTGCGAAATGTACAAATCAATCCCAGAACAACAGCAAAGGACCTTGTGATGATGCTGTAGGAAACAAGGAAGAGCAAGGAAGAGGCCACTGCTCCAAAACCACCATAAAAAAGCCAGACTATGGTTTGCAACTGCACATGGGGACAAAGATCGTACTTTTTGGAGAAATGTCCTCTGGACTGATGAAACAAAACTAGAACTTTTTGGCCATAATGACCATTGTTATGTTTGGAGGAAAAAGGGGGAGGCTTGCAAGCCAAAGAACACCATCCCAACTGTGAAGCACGGGGGTGGCAGCATCATGTTGTGGGGGTGCTTTGCTGCAGGAGGGACTGGTGCACTTCACAAAATAGATGGCATCATGAGGGAGAAAAAAGTATGTATATATTTTGAAGCAAAATCTCAAGACATCAGTCAGGAAGTTAAAGCTTGGTCGCACATGTATCTGTATAGGGATAATGCAGAGATGAAGAGTGTGTCATGCAAATGTACATATGTTGCAGCATTATTTACTGTGTGTGTGGTACTGCTTAATTTGAATTAGTAGATGTCACAGTGTAATTCCATGCTAATATTGAATTAAAAGCATACCAATCTGAACATTAGAATGTGAATGCTAGGGTGAGGAACATTAAGAGCAAAGTCATCTTTGAGGGTAAAACTTCAGTCAGCCAAAATCTGAAATCACCAACAACAAAAAAACAGCCATGATCAGAAATGAGTGCCAGATCTGGGTGCCAGATCTCTTTGAGATGTTGGAGAGAATGCCAAGAGTGCAAAGCTGTCAAGACAAAAGGTGGCTACTTTGAAGAATCTCAAATATAAAATAGATTTGGATTTGTTTAACATTTTCTTGGTTACTACATGATTCCATATGTGTTATTTCATAGTTTTGATGTCTTCATTATTATTCTACAATGTAGAAAATTGTCAAAATAAAGAAAAAATCCCTGGAAAGAGTAGGTATCCAAACGTTTGACTGGTACTGTATGTTATTCTAATATTATGTAAAATATCTAATTATGTTGCCATATGATAGCAATAGCCTAATATATTCAACATGCTGTAAACTATTGTCTTTTAACAGTTTTTACTCACTTCATTCTAATTAACCTAATAATTGTGACACACCCCTCACTATTGTCATTGGTTGCACTAGTGCACTTTTTGTATACATAACCTGGTTCAAGCATTCATGATATTACCCTGAAGAAGGCACAGTGATGCCAACACATTTACCCAATAAATTACTGGGCGTTTATATATAGAGTGTGTGACTCTATTTATGTTTTATCATTCTCCATCAGCCAGTGTGCTTCAATAGGACAAAGTAGAAATAATCACCCTAAGGGATAACATTTGGAATTAGAGTTTTGTGTACAATGCACTGCTGAAATACTTGGATTGTATAAAACAATATTTCACTCATTATCTGAATTTCTTTGATACACTAGAAGCTGATGAATTTCAAGCAGGGAGGGAGAAAGGTGATACTGTACAATGTTGCGTAGGGCAGAAATGGCATGCAAAAGTTGCCAACTGTTTTACAATACCCCTATTTCTGATTATTTGTCCTACATATGTACTGTATAAGGATAATGGAACTGTAATATTGACATTTCTCAACCTGCCATTGCGTAAAATTATTTAAAAAATATATCTCTATTCAGCTCTGAAATCTGTATCTTTCATTTCTGTTGGGTTGGTAGTTAAAATGACAATGGTCAGGTTAACATTATCTGATGTATTGGTGACTAAACTAAATGTTCTCATGGTATTTCATGAAAAACCTAGATTTTGCATGAATGACTCAAGATGGAAGATGTTTGAATGTCAAATGTCAAATCAAATGTTCTGAACATAAGATGGGGGTCATTACAAGTGTTATTAGTTTTGTACTTACATTTGAGGAAGAAATGCGTTGAAGTGATAAAAAAATTATAATACTTCGGCATGTCTGATGTGTCCTATGCATTCATTATGAATGTACTTAACTAACTGTTGAGTTATCACAATCAGTACGATTTTCATGTAACACGTTGCAGTAAATTAATAAAAACCTTAAATTAAAAAACAGATTTAATAAGATTAGTTTAATTATTACATTACTTTCATCTGCCCCGGTATGGCAGGAAAGTCATTTTGAGAGGTTGTAGGTGACGTAAGATAATATCATTATAATAATATGGAAAATAACAGCTGGTACTGTCAAGCCAAAGAAAAGGATTGTATAACATTCAGTCAACTAAAATGATATTGGAAGATTACAAACTCATTTAACAATGCAGACAGTAGTTAATGTACTGTAACGCTAAAGAAAATGGCTGTTTCATTTCCAGTCAACCTGAACATTGGGGGATTAAAAACTCATGAAATAGTCCATCTCTTCATTTAAAAGGCAACACCTGAAACAATTTTCACAGAAATGGGCCCTTGTTTTAGCTGATAGACCCAAATGTGTTTTAATGGCACTTACATTTTTTATTCCCCCACATCCATGTATTACATGTGTCATGACATATTACATCACGTATTGCATGTTACATGGCTCTCTAATATGGCTGCTAATATTCTACTGACAGAAATTTATTTTCATCAAATGTCCTCCTACTTTCATTCCTTCACGTGTATCTAACTTCATCATACAGAATACATTCAGTATCCTGCAACATAATGAAAAAAACAGTGATTGCATAGTCCATGGTAATAGGACACACAATCCCACAAAATGTAATTCAAACAGATATCACCATGGAGTAGATCTTTTGCAAAACATATTGACCTTGAGGGTATTCTGAGACTCGGACATGCTTAGGCCTTGATATTAACAGATTTTCATAGCTTTGGTGTAACATGGAGATTGCATGTCAGGGGACATTAGACTACTCTGAGATAAAAGGCTACAGTTTGAAGTCAGAAGTTTACATACACCTTTGCCATATACATTTGAACTCAGTTTTTCACAATTCCTGACATTTAATCCTAGTAAAATGTCCCTGTCTTAGGTCAGTTAGGATCACCACTTTATTTTAAGAATGTGAAATGTCAGAATAATAGTAGAGAGAATGATTTATTTCAACTTTTATTTATTTCATCACATTCCCAGTGGTTCAGAAGTTTACATACAGTCAATTAGTATTTTGTCACGGCTGTCATAGGAAGGAACGGACCAAAGTCCAGCGTGTGTGTCGTTCCACATTTTATTTTCACTGTGAAACTATGCAATACATACACAATAAACTGAACTAACAAAAACAACAAACCGTGACGCAGAGTAGAAACATACACTAACTCAAAGTCAATCTCCCACAAACTCAGGTGGAAAAAACACCTACATAAGTATGATCTCCAATTAGAGACAACGATGACCAGCTGCCTCTAATTGGAGATCATCCCAAACAAAACCCAACATAGAAATACAAAACTAGACCATGACAACATAGAAAAACTAAACTAGAACACCACCCTGTCACACCATGACCTACTCTACCATAGAAAATAACAGCTTTCTATGGTCAGGACGTGACATATTTGGTAGCATTGCCTTTAAATTGTTTAACTTGGGTCAAATGTTTCGGGTAGCCTTCCACAAGCTTCCCACTTGGGTGAATTTTGGCCCATTCCTCCTGACAGAGCTGGTGTAACTGAGACAGGTTTGGAGGCCTTCTTGCTCACACACGCTTTTTCAGTTCTGCCCACACATTTTCAATAGGAGTGAGGTCAGGGCTTTGTGATGGCCACTCCAATACCTTGACTTTATTGTCCTTAAGCCATTTTGCCACAACTTTGGAAGTATGATTGGGGTCATTGTCCATTTGGAAGACGCATTTGCGACTAAGCTTTAACTTCCTGACTGATGTCTTGAGATGTTGCTTCAATATATCCACATAATTTTCCTCCCTCATGATGTCATCTATTTTGTGAAGTGCACCAGTCCCTCCTGCAGCAAAGCACCCCCACAACATGATGCTGCCACCCCCGTGCTTCACGGTTGGGAGGGTGTTCTTCAGCTTGCAAGCATCCCCCTTTTTCCTCCAAATATAATGATGGTCATTATGGCCAAACAGTTCTATTTTTGTTTCATCAGACCAGAGGACATTTCTCCAAAAAGTACGATTTTTGTCCCCATGTTCAGTTGCAAACCGTAGTCTGGCTTTTTTTATGGAGGTTTTGTAGCAGTGGCTTCTTCCTGGCTGAGTGGTCTTTCTGGTTATGTTGATATAGGACTCATTTTACTGTGGATATAGATACTTTTGTACCTGTTTCCTCTAGCAACTTCACAAGGTACTTCTGGGATTGATTTGCACTTTTTGCACCAAAGTACGTTAATCTCTAGGAGACAGAACGCATCTCCTTCCTGAGCGATATGACGGCTGCGTGGTCCCATGGTGTTTATACTTGCATACTGTAGTTTGTACAGATGAACGTGGTACCTTCAGGCGTTTGGAAATTTCTCCCAAGGATGAACCAGACTTGTGGAGGTCAACAATCTTTTTTCTGAGGACTTGGCTGATTTCTTTTGATTTTCTCATAATGTCAATCAAAGAGACACTGAGTTTGAAGGTAGGCCTTGAAATACATCCACAGGTACACCTCCAACTGACTCAAATGATGTCAATTAGCCTATCAAAAGCTTCTAAAAACATGAAATCATTTTCTGGAATTTTCCAAGCTGTTTAAAGGCACTTAGTGTATGTAAACTTCTGACCCACTGGAATTGTGATACAGTGAATTACAAGTGAAATAATCTGTCTGTAAACAATTGTTGGAAAGATTACTTGTCATCCACAGAGTAGATGTCCTAACCGACTTGCCAAAACTATAGTTTGTTAACAAGAAATTTGTGGAGTGGTTGAAAAACAAGTTCTAATGACTCAAACCTAAGTGTACGTAAACTTCCAACTTTAACTGTATAGTCTGAGATGTAAATATTCATATTTTATATATATTCATATAGCTAAGATTGGTCAAAACTAGGAAATTGGACGAAACGCTAAGAATGGCGGCTGTCGTTCTTACTGATTGGGCTACAATAGGTGGGGAGTTGTGTCCTCATGCAATATGCATGTGTTCAATTGTACCTTTTGATTTGCAGAGAAGTGATTCCTTTCTTCAGAGAAGAACTTCAATAACAAATGGTCAGGGAAGTACAGTCTATGTTAGGACAGCCTCAGAAGGACATTTGTTTCCAAGGATGTCAGGCAGTTATATGTACACTAAATGATGTTGATACCACAATTTAATTCTGATTGTTACGACAGTCCTTGCGCACACTAGTTACAAAATCATACATTACATGCTCGAGATTCAAGGAGTGGAGTTTTTTTTCTCGAGAATTTGAAAGTTGCCCCTGATGCAGCACAGTGTTATGTCATTGCATTGCTGTAGATAACCCACACTACCAACATATTTTAGATACATGGATTACCAATTTTGACCCCAAGGAGAAACTATTGTAAAAAGCAACAATCATTGCAAAATATCAAATAAATGCTTAGCAAAACATCATTAGACATGTAAATAATGTTATTACATTTTTTTTAACCAAAACCAACTGATCTTAGAAAAATTACAGTTAATATGCATACTTTCTCAACAAAAAAAATCCTTTAATAATGTGCAACTTTTTTCCAAATTACAATCCACATTAGTACAAAAAAATCGAATTTACCATCATATGATTCTGGTATAATGTTAAGTCAAACGACACCGCTGGTCCTGCTCACATTGCCCTACCCTATGCTTTGACCTCTTTCTCCCCTCTCTCTCCAGATGAAATCTTGCGACTTGTGACGGCCGGCCGACCAACAACCTGCCCGCTTGACCCTATCCCCTCCTCTCTTCTCCAGACCATTTCCAGAGACCTTCTCCCTTACCTCACCTCGCTCATCAACTCATCCGTAACCGCAGGCTACGTCCCTTCCGTCTTCAAGAGAGCGAGAGTTGCAACCATTCTCAAAAAACATACACTCGAAATCTCCGATGTCAACAATTACAGACCAGTATCCCTTCTTTCTTTTCTCTCCAAAACTCTTGAGCGTGCCGTCCTTGGCTAACTCTCTTGCTATCTCTCTCAGAATGACCTTCTTGATCCAAATCAGTCAGGTTTCAAGACTGGTCATTCAACTGAGACTGCTCTTCTCTGTGTCACGGAGGATCTCCGCACTGCTAAAGCTAACTCCCTCTCCTCTGCTCTCATCCTTCTAGACCTATCTGCTGCCTTTGATACTGTGAACCATCAGATCCTCCTCTCCACCCTCTCCGAGTTGGGCATCTCCGGCACGGCTCACTCTTGGATTGCGTCCTACCTGACAGGTTGCTCCTACCAGGTGGCGTGGCGAGAATCCGTCTCCACCACCATCCATCACCACCTCAAGCTGAACCTCGGCAAGACGGAGCTGCTCTTCCTCCCGGGAAAGGACTGCCTGTTCCATGATCTCGCCATCACGGTTGACAACTCCATTGTGTCCTCCTCCCAGAGTGCTAAGAGCCTTGGCGTGACCCTGGACAACACACTGTTGTTCTCCGCTAACATCAAGGCAGTGACCCGATCCTGTAGGTACATGCTCTACAACATTCACAGAGTACGACCCTGCCTCACACAGGAAGTGGCGCAGGTCCTAATCCAGGCACTTGTCATCTCCCGTCTGGATTACTGCAACTCGCTGTTGGCGGGGCTCCCTGCCTGTGCCATTAAACCCCTACAACTCATCCAGAATGCCGCAGCCCGTCTGGTGTTCAACCTTCCCAAGTTCTCTCACGTCACCCCGCTCCTCCGCACACTCCACTGGCTTCCAGTTGAAGCTCGCATCTGCCACAAGACCATGGTGCTTGCCTACGGAGCTGTGAGGGGAACGGCACCTCCGTACCTTCAGGCTCTGATCAGTCCCTACACCCAAAGAAGGGCACTGCATTCATCCACCTCTGGCCTGCTCGCCTCCCTACCTCTGCGGAAGCACAGTTCCCGCTCAGCCCAGTCAAAATTGTTCGCTGCTCTGGCACCCCAATGGGGGAACAAGCTCCCTCACGACGCCAGGACAGCGGAGTCAATCACCACCTTCCGGAGACACCTGAAACCACACCTCTTTAAGGAATACCTGGGATAGGATTAAGTAATCCTTCTAACCCCCCCTCCCCCCCAAAAAGATATAGATGTACTATTGCAAAGTGGTTGTTCCACTGGATATCATAAGGTGAATGCACCAATTTGTAAGTCGCTCTGAATAAGAGCGTCTGCTAAATGACGTAAATGTAATGTAAATGGTATAATTTTGTTTTTAGAAATGTGGTAAAAACGACTGCCATGGGCAGTACACCAACATTTTAAATATACACATTTTATTGTGAAAAAGTTATTCATCCATGACCCAAAATATAGCTTAGTTTTCTTTATTTACTTAGCATTGCTGCTAGTGAAACATATTAGAAAAAAAGGGTTCCAAAAGGGTTCTTCGGCGGTCCGCATAGGACTTTTTGGTTCCAGGTAGAACCCTCTGTGTAATAGGTTCTACATGGATCTCGAAAGAGTTCTACAAAAAGGGTTCCTCAAAGGTTTCTCCTATGGGGACAGCCCAAGAAACCTTTTAGATTCTATACTGATCAAAAATATAAACGCAACATGTAAAGTGTTGGTCCCATACTTCATGAGCTGAAATAAAAGATCCCAGAAATGTTCCATACTGTCACGTCCTGACCAGCAGAGAGAGTAATTGTATTAGTTTTGGTCAGGACGTGGCAGAGGTTTTGTGTTGTGTGTAGGTTGGGTGCTGGACTCTCAATTGGAGGCAGGTGTTTCTAGTTGCCTCTGATTGGGAGTCCTATAAACAGGTGTGTGTTTTTCTTTGTGGTTGTGGGTAGTTGTATTTGCACTGCTGTTGTCAAGCCTGCAAATCTGTGTGCTGTCGTTTTTGTGCATTTTGGTAGTGTTCTCTTGTTTTTTAATTAAAACCTTTTATGATGAACACTAACTCCGCTGCACCTTGGTCCACTCTCTTCATCGACAGTTGTTACACATACTCACAAAAAAATGTATTTATCTAATATTTTGTAAACAAATTTGTTTACTTTCTTGTTAGTGAGCATTTCTCCTTTACCAAGATAATCCATCCACTTGACAGGTGTGTCATATTAAGAAGCTGATTAAACATCATGATCATTACACTTGTGCTGGGACAATAAAAGGCCACTCTAAAATGTGCAGTTTTGTCACACAACACAATGCCACAGTTTTGAAGGAGAGTGCAATTGACATGCTAACTGCAGGAATGTCCACCAGAGCTGTTGCCAGAGAATTGAATGCTCATTTCTCTACCAACGTCGTTTTAGAGAATTTGCCAGTATGTTCAACCGGCCTCACATCCGCAGACCAAATGTAACCAAGCCAGCCCAGGACCTCCACATCTGGCTTCTTCACCTGCGGGAGACTGTCGTCTGAGACCAGCCACCTGGGCAGCTAATGAAACTGAGGAGTATGTCTGTCATTAATGCCCAGTCATGTGAAATCCATAGATTAGGGCCTACTGAATTCATATCAATTGACTGATTTCCTTATATGAACTGTAACTCAGTAAAATCATTGAAAGTGTTGCATGTTGCGTTTATATTTTTGTTTAGTACAGTTTTTTTAAAGAGTGCAGGGCCTATGACAGGATGCTTCAAAAAGCATGCTCAAATCCTCAAAGTCACTTCAAACCAAATGTTATAGCAATGTTATACAAGGTCATACCTAGTTACAAGCAGTTATAACCATAGGAGAGTACAGAATGTGCTCTCTAACTTCAGGTGATCTGTCTATCTGGTCGAAATCTCTGATACAGGTCCCCCTATGATGATATGAGTAACTTAATATTATGTTTCCAGAGTAACCTTGATTCAAATGAATACTTTTTTAGGTCTGCCTTAGAATAACTTTCCCCGATTTCTACCGCAGGCTCTGGACATTTACACCTGGATCTTGCAGCTAACTAGCTGCTACCTGAGTGCCTATTGGCAACGTCGGTCCCGGAATTAACACACATTATTCCGGAGCTAGCCAGCTGAAGACTTCCGTCAGCCACTCGTGGGCTTTTCCTGAGCTAGCCAGCTGAAGTGTCTCCTGGGCTACAATCACCTATCCTGACCCGTTTTACTGCCGATGCGGAGCCCCATTGGGCCTTCACGACTGGACCACCGACGTTATCTGCCCGAGGGAGTTATCCAACTGGCCCCTCCGTCGCGACGTAACCTGATTGCCCATCAGCGGCCGGCTAATCGTTAGCTGTCTTATCGGCTGCGATCTGAATAGGTCTATCGGACACTTTTCTTGAGCCACTATAACTAACTATTTTGCCAACTTGGACAGGTCCCCCCTTCCACACGGAACCCCACTAACCCACAGACGGAAACGCACGAGGTGGCTAAAAACAGACCTCCCTCCATCTTCCACCAGCTTGCTACCTATGGCCCGGCTAGCTGTCTGAATCTCACTGGACCCTTTGATCACTCGGCTAAGCATGCCTCTAGCCCTGCTCATTATACCTTATCCAACCTCTCAGTTCCTCCACCCACACATGCTATGACATCTTCTGGTTTCAATGATGTTTCTAGAGACAATATCTCTCTCATAATCACTAAATGCATAGGTTTACCTCCTCTGTATTCACTTCCCACCATACCTTTGTCTGTACATTATACCTTCTAGCTATTTTATCACCCCCAGAAACCTGCTCCTTTTTCTCTCTATTCTGGACGTCACAGACGACCAATTCTTAAAGCTTTTAGCCGTACCTTCATACTTATTCTTCTCTGCTCCTCTGGGGATGTAGAGGTGAATCCAGGCCTTGCAGTGCCTGGCTCCACTCCTACTCCCCAGGCGCTCTCTTTTGATGACTTCTGTAACCGTAATAACCTTGGTTTCATGCATGTTAACATTAGAAGCCTCCTCCCTAAGTTTGTTTTATTCACTGCTTAAGCACACTCTGCCAACCCAGATGTCCTAGCTGTGTCTGAATCTTGGCTTAGGAAGTCCACCAAAAACTCTGAAATCTTCATCCCTAACTACAACGTTTTCAGACAAGATAGAACGACCAAAGGGGGCGGTGTTGCAATC
Source organism: Salmo trutta (assembly GCF_901001165.1). NCBI lineage: Eukaryota > Metazoa > Chordata > Actinopteri > Salmoniformes > Salmonidae > Salmo > Salmo trutta. The sequence goes on from NC_042969.1 coordinate 5,754,798, forward strand.
TACTGCAGAGATAGCCTGCAGAGTTCTGTCCTGCTATCCAGGTCTGTACCCAAACAATTTGAACTTCTACTTTTAAAAATCCACCTCTCCAAAAACAAGTCTCTCACCGTTGCCGCCTGCTATAGACCCCCCTCGGCCCCTAGCTGTGCTCTGGACACCATATGTGAACTGATTGCCCCCCATCTATCTTCAGAGCTCGTGCTACTAGGTGACCTAAACTGGGACATGCTTAACACCCCAGCCATCCTACAATCCAAACTTGATGCCCTCAATCTCACACAAATTATTAATGAACCCACCAGGTACAACCCCAAAGCCGCAAACACTGGCACCCTCATAGATATCATCCTAACCAACTTGCCCTCTAAATACACCTCTGCTGTTTTCAACCAAGATCTCAGCGATCACTGCCTCATTGCCTGCACCCGTAATGGGTCAGCGGTCAAACGACCTCCACTCATCACTGTCAAACGCTCCCTGAAACATTTCAACGAGCAAGCCTTTCTAATCGACCTGGCCCTGGTATCCTGGAAGGATATTGACCTCATCCCGTCAGTAGAGGATGCCTGGTTATTTTTTTTAAATGCCTTCCTCACCATCTTAAATAAGCATGCCCCTTTCAAGAAATTTAGAACCAGGAACAGATATAGCCCTTGGTTCTCCCCAGACCTGACTGCCCTTAACCAACACAAAAATATCCTGTGGCGTTCTGCATTAGCATCGAACTGCCCCCGCGATATGCAACTTTTCAGGGAAGTTAGAAACCAATACACACAGGCAGTTAGAAACGCCAAGGCTAGCTTTTTCAAACAGAAATTTGCTTCCTGCAACTCAAACTCTAAAAAGTTATGGGACATTGTAAAGTCCATGGAGAATAAGAACACCTCCTCCCAACTGCCCAATGCACTGAGGATAGGAAACTCTGTCACCACCGATAAGCCCACTATAATTGAGAATTTCAATAAGCATTTTTCTACGGCTGGCCATGCTTTCCACCTAACTACCCCTACTGCATTCAACAGCACTGCACCCCCCACAGCTACTCGCCCAAGCCTCCCCCATTTCTCCTTCTCCCAAATCCATTCAGCTGATGTTCTGAAAGAGCTGCAAAATCTGGACCCCTACAAATCAGCTGGGCTTGACAATCTGGACCCTTTCTTTCTAAAATGATCTGCCGAAATTATTGCAACCCCTATTACTAGCCTGTTCAACCTCTCTTTCGTGTCGTCTGAGATTCCCATAGATTGGAAAGCAGCTGCTGTCATCCCCCTCTTCAAAGGAGGTGACACTCTTGACCCAAATTGCTACAGACCTATATCCATCCTACCCTGCCTTTCTAAGGTCTTCGAAAGCCAAGTCAACAAACAGATTACCGACCATTTTGAATCCCACCGCACCCTCTCCGCTATGCAATCTGGTTTCAGAGCTGGTCATGGGTGCACCTCAGCCATGCTCAAGGTCCTAAACGACATTGTTACCGCCATCGATAAGAAACAATACTGTGCTGCCGTATTCATTGACCTGGCCAAAGCTTTTGACTCTGTTAATCACCACATCCTCATCGGTAGACTCAGTAGCCTTGGTTTCTCAAACGATTGCGTCGCCTGGTTCACCAACTACTTCTCTGACAGAGTTCAGTGTGTCAAATCGGAGGGCCTGCTGTCCGGACCTCTGGCAGTCTCTATGGGGGTACCACAGGGTTAAATTCTTGGGCCAACTCTTTTCTCTGTATACATCAATGATGTCACTCTTGCTGCTGGTGATTCTCTGATCCACCTCTACGCAGACGACACCATTCTGTATACTTCTGGCCCTTCTTTGGACACTGTGTTAACAACCCTCCAGACGAGCTTCAATGCCATTCAACTCTCCTTCCGTGGTCTCCAACTGCTCCTAAACACAAGTAAAACTAAATGCATGCTCTTCAACCGATCGCTGCCTGCACCTGCCCGCCTGTCCAGCATCACTTCTCTGGACGGTTCTAACTTAGAATTTGTGGACAACTACAAATACCTAGGTGTCTGGTTAGACTGTAAACTCTCCTTCCAGACTCACGTCAATCATCTCCAATCCAAAGTTAAATCTGGAATTGGCTTCCTATTTCACAACAAAGCATCCTTCACTCATGCTGCCAAACATACCCTCGTAAAACACCATCCTACCAATCCTCGACTTCAGCGATGTCATTTACAAAATAGCCTCCAATACCCTACTCAACAAGCTGGATGCAGTCTATCACAGTGCCATCTGTTTTGTCACCAAAGCCCCATATACTACCCACCACTGCGACCTGTACGCTCTCGTTGGCTGGCCTTCGCTTCATAATCGTCGCCAAACACATTGGCTCCAGGTCATCTACAAGACCCTGCTAGGTCCCCCCTTATCTCCGCTCACTGGTCACCATAGCAGCACCCACCTGTAGCACGCGCTCCAGCAGGTATATCTCTCTGGTCACCCCTAAAGCCAACTCCTCCTTTGGTCGTCTCTCCTTCCAGTTCTCTGCTGCCAATGACTGGAACGAACTACAAAAGTCTCTGAAACTGGAAACACTTATCTCCCTCACTAGCTTTAAGCACCAGCTATCAGAGCAGCTCCCAGATCACTGCACCTGTACATAGCCCATTTATAATTTAGCCTAAACTACTACCTCTTCCCCTACTGTATTTATTTATTTTGCTCCTTTGCACCATATTATTTATATTTTAACTTTTAACTTTCTTCAAACTACAAATCTACCATTCCAGTGTTTTACTTGCTATACTTTATTTACTTTGCCACCATGGTCTTTTTTTGCCTTTACCTCCCTTATCTCACATCATTTGCTCACATTGTATATAGTCTTATTTTTTCTAATGCATCATTGACTGTATGTTGTTTTACTCCATGTGTAACTCTGTGTTCTTGTATGTTGTCGAACTGCTTTGCTTTATCTTGGCCAGGTCGCAATTGTAAATGAGAACTTGTTCTCAATTTGCCTACCTGGTTAAATAAAGGTGAAATAAAAAAAAATAAAAAAAAATAACGACTTTTCAGAGAATACACACTTTGAGGATAATACAGTGCCATCGACGCGGCCTGCTACCAAGGACTGCGGGTCGCCCCCTCTCCTTCTCCGTGGCCGACGTGGTCAAGACATTTAAACGTGTTTACCCTCGCAATGCTGCTTGCCCAGACTACATCTCTAGCTGTGTCCTCAGAGCATGCGCAGACCAGCTGGCTGGTGTGTTTACGGACATATTCAATCGCTCCCTATCCCAGTCTGCTGTCCCCACATACTTCAAGATGGCTAACCATTGTTCCTGTACCCAAGAAGGCAAAGATAACTGAACTAAATGACTACTGCCCTGTAGCACTTACTTCAGTCATGATGAAGTGCTTTGAGAGACTAGTCAAGGATCATATCACCTCCACCTTACCTGCCACCCTAGACACACTTCAATTTGCATACCGCCCCAACAGGTCCACAGACGATGCAATCGCCATCACACTGCCCTATCCCATGTGGACAAGAGGAATACCTATGTAAGAACGCTGTTCTTTGACTACAGCTCAGCATTCAACAACACAGTACCCTCCAAGCTCATCATTAAGCTTGAGGCCCTGGGTCTCAACCCCACCCTGTGTAATTTGGTTCTGGACTTTCTGACGGGCCACCCCCAGGTGGTGAAGGTAGGAAACAACATCTCCACTTCGCTGATCCTCAACACTGGGGCCCCACAAGGGTGCGTGCTCAACTTTGTATGCCATTAGAATATTTTTATATGTACAAAAAGATTGTAATTTTAGTTTTGTACACAGTCATACAATACATGGTATATACATCTTAGGCAAGTACATGGGGTGCTTTATTTATGCATATGATCAGTCTATCTGGTCAAAATCACTGATACAAGTCCCCCTCCACATTCTGGTGGTATGGATAACTTGTTATCATGTCTCCAGAGAAACCTAGATTCAAATAAAGGTCCTATCTATCAAATTACTACAGGCAGAATTAGCTGGGGTCAAAATAACCCCAAAAGGTCCATTTATTTTCTTCATATTGATACATAAACATTAAACGTTGATTTAAACAAATAAACCCTTTGGGCTATGTTAAAAAATATACCTCTTGGGTCAAAATTACCCCAGTAGGAAGTATGAGGGGTTTTAATAAAAGAAGGAACATTTTCTTCTGAATCCAGGGTCTAATCCTTACTTAAGGTCCCCTTGACATAATGCATGATTTACACAAGTCAGAGTTAAGTGGGCATATTTTAAGTAAGGACTGTGCCCTTAATGAATACATTCTGATTCAACCAACTTTCTCTTGATATACACTGGGTCTTGGAAGAAAGGATTTCTACTTAACGAGAAAGAGAAAAATTACGCAGAGAAGGAGAAATAGAGAGTGAGGGGAATCAATCTACCAGGGAACAGGTTCTCTGAGGCAAGGTAGGGGTCTTTCTAATTGAATGGCAGAAGTTGAAGTCAGATTCTTCATATATCATTTTCACCAGATTTAACTCTTCATATTTTCATATGGAGGGTGTCCTCCTCGCAACATAAGTTTCATAAGTGATACAAAAGAAGTTACATAAGTGACTCCACTCCTACCAAAAAGTAATATGTAGTCTACGGACATGTTAAGGTTCAAATTCAATCAAACTAGCAATCCAGGAAAAAAAACATTGTGTTCCTGAGTTGAAAATATGAAAATGATCAAGAGTAAGTCTTAATTCACCGCTAGACATCATTTGGGGTGTTTTTCCAGTCTCCCTACATTATTCTGATTGATGAGAGGTGTTTCAGACATAATTATGCACTATAGCAGTATTTTAGAATGTTTGTGCAGGGAGAGTTCAACCAATAACGTCATCGGTTGATTGAGCCTGCTGTCTGATCAAGCAATGATTGGAGTCATGTTTTGTAGCAATTATTGTGGCCTTTGTGTTTCGCCGATTGCACGATCACGCTAGCAGCAAATATACATGGTTGTCCTTGTTCAGCAAAGCCATTGTAATTGTTCCTACCTGCCAGGACAGTGCAGGATATCTAGGTTGACTCATTTTCCCTGGCTTTGTAAAGACTACAGCCTGACGGGAGCCCTACTTCCTTGTCCAAATGTCTTTCCACCTTCGAAGGCGTGTTTTTTAAAATGGGGCCAGTGCTAGTTTCTACAGGTTGACGAGAGAAAGACTGAATCCAAACAATAAACTGATGATTTTATGTGCACTTTACATTTATTGTACTTTCTGAAACATTTGTGGATAACGAAATGTGAAAATACTCCGATTGTATTGAGTAACATTATACGAATATTCTTGGAAAATGTGAGGTATTTGCAACATAAGACACAAAAGGCTTTGAGTGGTAGGACGTACTGGTGTCTCCAAGTGGCCATACACCTCTCCAAAGTGTGCACAGTTCCTAAGCAATTTCAATGCACTTTTATGACTCAAAGAAAGGTCTTCAACTATAAGGAACTTTTTTTTTAGCTCCTAGCTGTGCCATTGAAGAAATAGAGCAAGCACACTTGTAGTTGTTTTGTTTGAAACACAGCCCTGCATCCCCAACATCACACAATTACTGTTGTTGTTTACACAATACAAAAAGGCCCTTTAAATCTGGGTCAGGTGGGCATCATTTGAAAGCTTGTTGCATTGCCAACATGACTAGCTAAGTTACGAAATACAATCTTATAGTGCTAAGCTTTCACAAGCTAATTCAGAGAAACAGATGGTAATTTTGGTGCACATAGAAAGGAGTCATACGTGCATTCAGGTGTTCTGCAGCAAATTTTCTTCAAAATAGACAAACATAGGCTTATTCTGTTTAGAACAACCCAGGGTATGACACCATGTCATCTTGTAACTGTACATCAAACATAGTGATCATAAACGTTGACACAACTGTATATGACATGGGTTTTATGAGATGGAAATGTAAAGTGCACATTTGGACTCACGGGTGTTTGGTTTTCTTGTATGACATCAAAGCAGTATGTATTATAATCCTCAGCATCTCATCTTTCAAAGTACATTGAGCCCTCTTCATTTACAGCATTTCCCTCACTCAGAAAACAAAACATTTGCAAAAGTTGCGCTATTAGCAGGAGGGATGGGGGAAATGTCTTGTTGCGTGGGGGGGGGGCTCAAGTTCAGAACGTCTGTCATTCAAAACCCATACAGCGCTGTGAAGCACAGAGCCTGAGTTCTGATATTATATATAGCATGTTACTGTACAGCATTTTCAACCCGTATACGGGTACGAGTGTGAAGGGTTAACATAGGAACATACAGCCATATTAATTTGAGCTGGAATATACTGAAGAGGAGTTGAGTCAGCAAGAAGAAGAATGGTGAGACCAGCAAGCACTGGCCACTGCAGCCGCCGCTCCTGACCCTGGGGAGAGTCCAGGTGACTAGTACGGGCCGCCTCTCTGACGGACCTACTAGCTTCACTCACTCGCAGGTAGTCTTTGCCTTTTGGATCTTGACCTCACAGGGTGGGTCCACTCCCACTGAGCATTGGCGGGACGAGCCTCACTCCCGGTGAGGAGGCCTCCCTGTCTTCCTACCCTGAGCTGAGTTAGCAGCCCTGAGCTACACTTTATCAACTGGGTCATCCCACTTGGTTTGTCCCTCCTTCCTACTGATTACGCTTCACGGGTCGTTTGTGACACAGGATACTACGCATCAACGGCGGCTATTTTTGTACAAAACCAACAAGTAATTCAAAAATTTTTTGGGGTCCACTTTGTACTATTTTATTACAGGAACTATCTTTATAAGCGCAGCATGATCTCATACACTCCTGCTAGCGGCTGGCCCTCCCTCACTAAGTCCCGGGTATTGGGCTTCAGCTAAGACTAATTACTTAAAATGAATTACTAACTGATAGCAGGGGTTTTTCTTCTAGGTAGAGGACAAACTATAGACATCCACGATATGGTCTGGCGCGGGACACCTAAGGTGAATCCCCTGAGCCTGTAGTTGTTACAATGCTTCTCTTCTTCTTTAGCACTTTATTCAACAAATAAATTAACTAGTTAATGATAACCAATAACACTTCTCTTTTGGTTCCACAGCTTCACAACTGATGGATTTTATAGATGTTATATAGTAATTATAATGCAATGGATTCTAATGATAACAGCTATATTCTGTTCTTACCTTGCCCCAACGTCTACTAACTTCAAATACAATCAGCTCCTGATCTGTATTCACCAACAAATCCCTCTTTCTGTATCTTTTACATTGTTTTTTATACACCTTTTTTGCCCAAGCCCATGCCTCCTTTGACTACAGCCACACAACTCATCCTGCCCCTTACAAGTGACATCTTAAGCAACGTTACATAACACATTGTCTCCTTTGCAAGTGATGTCTACACAGAGTCCGGTAACACATTGGTTCCTTTGTAAGGGACGACAATCCGTGGGGTCATCTGCTTCATGGCCCACGTGCCATCAGCCAACTCCACCAGCTCACATCTAGGGCTTGAGTTTGATGGGGGAGTCGCCATATAAGATTAACCTCCACCCTCTGGCAGAGGAACATCTCCATAGACTACCAACATTTTGCTTCCTGTCCTTTTTCCGCTTCTTCTTGCTCTTCCTTGTTTCAGTGTTACCACAGTCCTGTCTTGGGGACTTGAGAAGTCATCAGGTCATATTGACTATGCTCATTCACAGCAGGAGCCATGGTCAGAACACCTCAGCTAAATCAGGTGTAAGAACACTGACTATCCAGTAGCACCTCACTTTGTTGAAGCTAACCATCCTATCTCCTCCCTCAAATACACAGACATTGAGCATGTTGCTCTTCCAAAGAGAGGAGGTAACATAGAGATCCTAGTACTACAACAGAGGGAGGCCTACTGGATACCCTACCTAAAAACATTGAACCCTAGTGGTCTGAATATTGACTTTGATCTCAGGCCCTCATGAACAATTATTTTTTATGAACCAGTCTAATAAATAAATATATTCTTTATACAGCTTATCATTGTACACCCAGTACGTTTCCCCTGTTGATGATGCTTATTATGCATTATGGTCGAAGCAAAATATTACATGTAACAAAAATTTAAGGAAATTGGAAACAATTAAATATATTGTTTGTCTACGGTACATAATCTTGTTCAAGAATTCATCACATTACCCTGAAGAAGGAACAGTGATGCTGAAACTTTGGTGGTTTACCCAATAAATAACTATGAGTTTATATATAGAGTGTGTGACTATTTCTTTTTATAGCCTACAGTTTATTCACCGTTAGTCAGCACCTCTACACTAAATACTTTTCTCTGGGTGTGCGCCAGTTCATGCTTTTTATTGCAGTATTTATAGCCACATCCACATATGATTTGTTTTTACCTTCTGTACCAACATAAATTGATGTCCAATTGATACATTTGATGTAAAAATATTGAATTGTCCAGCAGTTATCAAACTATATAGCGCATTCGGAAAGCATTCAGACCCCTTGAATTTGTCCACATTGTTACGTTACAGCCTCGTTCTAGAATGGATTAAACAGTTTTCCCCCCTCAATCAATCTACATACAATACCCCGCAAACACAGGTTAAGAAATGTTGGCCAATTATTTTATTTTTTTAAATGGAAATATCACATTTACATAAGTATTCAGACCCTTTACTCAGTACTTTGTTGAAGCACCTTTGGCAGTGATTACAGCCTCGAGTCGTCTTGGGTATGACGCTACAAGCTTGGCACACCTGTATTTGGGGAGTATCTTCCATTCTTCTCTGCAGATTCTCTCAAGCTCTGTCAGGTTGGATGGGGAGTGTCGCTGCACAGCTATTTTCATGTCTCTCCACAGATGTTCGATTGGGTTCACGTCCGGGCTCTGGCTGGGCCACTCAAGGACATTCAGGGACTTGTCTCGAAGCCACTCCTGTGTTGTCTTGGCTGTGTGCTTAGGGTCGTTGTCCTGTTGGAAAGTGATATTAAATCATGGAACTAGCTATGAAACAACTAAGATCCATTGTCTTTGGTCCCTGATATTGGGAAATGTAGGCTTTGGACAGTAAAAGGTAACAAAATATATATATTTAGCTAACTAGCTAACCAGCTACCTAACTTACTTAGATAGCTAGCTAGGTAGCCAGCCATTTAGATACCTTCCTAGCTAGCTAGCTAGTTATTAGCTTCATCCTGACGAGCTTAAATTGATCTACTAAGGTTATAGGCTACATAGGTGTGATCAATGATTTATGTATACACGCACGCACGCACGCACGCACGCACGCACACGCACACACACACACACACACGCACACGCACACACACACACACACACACACACACACACACACACACACACACACACACACACATCATTGGTAGTGGCAGATATTAGCTATTAAAATAACCAGTTACATGGAACCCAAACTGGCTGCGCACATGCACCATCGTGCGCCATCATGCACAAATGTATTTTGTCCCCCCCACACCAAACGCGATCACGACACGCAGGTTAAAATATCAAAACAAACTGAACCAATTATATTAATTTGGGGACAGGTCGAAAATCATTAAACATGTATGGCAATTTAGCTAGCTAGCTTGCACTTGCTAGTTAATTTGTCCTATTTAGCTAGCTTGCTGTTGCTAGCTAATTTGTCCTGGGATATAAACATTGAGTTGTTATTTTACCTGAAATGCACAAGGTCCTCTACTCCAACAATTAATCCACACATAAAATGGGCAACCGATGGGTATAACCAATGAGGAGATAGCACATTGGTACCTGCTTCTATAAACCAATGAGGAAATGGGAGAGGCAGGACTTGCAGCGCGATCTGTGTCAGAAATAGAACTGATTTCTATTTTAGCCCTTGGCAACGCAGACGCTCGTTGGCGCACGCAAACAGTGTGGGTGCAATAATTTAATAACATAGATTTCTAAATTTAGTTTGCAATGCTCGCGCACGCGACGCGAGCGGGGTAGTCAGTCTGTAACAGTACTGGAGATGGTGACATGGGTGTTGTCACGACTTCCGCCGAAGTTGGTCCCTCTCCTTGTTCAGGCGGCGTTCAGCGGTCGAAGTCACCGACCTTCTAGCCATCGCTGATCCTCTTTTCATTTTCATTTGGTTTTGTCTTGTCTTCCATCACACCTGGTTCCAATCCCATCAATTACATGTTGTGAATTTAACCTTCTGTTCCCCCTCATGTCCTTGTCGGTGATTGTTGTAAGTTATTGTGCACGGCTGTCCTAGTGTGCATCGGGTTATGTACCCCTTATTTGATTGTTCTTTTTTCCGGTGTTTTTTTGTTTGTTATTAAACTGTGCCGTTTGGAAACACTGTTTTTGCTCTCCTGCGTCTGACTTCTCTGCCGCCAGTACACACCCCTCACTACTTTTGCCAAGACTAAGCCGCAAGTACAGTGAAATCCAAGCTATAAAACCTCAAAGTGTGGGGTGATGCCCAACTCCCCTAAGCATAAGTATACTGACATAATAATAGCAATAATGTTTGGAGGTAACCCTCTAGCCAACGGGAAGCCACAAGAATCAACAACAAGCCCTCCAGGTGCACCCTCTCCACTTGGGCTGAACCAGCTCCACAGGGGGAAATGTGTAAAGGAGGGTCGGAGGCCAGGGTGTCTGTTCCCAATGAAGCGCTTGGGTCCCTCATTAAGCAAAACAGACAAAGTGCGCTTCCTTACTATGCGTAAAGATCTACATCGGCCCTGCCAAAGATTTCCCATATCTGGGAGACCACTCAGGGGTGTCGTGACGTTGCATTAATTAATGTGACGACTGCTGCTCATCGACTGAGTAACGGTTTATAAATACGTGATTAAATGAACCAGGAATTATTAACTCATTAACCTGGGGCACCATGGGAAAATGTGTTTTTATTGAGTTTCTATTGCCCAAATTAACTCAAAGAATATCAGCATATCGATTTTACAACACTCGCTAATTAATCAATTTCTTCTACAGTCTCATTCTGAACGTTGCATAATCCGAGAATCCCGAGTCCCACCAATGAGTCCGTACCACACCAATTAAGTTGATTATTTATTTACTAACAAGCTAAAATGATAATATAAGATACATAAACACATAGTCTAGGCTATTGATTAGAACTTGGTACAATGAAACAGATCCCTAGCCGGCCAACACAATATGACACGTGTTACACAAAATGGGGATTTAAAAGAGAGAGAAAAGCACACTTGGGTAGATTTGTAAACTAGGCCTAGTTTATCCCTAACCTTGCCCCGGACTGCCGCTCTTTTGGGTCAGAGTATAATGATGTAATTATGTGTTGAAGGTCTCTGACAGGGTGTCTCTTCGTGGACGAGTTTCGGCTTCTCTGATGACGCACTTCTCTGGTTACAGGGTGTAACTCTCTGGTTGTCCTCACAATGTCAGTGTCCTTTGTCTTAGTGGTCTGTTTCCTCACCCTTGTTTTTAAAGGGGTCTTTTGAGAACAGCCAGCCCTGTAGCTCAGGGCTCACAGCGTAGGAATGAAAGCAGTGTAGACACACAATTCGATGGAGAGTGGGGACCAGGTGGTCAGAAATGGGCGCTTCTGCCTTTAAGGCAATTCTCTGAGCGTACCAAGTTTATGAGGCAAGGTCTGGATTTTACTCAGATCCAATTTAGACAACTAACTTCACATTTCATCTTTACAAAACATTCTCTTTGATCTGGACATTTTTCACACAATGTACAATATGCAAACATCAAGCATATACTAGGAAAACTCTTAATAAAGTTACAATGTTTTTGTTATAACGTCGTCCTTTAACCTTTAATAACATAACAAAAACGACATTTATTTTCATATTTCATCAATCATCATTACCACCATTGTAGCTGACGAAACCCAAAGTCCAAATGCCCAGTTATTGCATGTTAATGTTCTGAAGCCAGTTCTCCATAGTTAGAGGACAAAGGAATTTTGTCTGCTGCCTTAGATTTACAATGGGCGTGAGGTGTCATAAAATCCCCCCATCTCCATACCTCTCGATCTCTTCCCTTCTGGTGGGTGTGAGAGATCTCTCTGTAGGATTGTGGTCCACGGTAACCTGACCCGAGCAGGCCAGTCATGACAGTCCCCCTGTGGTAGGTTCAACTTGGAAGGATTCTGCATGTTGCAACCCACCATAAGAATGACCATCGGATGTTCTGGTTTGTGGATCATCATAGCAGTCCCCCCCCCCCCCCCCCCCCACCCCGGTGATTTACCCTGGTAGGATTTCTGCAAGCTAAAGATCACCACCAGAATGGACCTGGGAGGTCCGGCAGTGGCTCTGTGTTCCGGCCCATCGTCCATTTGTCCCAGCTAGTGGATCTAGGCAGTAACTTTGGCAGATGTTAATAACACACAACACTCGGGCAATACATCATTACATTTCTTCCCCAAATGAGCGCCGTTGTGTCTCTAACTGGTGGTTGTATGGGGAACTTGTTTATGGCTCTATCACTTCCTACGTGTGTAAGGAAATTCAACTAAAATTGAAACATTTTAACAAAATATATATTGTGTATATCTACCACACCTTAATCATCTAATTTGGACTATGTTCTATATATGTCCAAGGTCTCGGCTAAATGACTATCATGGCATTGTCTCTAATGTCATATCTAGGGTGATCCTACTTGAAGGTGGGTAGTTAAGGCACTTGGAAAAATGGCCCCTGAAGGACAAAGCTTACATTGGGGACATTACATGGCTGACCTAGCGAATTCGGGAGAGGAGGCGGGTGATGCTGTGGATGGACCCCCTGATGGGGTTTCAGGATCTATTGCCAACTTTCCAAAAATCGGAATTGCTTCTCTCCCACGGGTAATCCTAGTATAAGACCTCATAAGGTCTTCTATTGCACGTGTGCGCCTGTGTGCGTAGTAGGTGCACACACCAAGGGAAATAAGACCAAGGATCATGGTAACAGTCAGGATACTGTCCGGCACCGTCCAAGAGCAGGTGCCAGACCAATCTTTTGGCCTGAAGTCTTATGTGTCAACTTAAAGTGCCTCATCCAGTATGCTAAGATTAACAGTCATTGGTCCCTCGTACTGGATTTGGTTTTGAACGGCTTGTGGTAAAGCAAGGGAACACTTAGCAAAAGAGTCAGGCATTTCAATCTCTGTGGCTATCCTGTCGTCGGGAAGTTGGTATAGAGCGAGGTCGTCTATGTTCATAAGTCATAGTGGCGGTCGCGACCGGTGTGTTGACCAACCATCGATTCCCTACCACCTCCACTTGTGTGGTGGTGGCACCATCCCTTGCTGTTAGTTTGGCTCTACAGCATTTTTCGCTGGTGATAGGCTTAAGACCACAAAGACGCTCAGTGTTATCCCTGACTAACGGTTTGCTAGGACAGAGGTAGTGGACATCTTTGGTTAGAGTACACATTAACCTCTATGGGCTAGGTTGCGTCCCACCTACTCAACAGCCAGTGTAATCCTGTGGCGCGATATTCAAATACCTTAGAAATACTATTACTTCAATTTCTCAAACATATGACTGGTTTTTGATATAAATATGAACTTGATTGAACAAAACATGAACAAAACATGCATGCATTGTATAACATAATGTCCTAGGGTTTTCATCTGATGAAGATCATCAAAGGTTAGTGCTGCATTTAGTTTTGTTTTTTGTGACATTATATGCTAGTTTGAAAAATGGGTGTCTGATTATTTCTGGCTGGGTACTCTGCTGACATAATCTAATGTTTTGCTTTCGCTGTAAAGCCTTTTTGAAATCGGACAGTGTGTTTAAATTAACGAGAGTCTTGTCTTTAAAATGCTGTAAAATAGTCATATGTTTGAAAAATGGAAGTTTTCGGATTTTAGAGGAGTTTGTATTTCGCGCCACGCCCATCATTGGATATTGGAGCAGGTGTTCCGCTAGCGGAACGTCTATACACAGTGTGTCAGTTAATAATTTAGAAATCGGGCAAAATCAGCATTGTGTGACAGTATGGTCCTTCATTTTTGATTGACAAAACCAGGAAGTGTGTACTGCTGTCAAATATCCTTATGGCAACTGAAGTACACTGAAATATGTACTAGCTGACAGCCATTGATGTGCCCTGTCAAGACCAACAATTTTAGGTACTGTGTGAGCTCAGTTGCTCGTAATAGAAATGAAGTGCTGTTTGGTGTACTAGCAATTATGTTGGTCATGACAATACCTCCTGAAATCATTTTAGGACAACGTTCACAGAACATGGAACACATTTCAGCATGGAAGGGAGGTACAGGACCATGTATGTCACAACAAAAGTTGCTAGGTCAAAGCAGGTAGCCTGGTCTCAGGTCTGTTTGTGTTGTCTTGCAAACTCCTATGGTCATGATCTGGGACCAGGCAAAAAAACTGGGATTCAGAAGACTACATGCTTGTGTGAGAATAATTAATACAACTCAAATTTTTATGAGTATAACTCAAACTTTCTTCTTAATCTTGAGTTGATGAATGCGTATCTGAAGTGCATAGTACATATTTGAAGTTAGAATTCAACCGAGACTGCCATTCACTGTAAATGCATTAATCTTGTAATCCAATGCAAGAGTAATTCTGATGGAACATTTAGCTGGTGTGCTGAGAATCATCAAGGTAATTCTCACTGTCGGTATGCGTTAGAATGCATATAGATCACATACTGTATTTAGAGAGAAAATAATTGTTCCCGTGTTGTTTTCTGCACACACCTATCTATTTGAGGCATCGTTTGTATTCATCACCTTGTGATCATAGTTAAAAGCAATTAATTGTTGTCAACGTAAAATTAATGACTCACATGAATGAATTACAACTGGATGTACCAAACTACCGCCATGAAAGTTGTGAAGGAGAAAATTACAGGCTCTGTAGTAAGGATAACACGTGTACTGTATGCATGTCCCCCACTCTCCAAGAACTCAATATCATCATGCTCTCTCAATGCCAGAAAATCCCAATGCAATCAGTTGACTCACAACACATAGAATCATTTGAATCGCATTGAACTTGGTGACTCAGTGTACTGTTTTAAAACCCCTCATTCATAAACGGAAGGCCTTAATTTTCCCTAAAAACTGATTTTGATACACCATGTGGATATGGTGGCCTGACAAAAATAAATATATATTAGTGGAAGAAAGTGAAGCAGGACGCCAGTAGCTTCATCATGGACAGATAATGAAGGTGGATAGGAGACATACAATAGCTCATAATTTAAATGCAAAAGATCTTGCCTATGTATTGTAAGATAACACGTGAAACATGAGTCAGATAGAGAGGCATGGGGAAAGTCATGTGCTCTTCACTTCACTAGGGTAGGGGGCAGCATTCGGAATTTTGGATGAAAAGCGTGCCCAAATTAAACTGACTGCTACTCAGGCCCAGAAGCTAGGATATGCATATAATTGGTAGATTTGGATAGACAACACTGTAAGGTTTCCATAACTGTTACAATAATGTCTGTGAGTGTAACAGAACTGATATGGCAGGCAAAAACCTGAGGAAAATCCATCCAGGAAGTACTATTATTTTGAAAGGCTGTTTTTCCATTGAAAGCCTATCCACCATACAAAGACTTAGGACCCAGTTCACGATCTCTATGGCTGCTTCTACATGTGACCAGTCTTTAGGCATTGTTTCAGGCTTTTACTCTGAAAAATGAGGGAGATACAGCACTTTCAATGAGTGGACAGTGGAAATTTCCAAACATGAGCCCAGCACGTAATCGGGAGCGCACCTTTCTTGTTTCTCCTTTTCTATTGACGAAGCTTTTTGTCCGGTTGAAATATTATTGATTATTGATGACAAAAACAACGTGAGGATTGATTTTAAACATCGTTTGACATGTTTCTACAAACTTTTATTGTACTTTATGTTGAGAGCGTGCTTTTGGATTACTGAACTGAACGCACCAACAAAACGGAGGTTTTTGGACATAAAGAGGGACTAAACAAACATTTATTGTGTAACTTCGAGTCCTGGGAGTGCCACCAGATGAAGATCATCAAAGGTAAGTTATTAATTTAATTGCTATTTCTGACTTTTGTGAGTCCTCTCCTTGGGTGGAAAATGTCTGTATGGTGTTTTGTGGCTAGGCGCTGTCCTAACATAATCTCATTGTGTGCTTTCGCCGTAAAGCCTTTTTGAAATCTGACACAGCGACTGGATTAACAAGACGTTTATCTTTAAACTTATATAGAACACTTGTATCTTTCATCAATGTTTATGATGAGTATTTCTGTAATTTGATTTGGCTCTCTGCAATTTCACCGGATGTTATTTGAGACAATTCATTACTGAACATAACGCGCCAATTTAAACTGAGATTTTTGGACATAAAAAGGGACTTTATTGAACAAAACGAACATTTATTGTGCAACATGCAGTCCTGGGAGTGCCACCAGATGAAGATCATCAAAGGTTAGTGATTCATTTAATCGCTATTTCTGACTTTTGTGAATCCTCTCCTTGGCTGGAAAATGTCTGTATGGTTTCTTGTGGCTAGGCGCTGTCCTAACATAATCGCATGGTGTGCTTTCGCCGTAAAGCCTTTTCGAAATTGGACCGTGTGGTTGGATTAACAAGAAGTTTATCTTTAAAATGGTGTATAATACTTGTATGATTGAGGAATTTTAATTATGGGATTTCTGTTGTTTGAATTTGGCGCCCTGCAATTTCACTGGCTGTTGTCGAGGCGAGACGCTAGCGTCCCAATGATACCAGAGAGGTTTTAAGATGGCCAAGAGGACTTAAGACAAGTTAAATTTGGTTCTTTAGTTTAGCAGCAGCATACATTGTATGGCAGTCACGTTTAATATTTTCTTAAGCTACCCTGTCTCTTTAACGTCGGGAACAAGATCAAATGTCTACCAGAGAGAACAGAGAAAGCAGAGCAGACACTTTTTCTCAAGGGAAGAAAATGAGTTTAGGGAGATGTAAAATTAGTCTACAGCTAACCAGAATGGCTAGAATCATGCTCTCTGACGGGAAATCTCAATACAATCTGTTACTTTATGACTTGGAGTGCACTGAATTATTTGGATTTATTTAATTACATTGTACTTTGAGCTCAGTTTGCTCTTTTTGAATAAGTATTAAATAGCTCTGGGCTGCTTTTATTTAATTTCTACCGAAAACAAAAACCTTATTTTGACAGAAATCGCCTAAGAATAGTCAAATAACAAAACAAACAAATCAATAAATGCACTTTAGGTCACTTTGATGATCCATGCAAAGTTGGGGAATTATTGTACTAACACACATAATAACTGTTCAACTGTTCATTACATAATCATGATACTTGAACATTTTTTAAAAAACTATTTGGCCTATAATGGATGTGCACTGTGGTCTGTATACAAAGTGCACTTTTGAACCTATTATTCAAACTAAAATGTTCTAAAATGTAAAAGTTTGAAATAGCAGCAGTGATGTGAATATTAAGATGTGTATAAAGCAAACTGGGAACATTGTGCTCAAAGGTTATGTCTCTATTTATAATATGTCACTATTTTAAACCTCTGTTGACCTTCTGAAATCCAATCACTCCATATTACCAGAAAGAAGAATGAACATGTCATTTAATCATGAAGTCTTCAAACACATTCGGGTTTTATCTCCACTTGCAGCTGGAGCACCACAAAGGCTTAAAGGATATTGCTTTGAATGACACTTATTGCCACACATTTCATTCCTCCATATCTCCTACAGTACATGGCCTCACTGAGACCGGACCCAGAAATCCAATACAAACAGTAAAACTGTAATGGGGATATATATTGCTACATAAATGAGTTTTAAAAAGGCATACATACACACTCGCGGACACACACCCACACACACACACACACACACACACACACACACACACAGGTATTTGAACAACCTGGTCATGTACATGCATAAATCAGTGCCTTCCACTGAGACAAAATATTTGATTTATATTCCTTGCTGATATAGAAAACCCAAGGTATGAGAATAGTAATTTTAAGTATTTTCTCGGCTATCTTATTTTTTCTCCTGTTCAAGCATCTATTGTACTAGTCCAGTTCATGCTATAATGGGGAAGAAGTCTTCATAACTAATTTGACACATTGTGAAAGAACTTAGAACATATCATGATTCACCAATAAGAAAGGGATTAGTGCTTAGTAATAGTAACTAACAGTTGGACTAAATTCATTCCAAGCCGGGCCACCTGGCATATTAGAGCTAAACAGTATAAATGTAACACATGCCCACCTACCAGTTTTGAGTACACGTTTTTCTATTGCCTTTGAAAACTGAATTGACAGTAGCCTACAGTGTTATGTAACTTATATCAATACCTATCCATACATCTACAAACATACCTCATACAAGGTCACTAAACATTGGTTGTTCTTACCCTTATATTTAGTTCCAACAATAGCTTTGTAAGTGCTGCCAGGATATGCACTTGTCGATGCTTACAGGTAACACCCTCCAGTATACCTTGTTCAGGGAATTGATTGAACACAGTTGTAGGCCCTACCAACACTTTTTCTTCTCAACAGCTATTGTGTAAAGGGACATCTATGTTATGTATATCTTCTCCCTGATGCCCTCCAACATGATTCACTACATGTGTTGTTGATGTAGAAGTGTGATAACTAGGTTAGGGGTCATTATGTTGCCATGGTATTCTTGCCTTCTATAGCTACTGCACACTGCCCTATCCCATCTGGACAAGAGGAATACCTATGTAAGAATGCTGTTCATTGACTATAGCTCAGCATTCAACACCATACAGTAGTACCCTCCAAGCTCATCATTAAGCTCGGGGCCCTGGGTCTCAACCCCGCCCTGGGCAACTGAGTCCGGGACTTCCTGACGGGCCGCCCCCAGGTGGTGAAGGTAGAAAACAACACCTCCACTTCGCTGATTCTCAACACACGCGCCCCACAAGGGTGCATGCTCAGCCCCCTCCTGTACTCCCTGTTCACCCATGACTGCGTGGCCACGCACGCCTCCAACTCAATCATCAAGTTTGCAGACGATACAACAGTAGTAGGCCTGATTACCAACAATGATGAGACAGCCTACAGAGAGGAGGTGAGGGCCTTGGGAGTGTGGTGCCAGGAACATAATCAATGTTGCAAAACAATCAACGTTGACAAAACAAAGGAGCTGATAGCGGACTTCAGGAAACAGCAGAGGGAGCACTCCCCTATTCACATCGATGGGACCGCATTGGAGCAGGTGGAAAGCTTCAAGTTCCTCGGCGTACACATCACTGACGATCTGAAATATTTCACCTACAGAGACAGTGTGGTGAAGAAACTGCAACAGTGCCTCTTCAACCTCAGGAGGCTGAAGAAATTTGGCTTGGCACCTAAAACCCCCACAAACTTTTACAGATGCACAATTGAGAGCATTCTGTCGGGCTGTATCATCGACTGGTTCAGCAACTGCACCGCCCGAAACCGCTGGGCTCTCCAGAGGGTAGTGTTTCACTAACGCTGTCTAATATGTAGATTGGAGTACATTGACTCACCTCTTCATCTTATCGCCCAGCCGCTATGGACCCCCAAGTATGGCCATTTTACAGATTAAAAACAGATCCATGGTAAGAACTGCTTCTCCCTGTCCTAGCTTTCACGGCGGAGGTGTACACCTGTGTCGGAAAAGTGACGTGTGGGCTATTATGGAATACAGATAGTCCCTGCACAGTAGCTAATATCTGGCCCTGTCATTAACTTTTTAAGGTATAGGGGGCAGTATTTTCATTTTCGGATGAAAAGCGCGCCCAGAGTAAACTGCCTAATACTCGGGCCCAGAGTCAAATATTTGCATATTGTTAGTAGATTTGGAAAGAAAACACTCTGAAGTTTCTAAAACTGTTTGAATGATGTCTGTGAGTATACCAGAACTCAAACCTGAGAAAAATCCAACCAGGAAGTGGGAAATCTGAGAATTGTAGTTCTTCTTTTGAATCCCTATCGAAATTACAGTGTCTGTGGGGTCACATTGCACAGACACCATTCAAACAGTTTTAGAAACTTCAGAGTGTTTTCTATCCAAATCTACTAATAATATGCATATTCTAGTTTCTGGGCCAGAGTAGTAACCTGTTTAAATTGGGTACGTTTTTCATCCGGCCATGAAAATACTGCCCTCTAGCCCAGACAGGTTAAGGAGAAGTATATCTATAATTCTTTCAATAACTGTTGTAAATTTTATCAATGTTTATGATGAGTATTTTTGTAAATTGATGTGCTCATTCACCGGAAGTTTTGGTGGGAATACATTTTCTGAACATCACGTGCCAATGTAAAATGGGGTTTTTGATATAAATATGAACTTTATCGAGCAAAACATACATGTATGTAACATGAAGTCCTATGAGTGCCAACTGATGAAGATCATCAAAGGTTAGTGAATATTGTAGCTGTATTTTAGTTTTTTGTGATGCATGTCCTTGCTTGGAAAATGGCTGTGTGGTTTTTCTTGTGAAATTTATGTCCTAACATAATCTAATTTTATGCTTTCGCCTTTTTGAAATCGGACAATGTGGTTAGATTAACGAGAAGTTTATCTTTAAAATGGTGTAAAATATAGTTGAGAAAATGAAATTATGCGATTTTTGCTGTTTTGTATTTCGCGCCATGCTATTTCACTGGCTATTTCACTGGCACTGGCGCTAGCGTCCCACATTAAGGATCTGATCTTTTTTTCCTCTAATTTTCGCCTAGCTAGCGTCCCACCTAGCCCATAGAAGTTAATTTGTATACAATCTGAAACCTCTTCTCTCTGTAGTGCCTCTCCCCATTTTCAAAGGTACTGCCCCCCTGGTCCCCTTCTAGAGTATCCTCTCCAAGCTGGTGCCACTTCCTTTAGCGTTTGCATAACGTGTCTTTTTGGGACGCGGACTTTGCAGCTGTACACTCAAATGAGCAGTGCTTCAGTGTTATCCTTTGCGTTCAGGTTCACCTTCCTTCCTTATTTCTCCCTGGCTTAGCAGATCTAAAATGTGTGAAGGTTGACCGTCTATTCCACTTTAGGGCTCATAGCCTCCAAAGCCCTTCCAAGATCATTGGGAATGATGGATTTCTCTTCTCTCCTCCGCACTACAACGCAACGATGAGTATATAACCTCTCTCTGTACCCACAAAGAGATGATGCTGTGAATTTGTTGGCTGCTCAGTCCTCCCTATACATCCTCCGCAAATGACCCAGGTTATATCTTCCACTTTTTACCTTGTTTTTACGGTAGATTGTATAAATCATCATATTCAATTTCCCACAATGTCTACTTTGATAGATGCATCGTTGTGGCGTTACGTAAACTAAACTCGTTTTTTGTATGCCCTTGACTGTGATGCAGTACAGGAACAACTGTTGTCTGGCATCTAGCTGAAAGCTTTGCAGCCCCAATGGGATTGGCTTTTCCATGAATCCATCAGTATAGGGTGTTAGACTGTTGGAAAAGCATTCCATGTGAAGCTCATTGGGAGAATGCCAAGAGTGTGCAAAGCTGTCATCAAGACAAAAGGTGGCTACTTTGAAGAATCTAAAATATTTAATATATTTGTATTTTTTATTTGTTTAACACTTTTTTGGTTACTACATGATTCCATGTGTTATTTCATAGTTTTGATGTCTTCACTATTATTCTACAATGTAGAAAATAGTAAAAATAAAGAAAAACCCTTGAATAAGTAGGTGTGTCCAAACGTTTGACTGGTAATGTAGAGTAGCAGCATTGACTGGGTCTGTGTGTGTGTTCTTGTGTGTAAGGGTTGGATGTGTGGAGAAACAGTGCACATAGTCTTTAAGGTGCAGATAGTCTCTAGGGTGAAAATAGTCTCTAGGTACAGGTCTGTGCAGGGAGACAGCTGGGGTTAGCTGTTCAGCAGCCTGATGGCCTGGTGGTAGAAGTTCTCTCGGAGACTGTTGGTCCGAGACTCGATGCTCCGATTCTGCTTGCCAGATGGTAACATTCTGGTAAATTATGTTCATTTCTTGTATTCTCACCATTGGAAACACATCATTGGAGGCTCCTCAGAAGAGGGAGGGGAGTGTCACGTCCTGACCAGTAAAGGGGTCTATTTGTTATTGTAGTTTGGTCAGGACGTGGCAGAGGGTATTTGTTTCCATGGTTTTGTGTATGTGTTTAGATAGAGGGATATTTTGTATAGAGTGTTTCTGGGGTTTATTGGTGTAGTGTCGATGTAGAGGGGGTAGTTGATTTAGGTGGTTCGGGGTGTGTGTGTATTGTAGAGGGTTATTTAATTTATGTGTTCCGAGGTGTTGGGTATGTTCTTGTGTTTGTATTTCTAAGGGGCTGTTCTAGTTTTGTATTTCTGTGTTGGCCTGGTATGACTCTCAATCAGGAACAGCTGTACCTCGTTGTTGCTGATTGAGAGTCATACTTAGGGAGCCTTTTTTCACCTGTCACTTTGAGGGAGGTTATTTCAGTGTTTAGCTTTATGCCTTACAGGACTGTTTATTGTCAGTGTGTTTTTGTATACGTGTTTGTTTTGGTTTCCCTTCTTTGTCCTAATAAAAGAAGATGAGTGTACATATACCCGTTGTGTTTTGGTCTCAACCCTACGACACTTATGACAGAACCTCCCACTGGCCGCCCACTGGAGGAGATAGAGACAGCCAAAGCGGAGCGGCGCCGATATGAGGCCTTGTACGCGCCGATGGGGAAGCACGAGAGGCACCCCCGATAATTTTTTTGGGGGGGCACACGGGTAGTTTGGCTGGGCCAAGGGTGAGCCCTAAGCCAGCTCCCCGTGCTTATTACAGGAAGCATTTGGAGCGGAGAGCGCCGGAGTATGCTGTAGTGCGCACGATCTCGCCCATGCGCACGCACAGTCTGGTGCGAGCGATCCCAGCCCCTCGCAAGTGCTGTGCTAGAGTAGGCATCCAGCCTGGAAGGAGGATGCCTGCACAGCGCATCTGGCCACCAGTGCGCCTCCTAGGCCCAGGCTACCCTATGCCTGCTCTACGCACGGCAACCATCAGGCCTCTGCACAGCCCAGTTCGCCCTGTACCAGCACTTTGCTCATGCAGGGCTGCTATTACCATCCAGCCAGGACGGGTTGTGCAAGAGGTGCGCTCCAGACCTCCATTGCTTACCCATGGCCCGATGTATCCAGTTCTTGCTTCTCGTGCTGGCCCTGAGGTGCGAATCCCTAGTCTGGCACGTCCAGAACCCACACCACGCACCAGGCCTCCAGCACGTCAGCCCAGTCCAACTCGTCCTGTTCCTGCTCCCCGCACTAGCCCTGAGGTGCGTGTCTCCAGGCTGGTACCTCCACTACCAGCCCCACGCATCAGGCTTCCAGTGTGTCAGCCCAGTCCAACTCGGCCTGTTCCGGCTCCCCGCACTAGGCCTGAGGTGCGTGTCTCCATGCTGGTACCTCCACTACCAGCCCCACGCATCAGGCTTCCAGTGCGTCAGCCCAGTCTCGAGTTTCTGAAGACAGTGCCCCGTCCAGAGTGTCCGAAGACAGTGCCCCGTCCAGAGTGTCCGAAGACAGTGCCCCGTCCAGAGTGTCCGAAGACAGTGCCCCGTCCAGAGTGTCCGAAGACAGTGCCCCGTCCAGAGTGTCCGACGACAGTGCCCCGTCCAGAGTGTCCGACGACAGTGCCCCGTCCAGAGTGTCCGACGACAGTGCCCCGTCCAGAGTGTCCGACGACAGTGCCCCGTCCAGAGTGTCCGACGACAGTGCCCCGTCCAGAGTGTCCGACGACAGTGCCCCGTCCAGAGTGTCCGACGACAGTGCCCCGTCCAGAGTGTCCGACGACAGTGCCCCGTCCAGAGTGTCCGACGACAGTGCCCCGTCCAGAGTGTCCGACGACAGTGCCCGTCCAGAGTGTCCGACGACAGTGCCCCGTCCAGAGTGTCCGACGACAGTGCCCCGTCCAGAGTGTCCGACGACAGTGCCCCGTCCAGAGTGTCCGACGACAGTGCCCCGTCCAGAGTGTCCGACGACAGTGCCCCGTCCAGAGTGTCCGACGACAGTGCCCCGTCCAGAGTGTCCGACGACAGTGCCCCGTCCAGAGTGTCCGACGACAGTGCCCCGTCCAGTGTCCGACGACAGTGCCCCGTCCAGAGTGTCCGACGACAGTGCCCAGTCCAGTGTCCGACGACAGTGCCCCGTCCAGAGTGTCCGGTGACAGTGCCCCGTCCAGAGTGTCCGGCGACAGTGCCCCGTCCAGAGTGTCCGGCGACAGTACCCCGTCCAGAGGATCCGGCGACAGTACCCCGTCCAGAGTATCCGGCAACAGTGTGCAGTCGGAACAGAGTGAGACGGCCTACAGTCCGGAACAGAGTGAGACGGCCTACAGTCCGGAACCGAGTGAGACGGCCTACAGTCCGGAACCGAGTGAGACGGCCTACAGTCCGGAACCGAGTGAGTCTGCCTACAGTCCGGAACTGAGTGAGTCTGCCTACAGTCCAGAACCGAGTGAGTCTGCATACAGTCCGGAACCGAGTGAGACGGCCTACAGTCTGGAGCTCCCAGAGACGATCTACAGTCCTGAGCCTTCAGCTTCGCTCTACAGCCCGAGGTCTCCAGCGACGCATCATAGCCCTGAGCATTCAGCGGGGGTGGACAGGTTGGGTGGGGGAAGTAGACCTGAGCCTGAGCCACCTCCAGTATAGGTGGGTTGGGGAGGGGTGACGGTGACGGTAACCACCCTCCCTTCCCTCCCTTTAGTTTGGGGGGATTTCTTTTGTAGATTTTTATTTTTTTTTGTGTGGGGGGGGGGGTACTGTCACGTCCTGACCAGTAAAGGGGTCTATTTATTATTGTAGTTTGGTCAGGACGTGGCAGAGGGTATTTGTATTCATGGTTTTGTGTATGTGTTTAGATAGAGGGGGTAGTTGATTTAGGTGGTTCGGGGTGTGTGTGTATTGTAGAGGGGTATTTGATTTTTGTGTTCCAGGGTGTTGGGTATGTTCTTGTGTTTGTATTTCTAAGGGGCTGTTCTAGTTTTGTATTTCTGTGTTGGCCTGGTATGAGTCTCAATCAGGAACAGCTGTACATCGTTGTTGCTGATTGAGAGTCATACTTAGGGAGCCTGTTTTCACCTGTCACTTTGTGGGAGGTTATTTCCGTGTTTAGCTTTATGCCTTACAGGACTGTTTATTGTCAGTGTGTTTTTGTATACGTGTTTGTTTTGGTTTCCCTTCTTTGTCCTAATAAAAGAAGATGAGTGTACATATACCCGCTGCGTTTTGATCTCAACCCTACGACACTTATGACAGGGAGGACCATCCTCCTCAGTGATTTTATAATTTTTTTATATTGAAACCTTTAAAAAGTGATCAATTTAAAATAAATAAAACTATAGAAAATATATTCACATCACCAAATAATTGATTAAAACACACTGTTTTGCAATGAAGGTCTACAGTAACCTCAACAGCACTCTGTAGGTTAGCACCATGGTGTAGCCCAGGGGTAGGCAACTCTAGTCCTCGAGGGCCTGATTGGTGTCACACTTTTCTCTGTCTCTAGCAAATGCAGCTGATTAATCAAATTGCATTCTAAACTGAAGATCAATATTAGGTGATTATTGGAGTCAGGTGTGTTAGCTGGGGCTGGGGCAAAACTGTAATACCAATCAGGCCCTCGAGGACTGGAATTGCCTACCCCTGGTCTAGCCAGAGGACAGCTAGCTTCCGTGCTCCTCTGGGTACATTGACTTCAATACAAAACCTAGGAGGCTCATGGTTCTCACCCCTTTCCACAGACTTCCACTGTAATTATGACAACCTCCGGAGGACATCCTTCAACCTTTCAGAGCACTTGTAGCATGAACTGACATGTTGACCACCCAATGAAAGGATTAGAGAATGAATCTAGTACTGCAGTGCATACAATGTGGTGAGTAGTTCACTCAAAGAGAGAGAAAGACAAAGTATTTTTGTCAAAAATGAAGGAGGAGCAAGATAGAGAGAGATATTGCTATAGTTTGTCATTTTCTTCACTTTCACTTACATACAGTAGCTAGCAAATACAGCTAGCTAGTTTCAACAACTCAAACACCCAGGCTCAAACAGATGGATGCTATGTTAGCTAGCTGGCTATGACTATCCAACACTGGAACGCTTCCAAGTCAAGGTAAGCTTTTGGTTTTACAAATGCGGGCAAAGAAGGTGTTTAGTTTGTCTGGAAGCATCCTCCATCATCTTAAATGGCAGCGACCGCCACTGAAATACACTGAATAAAAATATAAACGATACAAGATTTTACAGAGTTACAGTTCATAAGGAAATCAGTCAATTGATCTATGGATTTCACATGACTGGGAATACAGATATGCATAAAATGTAGTAGAGTTGATCAGGCTGTTGATTGTTGCCTGTGGAATGTTGTCCCACTCCTCTTCAATGGCAGTTAGAAAGTTGCTGGATATTGGAGTAAACTGGATCACGCTGTCATACACGTCAATCCAGAGCATCCCAAACTTGCTCAATGGATGACCTGTCTGGTGAGTATGTAGGCCATGGAAGAACTGGGTCGTTTTGAGCTTCCAGGAATTGTGTACAGATCCTTTTGATATGAGGCCCGTGATTTATCATGCTGACACATGAGGTGAAGGCGGTGGATGAATGACATGACAATGGATCTCAAATTGCCATCAATTAAATGCAGTTGTGTTTTTTGTCCATAGCTTATGCCTGCCCATAACATAACCCAACCGTCACCATGGGGCACTCTGTACACAACGTTGCCATCAGCAAACCGCTCGCCCACACAATGCCATACATGCTGTCTGCCATCTGCCCGGTACATTTGAAACCGGGATTCATCTGTGAAGAGCATACTTCTCTAGCGTGCCAGTGGCCATCGAAGGTGAGCATTTGCCCACTAAAGTTGTTTACAACGCCAAACTGTAGTCAGGTTCAGACCCTGGTGAGGACGACAAGACCACAGATGAGCTTCCTTGAGATGGTTTCTGACAGTTGTTGCTGAATTTCTTCGGTTGTGCAAACCCAGATGATCCCGCAGGTGAATAAGCCGGATGTGGAGGTCCTGGGCTGGTTACACGTGTTCTGCGGTTGTGAGGCTGGTTGAACATACAGTCAAATGGAGGTGACTTATGGTAGAGAAATTAACATTCAATTCTCTGGCAACAGCTTTGGTGGACATTCCTGCAGTCACCATTCCAATTGCACATCTGTGGCATTGTGCTGTGTGACAAAACTGCACAATTTAGCGTGACCTTTTATTGTCCCCAACACAAGGTGCACCTGTGTAATGATCAAGCTGTTTAAACAGCTTCTTGATATGCCACACTTGTCAGGTGGATGGATTATCTTGGCAAAGGAGAAATGCTTACTAACAGGGATGAAAACAAATTTTTCCCCCACATTTTAGAAACATTAGCTTTTTGTGCACATGGATAATTTCTGGTATATTTTATTTCAGCTCATGAAACATGGGACCAACACTTTACACTTTATATTTTTGATCAGCATCCGAACTCCCAATTCACACAAATATCCCCTCATGACTTTAATGCATGATTTGCGAATGTATCTCAAAGTTATCAGCCAAACTACCAACTGCAGCCCAGCTGGCATTGGATAAAATTTTGAGATGGAATATGAAGAGAGAGAGATCTGAAAGCAAAGCAGACCAGCCTCAATGCAATCCTAGATGAGTATGGCTCCAGTGAGCCTGGCTCACCAGACAGCATTCTAATGAGTTGCCATTTGAATGGTTCAGACCCTTACACAGAATACATGACTTCTCATACAGAGCGAGAGATTACTGTATAGTAGTTGGCAGGGCCATGCAAATACCTTTGTTGGAGCAAGTGTTCAAAGAAGAAAAGCCCCTCCCCACACACACACATTCATACATAATTTTTTTTTTAACGTAGGCCTTTTTTAACATAGGCCTTTCTTTCAGCAAAAAAACTGCTCAGTTAGAAATAACCACTACTTATTTGCTTGAACCACTCCTGGGGTGGGTAGGCTAAATCAGCTGACCATCACTAACATAGGCTAGATAGAATCAGCTAGTTACAGTGCCTTCAGAAAGTATTCACACACCTTGACTTTTTGCACATTTTGTTGCATTACAAAGTGGGATTAAAATGGATTTCATTGTCATTTTTTTGTCAATGATCTATTCAAAATACTGTCATGTCAAAGTGGAAGTAAAGTTTGAACATTTTGTAAAACATCTATGAAAAACAAAACACTAATATATCTTGATTAGATAAGTATTCAACTCCATGAGTCAATACATGTTAGAATCACCTTTGGCAGTGATTACAGCTGTCTTTCTGGGTAAGTCTCTAAAAGCTTTCCACGCCTGGATTGTGGAACATTCTGTCAATTAGGTTAGTATTGTTGGGTAACTACAATGTTTTTGATCCATCCTCAATTTTCTCCTATCACAGCCATTAAACTCTAACTGTTTTAAAGTCACCATTGACCCTGAGCGGTTTCATTCCTCTCCGGTAACTGAGTTAGGAAGGACGCCTGTATCTTTATAGTGACTGGGTATATTGATACACCATCAAAGTGTAAATAATAACTTCACCCTGCTCAAAGGGATATTCAATGTCAACTTCTTTTTTTTTACCACCTACCAATGGGTGCCCTTCTTTGCGAGACATTGAAAAACCTCCCTGGTCTTTGTGGTTGAATCTGTGTTTCACTGCTTGACTGAAGGACCTTAATGACAATTGTATGAGTGGGATACAGAGATGATGTACAATAGTCATTCAAAAATATATGCAACTTAGTATGTAACTTAAGGAAATGTTTACTCCTGAACTTATTTTAGGCTTTCCATAACAATGGGGTTGAATACTTATTAACTCAAGACATTTCACCTTTTTTTTTAATTTACTTTTATTTGTAAACCCCCCCCCCAAAAACATAATTCCACTTTAACATTATGGGGTATTGTGTGTAGGCCAGTGACCAAAACATGCAAATTGAATCCATTTTAAATTCAGGCTGTAACACAACAACATGTGGAAAAAGTAAAGGGGTGTAAATGCTTTTTTAAAGCACTGTAGCTAGGCTGTGCTGTCAAAACAAGCTAACAAGTCTTCACTTGATTTGAATTTGTTCTGCTACTGACAGAGGCAAACTGCATTTGCCCCTTACCTGTCCCTGACCATTAGAAAACACATTCTAGAAATTCAAAAGTAACCCACTGGCAGTATTCATTACAAGCACATGCATGCCACAATGACCAGCCCAGCAACGCACTGCCATGCTCATGGTGTCGGAAGGGGGGGAGAGGGGACTTTTTTCAAGATGAATGAGTTCAAGAGAAATTATGTAGTTTGAAATGCAGTTTGTTGCATTTAATGTGTATCTTACAGCAAAGCATGCTGCTGAATATGTTTAATAGAAATACTGTACATATAGACTATAGGCTTGATTTATCTGTACATATAAATCTTCTCCCAGTCTCATCTTATATGTTAAGCTCTGTATAATGGGAAGATTCTCCTCAAACAACCTTTAAAGAAATTGTGATTTTCCTGCTGTGAAGATTCATCGGTGGAAGCTACAGGGGACTGAGGCAAAACACATTCCTCCTATGATTTCATGGGGAAAAGCATTATTCTCCACTTTGTAAGCCATTACCTATGGTGAGGAGGAAACACTTACTATTGATGTCACACCACTCACTGGAGGTGTAAAGTCTGTTATTTTCTTGCTATTGCATGAAAGTCTTAGCTTAGATAAACAAAGGCAATCGTGTGTCTCCAAAGGCGTCAGCATGCTTTGGTTTGCTGGCGCCAAGCAGAACTCGGCTAGGCGAACTGATCGAGTGTGGTCACATACTCCCTTAATAAAAGACCTTCACTTGAAAAACAAGAAAAAAAGGGGGCTATAGTATTGTTTATCCATCTTGAGACGCCGTAGCAAAATATATAACTAGATATCTCAAGAAATCTGTCATTTATTTTAAATGTATGTTTAGTCGTGCAATTTGACAACTAAGATGTTTTGTGCAGTATTTCTCAAATGAAAAAAATTGCATCTCTCAGTGAACGACAACAAACAATTAATTGAAGAATCACTAATGTTGACCAATCACAGACGAAGGGGCGTAGAATTAAGCTACCAACTTCGGCTGGCCTCGAGAAAAATGTGTGCACGAAGAGCTGAAAAAACCCTTGCCAAAGGCCAAAACGTCACAAAATGTCATCATAATATATGCATGAACTGTTCCGAACTGTTTCGTATGGGAAGCATGCGGACGCCTGGAGGCAACTTCCCCTTAGGGTAAAATAAAGGACATCTTATCTGATAGACACTTATCAGGCCATCGCCTCATTAAATAAATACATTGCACTTCAATTTCCTGTTTCAGCACTGACCACCCCCAAAACACATCAGTTTTGTCAATTTCCAATAAAGCAAATTGGTTGCGCTGTCGTCCCAAGAAAATAATGCCTCTAGCTCGACTCATTGGAGATGACGCTCACCAGGTACAGTCTGTTTCGTTTCATCTCTGTCACTGTCAAAATGCTTACAAAGTCCTTTGAAGTAAATATAAAGGCATTTATTTATAATGTATCCAGGTGATCCCATTGAGATAAAAAAAATAATTCCTATGTTAAAACAATAAGTTTGTTAATTAGTGGGTCAGTAAGCAATAACAATGGCACATTTAACAAGATGTGGGACACAGTCCAAAGCATGGAGCAGGTAATAGGGTGAAAGAGGACACATGTGAACTATGAACTTTCTGATGTGAACATTTGATCTTGTTTCTCTGCACTTTCTCCATTTATTTTTCTGCCTCCGAAAAGTTTAGCTTTGGCACTGGATTTTCACATTGGATCATTTGATCAATAAAAGTATAACCCACCTTTCATTAATGCAAGGTAGCTATATAATCTTCAAAGGCAATGGATCTGAATACAAGCCTCGACACCAGGGGCTCGTTTCCCTTTGAGACGGTCCCCATCAATTGACTTTGGGCATTGTATTTTTTATTTTTGCCATTAATCAGTGGACAAAGTACTTTATGGCACAGGATGTCTAGGCAACTAGAGAGCTGTGAGACTTGTATCAATAGAGGGAAGGAGGGAGATGATTGGATGATACAACTGTGGTTGCCATCTTTGGTGGCTTTTCTGCAAAAATACACAGGAAAATGTACAGAAATCATAGTATCCTGAGCATTTTCAGGTTGAGCTGGAATGTGCTCACCGGTCTGGGAAACCAGGAGGTACTGGTTGTGCCAATGGTGGTGCCAATGGTGGCCAATGGAACCAGACCCAGGCCAATTGTAGTGAAATTCCTCAGGTTCAAGGATAAGCTTGCTTCCTTCATCTTCATCAATGAGGATTTCTCAGATGCAGTCCGTCAAAGAAGAAAGGAACAAATACCAGCTATGAAGGCTACAAGAGAACGAGGTGACATAGCATATCTGAGGTATGACAAGCTGATTGTTCACCCCTATCCTGGATGGAAAGCTATCTATCCAGGGGAAGGCAAAAAGGGCTCTTTAATGGTAGCTTTTCAAACAGTAAATATATACACTGTGGTGTTCCTCAAGGAAGTTGCCTATGCCCACTTCTCTACTCTATCTTTACTAGTGATTTACGTTCAGTAATGAACAAATCAAGAGTGGTCATGTATGCCGATGATTCTACAATGTATAGCACAGCATCAAAATGTAATGCGCTAACAGATGTACTGAGCAGTGAACTAAGAATGGTGTCTGAGTGGGTTGATATGAATTAATTAGAGTTGAACATTTCTAAAACTAAATGTATTGAATTTGGTTCAAGACATACAGTTGAAGTTGGAAGTTTACATACACTTAGGTTGGAGTCATTAAAACTCGTTTTTTCAACCACTCCACAAATGTCTTGTTAGTCGGTTAGGACATCTACTCTGTGCATGACACAAGTAATTTTCCCAACCATTGTTAACAGACATATTATTTCACTTGTAATTCACTGTATCACAATTCCAGTGGGTAAGAAGTTTACATACACTAAGTTGACTGTGCCTTTAAACAGCTTGGAAAATTCCAGAAAATTATGTCATGGCTTTAGAAGCTTCTGATAGGCTAATTGACATCAATTGAGTCAATTTGAGGTGTACATGTGGATGTATGTCAAGGCCTACCTTCAAACGCAGTGCCTCTTTGATTGACATCATGGAAAAATCAAAAGAAATCAGACAAGACCTTAGAAAAAAAATTGTAGACCTCCACAAGTCTGGTTCATCCTTGGGAGTATTTTCCAAACAACCTGAAGGTACCACGTTCATCTGTACAAACAACAGTACGCAAGTATAAACACCATGGGACCACGCAGCTGTCATACCGCTCAGGAAGGAGACGCGTTCTGTCTCCTAGAGATGAACGTACTTTGATGCGAGAAGTGCAAATCAATCCCACAACAACAGCAAAGGACCTTGTGAAGATGCTGGAGGAAACAGGTACAAACATATCTATATCCACAGTAAAAGGAGTCCTATATCGACATAACCTGAAAGGCCGCTCAGCAAGGAGGAAGCCACTGCTCCAAAACCGCTATAAAAAAAACCCAGACTACGGTTTGCAACTGAATAGGGGATAGGGGGCAGTATTTTGACGTCCGGATGAAAAGCGTGCCCAAAGTAAACTGCCTGTTACTCAGGCCCAGAAGCTAGGATATGCATATAACTGGTAGATTTGGATATAAACACTCTAACGTTTCTAAAACTGTTAAAATTATGTCTGTGAGTATAACAGAACTGATATGGCAGGCGAAACCCCGAGGACAAACCACCCCCCCCCCCAAAAAAAATTCAGCTTACCACTATTTTCAATGGGTATCACTTTTATTATAAGGCAAAGTCCTCCCAGATTGCAATTCCTAGTGCTTCCTCTAGATGTCAACAGTCTTTAGATAGAGTTTCAGGCTGGTTTTTGGAAAAATTACCCAGAAATTGACATTTTTCTAGGTGGCTCCCATTTTGGCTGTAGTGTTGCCAAGCGCGTGGAAGAGAGTGCGTTCTTTGGTATTTTTCTTAAATGTTATTGTTTATTTACGTATTAGGGTACCTAAGGTTTGATTATAAACGTTTGACTTGTTTGGAAAAGTGTATTAGTAACGTTTGGGATTCATTTTGTATGCATTTTGATGGAGGGAAACTGGGTGGATTATTGACTGAAGCGCGCCAGCTAAACTGAGTTTTTATGGATATAAAGAAGGATATTATCGAACAAAAGGACCATTTGTGATGTAACTGGGACCTTTTAGAGTGCCAACAGAAGAAGATCATCAAAGGTAAGGCTTTTATTATATCGCTATTTCTGACTTTCGTGTCGCACCTGCCTGGTTGAAATATGTTTTCAATGGTTTTGTTTGTGGGGCACTGTCCTCAGATAATCGCATGGTTTGCTTTTGCCGTAAAGCCTTTTTAAAATCTGACACAGTGGCTGGATTAACAAGAAGTTAAGCTTTATTTTGATGTATTACACTTGTGATTTTATGAGTTAAATATTTATAATACTGTAGTCTGAATTTCGCGCTCTGCAATTTCACCGGATGTTGTCGAGGTGCCCCGCTAGTGGCACGCCTTTCCCAAAGAGGTTTTAAAAGGGATTTTTTTACTAGGATTAAATGTCAGGAACTGTGAAAAACTGAGTTTAAATGTGTTTGGCTGAGGTGTATGTAAACTTCCGACTTCAACTGTATGCTTGCTGATGATCTCCAATTGAATTGGTCGATGAATAGAACGCATGTAGAGCAAGTGAAAAAAAAACAACTACTAGTCGTCATGTTGGAAGCAGCTTTATCATGGTCAGAACACATAGATAATATTGTTATTAAGATGGGTAAGGGAATTACTGTTACAAGAAAATGTTCAGAGTATGTAACATCTAGCACTCTGAATAACTCCTATCACACTTAGAGCACTTTCCAGTTATATGGTCATCTGCAGCAAATAAAGATATAAAAAAGCTCAATCGCTCATAACAAGGCTGCCAGATAAGCTCTTCATTGCTCTATCTGTATGAATATTAACCAAATGCATCAGAATCTCATGGCTTCAAGTTGAAAACAAATTACTATCCAGTCTTCTGATTTTCTTTAGGAATGTTATATTTTTCAAAATAACACTGTATTTTTCAGGCCAGTTAGTACAAACTGGCAACACGCATAACCACCAAACCAGACAGGCAAATTCAGGGCAGCTAAGAAAACCCAAGCCAAGGACAAATCGCCTTAAATCTACAGTTTTATATAGAACTACAGCTGAATGGAACTCTTTACCAATCCATATTTCTCAGACAAAAAGTATATCCACCTTCAATAATTTTTTTTAAGAACATCTAATGTGATAGACCATATAACTGGATAGGAAATAGAAAGCATCAACTGAATGGTAAATGTGTTTCCAGTCAGGTATTTTAATTGTCTGTATTGGGACACACCAGGGGAACTAATCCTGAGCTGCTCCCACAGACACAGCGTTGTAGACAAGATTGCGACCGGCAAGTTCGGCATGGTGGAAGCACTTTTACTTTGTGTTTGTTTTAAATGTTACTGGAAATAATTGCATCTGCTATTTTGATGAAAGAATAGTTCATTCTCAGCAACTTCTCAGTCATGCAAACACTTTTGATGGCATCCAGCACTTCGGATTTGGAAGGAATGTTATATACCAAACTTTCATAGCACCTTGGCACAAACCAAAACGATCATCAAAATCCAGTCTTAAATCGCAAATTAATGGTGTAGATCTTATAATAACTCTATGCCTTCTCGTATCGGGTGATATCCATCAATTCCCTGGACCTCACTTTATCACGAACCCCATCAAACGGCCTATGCACCCATGCAACTCTTGCGAACGGTGGATAAAGAGTAACAGCAAAGCTTTGGTATGTTTGGAATGCGCGCGGTGGATTCATTTAAAATGCAGGGATTCTAGCTTTGGCTAAGGGGTCAATGAAGCTTACCGTTGCTGTTGGTGTGCTGTACCTGCATGGTGTGTGAGCATTGAAGGTGGAGTGGGACCAGAGGACTTACCAAGGGTGGAGAGTGCACCGGAGGAGGAGCGGTCCACAGCGGAGCGGAGGCAACCAGAGGCGAGTGACGGGGGACACGGTGATGTGGACGATGGAGTAGCACCTGGGGAGGGGTGCGCCATGGCGACAGAGAGGCCACTGGATGCAGGGCAGTGGGAAGATGGCAGTGCAGTGGGAGGCGAGTTACAAGTGGATCGGGAATTCAATGAGGCCTTTGGGAAGAAGGGCTTACATTTTGTGCACTTAAACGTCCGAAGCCTACTACCGAAGATCGATGAGATACGCCTGTTGTTTTGCAAATCAGAGGTGGGCGTCTTATGTTTTACTTAGACATGGTTATATTAATCTGATTGTGACTCAATTGAGATAGGTAATTACTCTGTAGTCAGGAAGGATCGGAATCGAAATGGTGGGGGAATATGTGCGTTTGTAAGATCAGACATTGCTTTTAACGTCAGATCGGATTTAAACGCTGATCTGGAGATTGTCTGGCTGGATATCTGCCTTCCTAAAACCAAGCCGATTTTGTTGGGGGTGTGTTATAGGCCGCCCAAGCAGAATGCATTCTATGAAGGTCTTGAAATTGTGTTGTCAAACTGTAACGATTCCCTGTTGAAGGAAATCATTTTGTTAGGGGATTTCAATCATGATGTCTACAAAAAGACTAGCCAAACCCACAATGTATTTATGCACTTTTGTAGATCACTTGCTCTGACCCAAATGATTAAAGATCCCACCAGGATATGTGAAACAGTGCAAAGTACAATTGACTTAACCTCTATGGGCTAGGTGGGAAGCTTGCGTCCCACCTACTCAACAGCCAGTGGAATCCCGTGGCGCGATTTTCAAATACCTTAGAAATGCTATTAATTCAATTTCTCAAACATATGACTATTTTACACCATTTTAAAGACAAGACTCTCGTTAATCTAATCACACTGTCCGATTTCAAAAAGGCTTTACAACGAAAGCAAAACATTAGATTATGTCAGCAGAGTACCCAGCCAGAAATAATCAGACACCCATTTTTCAAGCTAGCATATAATGTCACAAAAACCAAAACCACATTTAAATGCAGCACTAACCTTTGATGATCTTCATCAGATGACACACCTAGGACATTATGTTACACAATACATGCATGTTTTGTTCAATCAAGTTCATATTTATATCAAAAAACAGCTTTTTACATTAGCATGTGACTAGCATGTGACTAGCATTCCCACCGAACACTTCCGGTGAATTTACTAAATTACTCACGATAAACGTTCACAAAAAACATAACAATTATTTTAAGAATTATAGATACAGAACTCCTTTATGCAATCGCTATGTCCGATTTTAAAATAGCTTTTCGGTGAAAGCACATTTTGCAATATTCTGAGTAGATAGCCCGGGCATCACAGGCTAGCTATTTTGACACCCACCAAGTGTGTCACTCACCAAACTAAGATTTACTATAAGAAAAATTGGATTACCGTTGCTGTTCCTCGTCAGAATGCACTCCCAGGACTTCTACTTCAATAACAAATGTTGGTTTGGTTCAAAATAATCCATAGTTATATCCAAATAGCGGCGTTTTGTTCGTGCGTTCAAGACACTATCCGAAGGGTAAAGAAGGGTGACGCGTTTTGTGACAAAAAATGTCAAAATATTCCATTACTGTACTTCGAAGCATGTCAAACGCTGTTTAAAATCAATTTTTATGCGATTTTTCTCGTAAAAAAGCGATAATATTCCGACCGGGAAACTCTGTTTTAGTTCAAAGACGAAAAAAAAAACATGGGGTTGCCTCGTGCACGCGCCTCAGTCTCATTGTCCTCAGATCGACCACTATCC
Organism: Salmo trutta; assembly: GCF_901001165.1. Lineage (NCBI taxonomy): Eukaryota > Metazoa > Chordata > Actinopteri > Salmoniformes > Salmonidae > Salmo > Salmo trutta. The sequence continues at coordinate 5,791,617 of NC_042969.1, forward strand.
AAATGCGCTACTGTTTTTCAGCCATGGCCTGCAAAGTCACCATTCATCGTTCTGGCGCCTTCTGAGAGCCTATGGGAGCATTAGAAAATGTCACGTTATGCCAGAGATCCCCTGTTTTGGTTAGAGATGATCAAGAAGGCCAAGAAATAGTCAGAGAGAGCACTTCCTGTTTGCAATCTTCTCAGGTTTTGGCCTCACAGACACCATTCAAACAGTTTTAGAAACTTTAGGTGTTTTCTATCCAAATCAAACAATTATATGCATATTCTAGCTACTGGGCAGGAGTAGTAACCAGATTAAATCGGGTACGTTTTTTATCTGGCCGTGCAAATACTGCCCCCTATCCCCAACAGGTTTTAATATTGGTGTCTGATAAATCTAAAATATCGCAGAGTGGAGTAATAGTCTATGGAATCAGTGATCATTTTATTACATTTTGCACAAGGAGGATTTTAAAGATATATTTAAGTGTCACAAAACCGTTTGAATCAGAGGACTCAAAAAATACTGTGTAGAAAGGTTTAGGGAGGAAGTGGGTAAAATTGACTGGTCACCTGTGCTAGATAGTGTAGGCAGTGCCTGGGAAGGCTTTAAATGTAGATTCCTTGATGTGGTGAATGTGATGGCTCCCATTAGATGGGTCAGAGTAAAGCAGAGATCTAGCCCTTGGTTTAATCATGAGATTCTCGAATCTATCCAAGCAAGGAATAAGGCCTTTAAAATTTTTAAGAACTCTCAAGAGCAGCATGATTTTGTCCTATATAAACGTCACAGAAATGAAGCACAGAGCAGGATGGATGAAGCTAAGAGGGGTTACTTTGCTGAGAAAGTCCTTGAAAACAAAAATGACCCTAAAAAGCTTTGGAAATCATTTAAGGAACTAGGCTGTAGTAGTACTACCAAAAACAAACTAAACAGTATTGGACTGAACATCAAAGGGGAGATGGCATATGAAAAAGCAGAGGTTGCCAATGAATTTGAAACGTTGATTAATGTGCACTGTCAAAGTAAAAAATAAAATAAACTAAAATTCAACTTTTATTTTTTATTTTTTTACTTCTTTTGCCAGCAAGCTGGTTAGCAAGCTGCCCACCAGTTCTGGTTTGTATGAAAGCAACCAAGTCAAGAAGTATTATGTAGAGTTAGGGGTTCAGCCAAACTATTTTTATTTTGCAAAGGTAGCAACAGCCAAAATAGTCAGTATGCTGGCAAAGCTTAAATGCCCCAAAGCCACAGACCTGGATAATATTCCTGCAAGGTTTGTAATAGATTCTGCTGAGCAAATTGGCCCTTGTATTACATATATCGTTAATCTCTCTCTTGAACAAGGCACCTTTCCCAGGGACATGAAACAAGCCAAAGTTATACCTCTGTATAAGAAGGGGATAAAGTCTGACCCTGGGAATTATAGGCCTGTATCTATCCTCTGTGTAACATCAAAGATCCTGGAGAGAGTTGTACATGAGCAAATGTATGAATATGTTAACAGGGTCTAATGTATGATTTTCAGTCGGGTTTTAGAAAAACATACTCCACTGATTCATGTCTACTTTACTTGACTGACTTCATCAGGAAAGATATTGATGAGGGAAATCTGTGTGGAATGGTACTGCTTGACCTACAGAAGGCCTTAGATATAGTTAACCACTGTCTCCTAATCTCGAAACTGGAGGCACTGGGGTTAAGCAGTATCCCTCTAGGCTGTGTGAAGTCCTATTTATCAGGAAGGGAGCAAGTAGTAGAGGTTAATGGTTCACTGTCTCAAGCAAAACCAATGCGTTGTGCTTGGGCCTCTGCTGTTTTATTGTATATTAACGATGTGAAAGATGCTTGTTCTTGCCGTCTTTTTCTTTATGCGGATGACTCTACACTTCTGGTGTCTCACAAAAGTAAAACGATGTTGTAGAGCATACTTAGCACATAGTTTACTAACATTAGTAAATGGCTTGGATATAATAAGCTATCTCTGCACTTAGGGAAAACTGAAGCAATTATTTTGGGATCCAGACCTAAGTTGTGTTAGGGATGCACACAATCACAGCACCAGATCAGGTGTTGCTGATGTGTGCTTATACAGGTTCAGGAGTAATGCTGGGAAAGGTACTTTCTTGTATATTGCAGCCTCAGAATGGAATGAGTTGCCTCTGCCTATAAAAACAACGTCCTTTCTGGACAGCTTTAAAATCAAGTAAAATATGTTTGATGTCTTCTGTGCCCATATGAATAACCCCGATGATGTTCCTCTTCTATGTTTTTGTTTTATTATTTCACTGCCATACTGTTTTTGATCTTCTCTAGCCATCTTGTCTTAAGAGGACCACAATGGAAATAAGTCCGAGACTTTGTGTGTTATCCTCGATGATTTTATTCATGTGCATGTATGGCTTTTAAGTTTTATGCGTGCTTGTTTTTTTTAAATGGTCAAATTAATAAACTTAACTAAACTAAAAAAAAGTATCCTTGGTGAATGTTTGTGAAGTCTTGATTTGTGGTTGGTTGTAATGTCTTGTTAATTGGTTTTGGACCCCAGGAAGATTAGCTAGTGTTACGGCGTTAGCTAATGGGGATCTTAATAAACATTACAAATTGGATGCACCCTAGATCAGCACTCCTACTCTGTGAGGCTTTGTGAATGTGGGCCGGCATCGTTGAGTGCACTTTACTTGTGAGTGGTCATGCTGCTTGCATACTGCCAAAGCACTCATTTAGCAAACACGCTGACCTGCCCTAAAATTGCTGCTTTAAAATGAACATTAAACGAAGTGTAGCTCCATTTTAACTTCACTGTCCCATAGTTTGAGTTTATCCTTTTTTAAAGGCATAACTCTATTTTGACAGGAATTCATTTTTAAACTTAAACTTCTTGGTTAAGGTGCGGGGAGCATAGCGAGCGCGGTTATTCTATTTAAGTACAGTCTTCTTTCCAATTTCATGTCTCATGCTCAACAGACAGTAGGAAATAAAAACTGAATGCGTATATGAAATATATAAACATTGCCTTTACAAGTTCGACAAGAAAAGCATTCTGCTGAAGCATTTCATCAGTATTATGTAATGCCCATTAATTGTGGTCAACATACCAGTTGACCAAAATTAAAACTTTAGAAACTTTAGATGGATTTATTGGTACAGCTCAACAGGATTTTGCTTTCATTGTCCGATCCTACAGTAGTATCATTATATCCCAAAAAGCACCAGAGACCAGCGCTAATAGCATTGTTATTCAGATTGAAATTAAAAACTGTAATGCATTTAACAATTATTGTAACGCTCGTCGTTAGAAGGAGAAGTGGACCAAGGCGCAGCGTGGTAAGTGTTCATGATACTTTATTTCAAGAAACACTCAAACAAGAATAACCAAAAGCAACAAAACGAAAGCGAACAGTTCCGTCAGGCATAGACGCTAATCAGAAAATAACCTCCCACAAACACAAGTGGAAAACAGGCTGCCTAAGTATGATTCCCAATCAGAGACAACGATAGACAGCAGCCTCTGATTGGGAACCACACTCAGCCCAAAAACAAAGAAACAGAAAACATAGACTTCCCCACCCGAGTCACACCCTGACCTAACCAAACATAGAGAATAATAAGGATCTCTATGGTCAGGGCGTGACAATTAATTCATTCAGTCAGTTATTGGGAGATCTCATTGCACGCTATGCTATAACAAGCTCTGTTTTAATCATCTTATGGATTAGTTGATTTACAGCATTACAGATCACGGACATGAATTTGAAACTGATATAAAGTTAGACAATCAGAGTTGGGACTATATGTTCAGACACCTTCTGCAAATTCTGAGCAATTAGAATGTCCCAAAGAACTTGAGCCAACATTGTGTTCTTCCCTTTCACATTGTTTTTATGATAGTCAATAACAAAAGCCCTCTACGCAGGGTGTGAGAATATCTGTAAATAGGTTAATTAATTCTGCGTTTTAACACTTCCGTTTGGACTCCACTAAGTACATGGCCACTATGTGCGTTAATTCTATTGTATATCTGGACACTTCTGTTTCCACTCCACTATAGCCACAGGTTATTTTAGGACACCAACAAAAACATCCACCCCTTTTCAGGACAACACAGAACAGTAGAACAATTATGGTGTCCCATCTAGGAAACCTATGAACACCTTTGTCCTGGAGGTAAAGCATCAACAATGTCTGCTGTCCTGACATACACAACCTATCATGATTAGCAGGGAGGTTTTGAAAGTGCAGGGTCATGCAAGTACTTCTCAAACTATAGTGCCTCATTACTTAAATGATTTACATAATTAATACAAAAGGAGGGGACTTAAATCCTAGGATTGAACCCGAGGAACAATAGTTTGTCCATGTGGTCCTCCAATTCAAAAGTAGTCTAGACGAGATAGCTGCTATAGCAACACAGATTCTGAAGTGAGTTATTCCCCGATTCATATGCATATCCCCGAAAAGAAATGACTGAAGTTCTCATATTAGTACTAATTTCCTATTATTTTACATGTTAATAAAAAGCCCATTGTGTGGATTCAGAAGCAAAGAGCGAAAATTGCACAATTCACCTTTCATTAAGCATTAACAACTATTACATATTGTCATGGGAGAAATAATCAGGTTCACTCTCCTGATTTGCACTCTTCCATCACATGTACAGTTGTTTCTCAAGATCCTGCACACGAATGAAATGCTATTGAGCCCCACTACTCACTACTACACTGTCTGAGCCAAGGACTACATGTTTTCTGGTAAGTTTTAATTACAATACTGGGTGGGGTGAATATATTTTATATGACATACAATATTTTTTGTTAACTAGTAAACAATGTCTGCTAGTTAGTTTTTGTTACCATGTGGGTTTTAGCTTGCTTGAGCCTGCTAACTGAGGAGTGTTAATTCACCTGTTTCCATACATGTTTCATTATAAAACATGTATCTTACAAATGAGTTGTTTAACTGCTTAACTATTTATCTGTACATGGAATTGTATTTGTTTTTTTTACTCATTTTCCCCCCTAAACTTTACAAGAAAATGCCATGGGCACTATCTGATGTGTGGAGACATTTCACTGCAGCTAACATTTCACTGCAGCTAATGTAGAAGGAAAAGCTGTGTACATTTGCAAATACTGTGCCAAATCATATGTGAAGAATGCAACAAAGGTGCAGAATCAACTGGCCAAGTGCATAAAGTTCCGTCAGCACTCACAACAAGCAACCTTTGACAAAAGTCCCTCTACTTCTATTCGAGGTGAAAATTATGAATCAGACAACTTATCGATAGCAACAGCTCACGGTCCTCCTGGAATCAGACGTTTTTTTTTTTTACTCAATGGGGGAACATAGAGAAATGCTGATGAATGTCTTGCTCGAGCTGTGTATGCAACTGGTTCACCTCTGATGCTCACAGGCTATGTATTGGAAGAGATTTCTGAATGTTCTTTGCCCAGCATACACCCCTCCAACCAGACATGCTTTATCTACTCATTTGCTGGATGCAGAGTTCAAGTGAAGGTCAAGCAAATCATAGAGAAAGCAGACTGTATTGCAATCATCTCCTATGGGTGGTCGAATGTCCGTGTGCAAGGAATAATTAACTACATCATCTCCACCCCCCAACCAGTATTCTACAAGAGCACAGACACAAGGGACAACATACACACCGGATTCAACATTGCAGATGAGCTGAAGGCAGTCATCAATTACTTTGGACCACAGAAGGTATTTGCACTGGTGACAGCCTATGCTGTGAACATGAAGGCTGCTTGGTCTAAAGTGGAGGAGTCCTACCCTCACATCACACCCATTGGCTGTGTTGCTCATGCATTGAATCTGCTCCTCAAGGACATCATGGCACTGAAAACAATGGATAAACTCTACAAGAGAGCCAAGGAAATGGTTAGGTATGTGAAGGTTCATGAAATTATAGCAGCAATCTACCTCACTAAGCAAAGTGAGAAGAATAAGAGCACCACATTGAAGTTGCCCAGCAACACCCATTGGGGTGGTGTTGTCATCATGTTTGTCAGTCTCCTGGGGTGGAAGGAGTCTCTCCAAGAAATGGCCATATCACAGTCTGCCGATATGAACAGCCCCATCAAGAGGATCTTCCTGGATTATGTATTTTGTGAGAGAGTGGTAAACAGCCTGAAACTCCTGAAACCTATAGCAGTAGCCATTACACGGATTGAGGGAGACAATGCCATCCTGTCTGATGTTCAGATTCTGCTTGCAGATGTAAGAGAAGAAATCCGTACTGCCCTGCCCACTTACCTGTTGCTCCAAGCAGAGGAAACTGCAGTTCTGAAATACATCAAAAAGCGTGAAGACTTCTGCCTGAAGCCCATACACACCGCAGCGTACATGTTGGACCCCAAATATGCTGGCAAGAGCATCCTGTCTGGTGCAGAGATCAATAAGGCCTATGGTGTCATCACTACCGTGTCTTGCCACCTTGGCCTGGATGAGGGAAAAGTTCTAGGCAGTCTGGCGAAGTACACTTCCAAGCAAGGACATTGGGATGGAGATGCAATATGGCAGTCGTGCCAACATATCTCATCAGCCACTTGGTGGAAGGAACTTTGTGGATCTGAGGCTCTTTCCCGTTGCCTCCATCACTCTCCAAATCCCACAAACATCAGCTGCGTCAGAGCGCAACTGGTCCTTGTTTGGGAACACACGCACCAAAGCATGCAACAGGCTGACCAACACAAGGGTTGAAAAATTGGTGGCCATCTGTGCAAATTTGAGGCTTTTTGAGCCTGACAACGAGCCATCCTCAACAAGGTTGGAAAGTGACAGTGAAGATGAGGCCTCAGTCTGATGTTCAAGAGGTGGACATTGAGGAGGTCCAGGGAGAAGACATGGAAGCCTGAGAGGAAGACAGCCAAAGTTTTAGTTTCTAGACTATCATTTTACAGATGTTGAAAATGTTTTTTGGAGATGCGATGGATCATTGGGGATCATTCAATATTCCCTTTTGTTGTTCAGCATGAAGGAAAAAGGAAACCGCACACTGCTCTTGATAGTATCACTGATATTTAATAAGTTTACGTATCGGCCTCACGGCCTTCGTCAGAGCTTTTGTGAATTTTCTGAAAACAGCACCTCTATGTAGACCTAGCCCCACCCACATCCGTTCCATGCATGGAAAGGGGTTGGAGGCAAAGGAAAAATAAATAAGTGCTACCAAACATAACAATATGCATTTCACAAACACTACAAAAGTGTATAAGACGCATTAAACACGTCCATAAAACCACAATGAGGACATAGCAAGTTTCCATTAATCATTGGGTACATCATACGAAAAACAGTCATCTTAAATAGGCAAATAATTCATGTTCAAATTCACAACATAACATACATAGGCATTTCATCATTAAGTCCTTTAGGAAATAATGTCTGGAGGGTGAAAATCCAAAAACACTATTTTGCTCAGAGTATTATTAATATCACCTCCCCTGTCTGATATCTTGACTTTCTCTATGCCACAAAATCTAAAAGGTAGAAATTTCATGTTTTAGGTCATTAAAATGTACTGCGACTGGATAATCCCTGTCGTTTCGCCTGATTGAACTTTTGTTCACCAACTCTCTGTTTGAGAGAGCGGGAGGTCTTACGACATAGCAGAGCCCACATGGACATTTAATAATGTAAATTACATGGGTGGTGGTACACGTAATGATATAATTTATGATCTGCACTGTCAATTGTGGGACCTTATATAGACATGTGTGCCTTTCCAAATCATGTCCAATCAATAAAATTTACCCCAGGTGGACTCCAATCAAGTTGTAGAAACATTGAGGATGACCAATGGAAACAGGATGCACCTGAACTCAATTTCAAGTCTCAAAGCAAAGGGTCTGAATATTTATGTTAACACATTCCCTAAAATTGGAAAAACTGTTTCATTATGGGGTTGTGTGTAGATTGCTGAGGATTTTATTTTAATCCATTTTAGAGTAAGGCTGTAACGTAAAAAAATCAAGCAGTCCGAGTACTTTCCACAGGTACTGTATTTATGTTCAGTATAGGTAATCTGGGAAGAGAGGTACACATTCTCCAATTGATTTTCAGATAAAACCATGAAGACTGAAAGGCAGCAGTTTCTCAATTTATGCAGTAGAATAGCACACCATTTAGGGTTTCTGCTTTCCCCACTAGGTTCCCTTCAAAGTTCAGTGCTCAAAAATTTGTGATTGAAAGCCATTTTATTCAGACATGTCCCAAATAAAGATTAACATTAAGATCTTACATAGTCATAAAAATCTTTAACTCACATTCATAGCAAAATGCCAGACAACACACCATAAATATTTTCAGTAGAGTATGACAATTTGAAATTACTAATACATCTTCCCTCTTAACATTGGGAATGCCCTTGAATTCGTCAAACTATTGAATACGTGACAACATAAGTACCAGCAACAGCTGAACCCTCATTAACCAGGTGATAAAGTGCTCCATTAGATGTACAGACAAAACTGAAGGACTATCAGAGACAAACATACTTCACCATCCAGGGCCTTGTTCAGGAGGGTGTAACATTACAGAACATTCAGATATGAATGTATTGTCCAGAACAGATGACTGTCTGAGACAGAATAGGGGATCATGAATCAGCTCTGTCCATTACCTTTCCATCGGCAACATTCAGAACACATCACTTCACTGAATACACCTCAGGACTCCTTTAGGATGGCCATTCCTGTTTAAACGCTGCCACCTAGGGGTTATATTGATTCTTTGTTACACATTGGAGAAGGCCGTCAACATTGATCCAGTCAGGACAACACAGGAGGCTACTATGAAGATTGAACAGTTTACCAAGCCCTGAAAAAAGACAAGCATTAGTTAATACAACAAATATGATGGCATGTCACACTGGAAACTCCGTGTCAAATTGGGTTGGCACAGGGTAACCATAATGTGAGTGGAATGGTGTTGAAAAAGGGGGCATGCATAAGAGCAACAGGATGTAAAATATCCAACATTGGGCAAGCTAATCAGAACTAAATGATACTCAATCAGCTGGTGTCAAAAAGCGATGGCATGACCAGCTACTTCAAAATCAGCACAGCAAAGTTTGTTTTACATTTGGAAATTCTAGGGCAAAAACTTAATTTGGAAAATTAACATGGAACTTGATTTTATCTGTCCACAAAATTACATGAATGGGTTCATACTTCAATTTCAGCAATTGTCAAGTGTGCCTTATTCCCAGAAGCTGAGGAAGTTTCTTAGACGAATAAATCCACTAAATTTGCTCACTCCGGGATACTTACTTTGACTTCTTTGAAAACCAGACTTCCCCACAGAGCTGCAACTAGACAATTACCCTAGATAGAGGAATTCTGTTAATTGAAATTATTGGATCACTTACACCTTCATGTTTACAAAGCACCATTGTCAGACTCTCTACATTTAGCATTACCAGGAACAGTTGCACATTCTCAAGAAACTGACAGTGGCGCAAACTATATTCTGTAAGAAGACATCACCAAATCTCAATGTCAAAACCTATACACAGACATAAGCACATGTGCTATACGAAGTATGAGTCATCTAGCAATAACACTACATGACCTAAGTATGTATACCTGCTCGTCGAACATCTCACTCCAAAATCATGGGCATTAATATGGAGACGGTCCCCTCTTTGCTGCTATAAACCCCTCCCCTTTTCTGGGAAGGGTTTCCACTAGATGTTGGAACATTGCTATTGGGACTTGCTTCCATTCAGCCACAGGAGCATTAGTGAGGTCAGTCCATATGTTGGGCATTTAGGCCTGGCTCAGTCGGCTTTTCCTGTCATTCGCCAAACCCTGACCCGTACGTGTCAGGCTGCCAGATGGTGAAGCGTGATTGATCACTCCAGAGAATGTGCTTCGACTGCTCCAGAGTCCAATGGTGGCAAGCTTTACCGCACTCTAGCCGACACTTGGCATTGCACATGGTGATCTTAGGCTTGTGTCTGGCTGCTCGGCCATTGAAACCCCATTTCTTGAAACCCCCGACAAACAATTAGTGCGCCGACATTGCTTCCAGAGGCAGTTTGTAACTCGGTAGTGTGTTGCAACTGAAAAGACTTTACACGCAACATGCATCAGCGGTCCCATTCTGTGTGGCCTACCACTTCCCGGCTGAGCTATTACTGCTACTAGATGTTTCCACTTCACAATAACAGCGTTTACAGTTGACCGGGGCAGCTCAAGCAAGGCTGAAATTTGACTGACTTTTTGCAAAGGTGGTATCCTACGATGGTGCCACACTGAAAGTCAAAGCCCTTAAGGCCAGTCTACTGCCAATGTTTGTCTATGGAGATTGCATGGAAATTTTATACACCTGTTAGCAACTGGTATCACTGAAACAGCCAAATCCACTCATTTGAAGGGGTGTCCACACATGTATGTCAGGGGGCATCCCAGAGGTGTACTTACTGCACAGACGATGGGAAAGGTGACCACAGCACTAAGGTAGTTATTAGCCAGAAACCAACAATAAGTGGCCAACGTCCACATCAGACCTGACAAAAAGCCTGAACATAGGAGAATGAGATTTAGTGACACCCTACTTAACATGCTTTACAAAACAATATCATATTTTACATGGCATTATCAATCCCGGCCCAATTCTTTAACCAAGTGCTTCTCAACTCTGGTCCTCAAGTACCCCAATAGTACATATTTGTTGTGACACTGGACAAAAACTCCTGATTCAATTTGTCAAGGGCTTGATGATTAGTTGACAAGTTGAATTAGGAGTTTTTGTCTGGGGCTACAACAAATGTGTGCTGTTGAGGGTAGTCAAGGACTGGAGTTGGGAAACACTTCTAAGCCAGCCCTGGACTCAATCTGCCCTCATGGATGAGGATAGACACCCCCATATATAGGGCACAGTTCAGGAAGAGGAGAGAATTAGAATTTGAGTGGAGAGTGAACACCTGGCAGGATGGCTCTGGAGAACACCCTGGGTCTGTTCCTCATGGCTGCACAGTAGATGGAGAAATACACCGTGCTGGTGAGGTAGATGCCACAGCACATGGCAAACACATAGTCAAGATCTAGGAAATGGGGGGTATATTAGGTTGACAATAGAGAATATGTAAACTCAGCACGTTGTTGAGACTAAACCCTCTTCAGCATTACACAGACTGAGTTTAATGTGTGATTGGCTACAGTCTAGGATCCTTCCACCTACCACCTCACCGTATAGACTGGCTCCATAGCAGATGCTGTCGCGGACCGCAGCATGGCTTTTTATGTAGAGGATTGGAACAAAGGAGGCCCCATACAACAGGCCTGCTACAACAGCCAACAAGCAGCCTCTAAAGTCAAAAGGGTGGTGAGAGTTTCTATGACTGCATCGAAAATTACAAGACAACTAAACAAGCTGTAATTTCTCATGTTGAGTTAGCCCCATGTCCAAAAGTCGAAAGGAAATAAATTTTCAGTTGAGTAAGTCATGTCCCAACATGTAACTAGAACCCAAATCAATTGACTTCAGCCCAGCCCCAACTACTAATTGTGAAAGCAAAGAGCATGAGTGATTAAGGGGTGTACTCACACACAGCGCTTTCTCTTTGCTCCCATGACATCCACCCATGACTCCGAAGGCCCATAGACACCAGAATTCACAGTCTTAAGTAGACACAATAGTCATAGTCAGTAGTGTAGACAATAAGTCAGCACAGCAGTTCCCCATGGTCATCTCAATGCAAACTCAAAAAATAAATTTCTGCAGTTGTGACAAGTCTGTCCTGCGGTGGCAGAAGAATTGATCATTCAACTTTTCACCCCACGGATTTTTCTAGAGAGCCGTTACAATAAGTGTCACCAATGACATACTTTTTAGACAAACCAGTCATTAGCTGATGTGTGGTAATGTCTTGGGTGTTATATCTTGTCTTGCTGTGTGGTACGTGTTGTGGTACACTTTCATGTCATCGTTGCTGCTGTCTGACATTTATCCAAAATGATTGCCCCTCAGATTATTTTTTTAATTCAACTGAATTGATACTGCATGGCTATTGAGCAAAAGCATTTAGACTTCCAAACATAATTACCCTGTTAATCAGTAAGGGGGTGGATTCTGAATGTGGAAGTTCTCCAACATTAGTCTTCACAAAGAAAAGGATGAGTCCACTGGAAACGAAAATAAATTGTAAATGCAATACAATTGTCATGGGAGTTTCAAATAGACTATATAAAGTTATTAACAAATTGACCAGTGGCAAGAGTATTATTCTGAGGTATTGGATTAGGTGCTTTCATGACTCATTACCTCAACAAGCACAAACCAGCACCACAGTAGTTCAATACTGGTCTGGCAACAACCTGTGCTTCAATACCAAACCATCCAAACCTGTTGAAAAATATATTTAAAATTACCTCACTCAATTGCTGGTCTAAGAACATATTCCCAATGGAAATGGTATTTTGAGACTAAATATGAATTGCCCTTTCAAAATGTAAAATATGAGGACTTACTGCGCGAAAAAATATATACAAAAAAAAAATAACTTACCTTGAACTTATCCATCCCATCAGCAAACTGCTGGATCCCCAAATACAAACTCCAAGTCCAAGGCCAATGGCTTTTACTATGGGGACGACTGTTAAACTGCCTGTAAACATTGATGAAAACATTTCAGTAGTTCGGAGTGTAGGCCCAATTTATGTTTGTGTGGAGGTTACAGTACAGCTTGAAAGTTGGAGTCATACCTGTGGCCCAGACTGCTCCTCCCAGCATTGCCAACGGATGGAATTTGGGAGAGTCGAGTATCAAGTCACCAATCATCGAAACTACCAATATGGATGCACAGTTCACCCACTGGAAAAACATCCCTGAAGATTTTTATTTATGTTAAAATATTACAAGATGGTCAAACGAGAGAAGTTAAAAAACATGCATTATGATTTTTATGGATCTCTTACCATCACCAGTTTCTATCCTTTTGACAGGGACAAAGTTGCTGCCATACAAGATCACAGCAATACTGTTTGCAACAAAGCCGTAAGCCATTTCAGTCGTGTTTAATGAACCGAGTAAAGGTAATCTTCTTACGTCAATGTTCATTGTAGCATTTTCATCAACGTGCACATCTGAAGAATGTTACTGAATTTAGTCAAGGACCAATTATCAGCGTCAAGTACTCCAATAATACCCATTGACAAAAATATTGAGTGACAAGTTACAGAAAACAAACTACTTCAGATAAATTAGGTTTCACCATTGTAGGCTGGTTTTGAAAATGTTATTTTAAAAATCACTTCATATGCTGCTATTATAAATATAAAATTTTGAAATTAATGTGAACCTTTAGCTACATACAGCAACATGAAACAGGATTAAACTAGTATTGTCTGGAAGATTGTTCAAGCAGCCAGCCCTACAGTTTCTTCAACATGCACTGCAGATAAAGATCATTTCAAGGCAGCATGCATTGTTTATTTTTACCAACTCAAGCATCTGTTTGCTAGCACATAGGTGTATGGTGAGTAGGCTACATACCTTGTTCAACTTTCTCTGCTTCTGAGAAATTCCCCAGAGACCACATCATGACGTCAATTAGGAGAAAAATGTTTACATCTAGCATTTCTGCCACCATCAACAATAACCGGTTTCAAAACCTGCACAGATGATCGGCCATGTGTTAAGGACAATACTTGCCGTTCCACAACAAGGAATAATGCTGCAACAGCTGACACTAATTAAGATAGGCAATCAATTAGGCTGCTGGGCTTAACTTTGGGTGTGTTCCCCAGTGGTGATACTGACGATTTTTCGGTATAGATGGCTTGTTTACATTGCAGGTTAGGATAATTAACATGGCAGGTTAGGATAATTAACGTGACAGGCTAGGATAGGTAACGTGGCAGGTTAGGATAATTAACGTGGCAGGTTAGGATAATTAACGTGGCAGGTTAGGATAATTAACGTGGCAGGTTAGGATAATTCATGTGGCAGGATAGGATAATTAACGTGGCAGGTTAGGATAATTAACGGGACAGGTTAGGATAATTGACGTGACAGGTTAGGATAATTAACGTGACAGGTTAGGATAATTAACGTGGCAGGTTAGGATAATTAACGTGGCAGGTTAGAAGAACTAACACAGCAGGTTAGGTGAATGAGGTTAAGGTCATGGAAAAGAGTTAGGGTTTGTCTCAGTGACAATGCTACAGTTGTCCCCAACACTAGTTGGCCTACTCCATCTAAATAATAATTTGATCTTAAAATTATAGACTGATCATTTCTTTGTCAGTGGGCAAACGTACAAAATCAGCAGGGGATCAAATACTTTTTTCCCTCACTGTATCCTTACCTGAGCTCAATGCAAAGACAAACAGATAACCATGTCGGATCATACGTTCTAATGGAGAAATGTATACATCCTGGAAACATAGAAAAGTCTCTCATTCTGTGGTCATGCTATTATTTTCTGAGGATACCCAACTACGTTCGGAAGTATCCCACTTTGGAAAGGGAGAAATGGAGACAAAAGGGCACTAAAGGAATTGGAAATATCTTAGAAACAAATGAACACTTCAAGTAATGCAACACGGGATATAAACTTGAATGTAAAGATGCATTCATAACCTCACGTCTATTCTATCCAAATATACAGTGAGAGGGCACCACCGTGGTTCAGAAAATAGGACATTATTGCCATACGCTTTCTTGCTGATGGTATAGTTACTCTCATTCATGAGGTGTCCCATAAGGAATCTATCCCCTTCTTGCTGTTTGAAACCACATCAAATTTGTTCTTGATCCATTCTAACAAACATAATGATGTGAATGACCATCAATTGTGTCGAGCAAGTTGTGGAGTTATCAAAAGCCCCTTAAACACAAGCGAGGTTTTCGCTTTCCATTTAGATATGATCCTGGGACTGAACCGGAGCGTACCCACTGTCAGCAGGAAGTTTTTGTTTGTAGGTACTGTAGGCCAATTTCCCACTTAAAGAGTGTCCTGCATTCGTATCACAACATATTGGCCTCTAACCTTTGTCAAAATGCAATCATTGGGTAACCTTTGGAATAATTACTATGTAGGCTATTAGGCATAATAGGCACTTGACATGAAAAATTGGAAGATAATAAACCATTGTTATATTATACTGGCAAAGAGTCAGGTCATAACATTTTGCTTGCGTTCCAACTTTCCTCTTAGGAGTTGGCCCTCACCTTTGCAGAATACTTATGGGAGCCTTTTATAGTCTTATAAGGCATCAATTAATAAAGCATTGCAATTCATCAATATATTTTCAGTCATTTCATATATCTTGCAGTATTACTTAACTTTTTGAACAAAGGAGTACTCTGTGTTACTACTAGACTGATTTACACTTCAATGTTAAGGTGACATTTTTATAGCATGTAGGCTATGTCAAATCTATCTGTATACCACCCGTACACAACTGATTGGCTCAAAAGCAATAAGGAAAGAAGTCCACAAATGAACAAGGCACACCTGTCAATTGAAATGCATTCCAGGTGACTACCTCATGAAGCTGGATGAGAGAATGCCAATAGTGTGCAAAGCTGTCAAGGAAAAAGGTGGCTACTTTGAAGAATCTAAAATATAAAACATATTTTTGTTTAAAACTTTTTTGGTTGCTACACGATTCTATATGTGTTATTTCATAGTTTTGATGTCTTCACTATTATTATACAATGTAGAAAATAGTAAAAATGGAGTCTTGGTGGTTAAAACATTATTCCATTTAAGAATGATGGAGGGGGACCGTCAATGCTGCAGAAACGTTTTTGTACCCTTTCCAAGATCTGTGCCTCGACACAATCCTGTCTTGGAGCTCTACTGACAATTCCTTCGACCTCGTGGCTTGGTTTTTGCAGAAACATCTCAAGGATAATCAATGGAAACAGGATGCACGTGATCTCAATTTCGAGTCTCATAGCAAAGGGTCTGAATACTTATGTAAATAAGTTATCTGTTTTTTATTTGGAATAAATTTGCTAACATTTCTAAAAACCTGTTTTCGCTTTGTCATTATGGAGTATTGTGAGTAGATTGATGAAAAAAGAATAAGGCTGTAATGTAACAAAATGTGGAAAAGTAAAGGGGTCTGAATACTTTACGAATGCACTGTATCTATATCACTATTGATGGTTTTCCCATGCCAACAACGGTCCCATTTTGAGCGCAAGTGGTCTAGTGAATGGATCGTATGTGTGGTTCACTTTAGAGGTACTGTACAACTTTCCACAGCAGCCATCGATTCAAGTCAGTACAGGGAGGAGGAAATACGCTCCTGAACATATGTATTTGGACAGTGAAGCTACATTTTTAATTTTGTCTCTATTCTCCAGCATTTTCGATTTTAGATCAAAATGATTCATAAGAGGCGACAAAACAAAATGTCACCTTTACGTTTCCTTTAACAAATGAAAGCACTTTATGTATCTAGGCCCAATCTTCTATTCTTACTTATCATAAAAGTTACTCCAAAATGGCATAATACATTATTCACCATTCAGTTCTTATTGGCCAAAACATAATCCAAAACAAACTGCAAATGCATGAAACAAGTTTGTAGTCACAAGCTTGATGTTGTCATTGAATGCAAGGAATATAGGATCAAATACTACACTTTTGACAACTTTAATACATTATAAGTGAATTTGTCTAATTACTGATGACTTCTTTAAAAATGGGAGACCAGGTACATGAAGTGCTTTTCTTTCTAAAACGGTAAAACAGATATGTATGAAAATACCCTAAACTAAAAGCTCACATTCTGTACTGTCGCCTAATATGAAATATCTCAAATCTAAAATGCTGGAGTATAGAGCGAAATTAAAACATATAGTTTCACTGTCCAAATACATATGGAGGGTAGTGTGACTAAACGTAAAATCTGATTATTATATTGATTCCTCATTTTGTCACTGCCATATGTTTGTACTCTGCAACATGCCCCTTCAAGTAAGTAACTAATGGCCTGCCTGCCGGTCTGTCTGAATCTCTCTATCCCCCTTGCCTCAAGTTCACACTCAGATATACTGAATATGCTTGCCAAATGTGACTCACCGCCTGGATTCGGTCTTATGCAGCAATGTAGAAATTGTGTTTTTTACATTGGATAAAAGTAGAGACTCAGAGCTACAAAATGGTATATCATACACTGCATTTAAGGAACAATGGGAAAGTTATTCTGCTTTGAAAGTTGATCAACTTGTAAAATCACTTTCGCGAAAAATCGCCTTTGAATGTTTTGGTATCTAGTGAAGAGCTCTTCTTTGTCTACATCCATTCTGCATCGTTCACACCCTCTTAAGCTTTAGCCCCACCCATTTCGTTTCGCTCTCGGAGGGCACACTTGACGCTCTGGCCGATGATTTTTTTACCTCTGGATTACATGAAAACAGTTTAACCAGTTTACTAACACCGACCATATTCAACGGTTGTTGTACACACGTCACGTAACGTTAGCTAATGAGCCAGCCAGCTAACATTAGCTAGTTAAACAGAAAAGCTCTAACTAGAAAAGCAAACAGTTCTGGGATATGAATAATAACGTCAGCTAGGAAGCCAGCCAGCTAACATTAGCTAGTTAGCTAACAATACACTTTAGCTTAAGACATGTAGCTAGCTAGATAGGTAAACAACGTTTAAGATCACACACGTCACGTAACGTTAGCTAACGAGCCAGCTAGCTAACATTAGCTAGTTAAACAACAATGAACACAGTACTAAATCATGTCGTTACTACCCTGCATGAATACGGCTCTGGGATACAAATAATAACATCAGCTAGGGAGCCAGCCAGCTAATGTTGGCTAGCTTGCTAAGAGTACACTTTAGCTTGAAATGAAACAACTTTGTCAAAATTATAAATGTGTAATATCTGAAAATGTAGCTAGCTAACGCTCGACTATCTTACCCGTCCGTATACATCATCATGCATGATGGATGCGTCTCCCTGTCAGGAATGCTATACCATGGTTGCCTTTAGTTTGAAGATGTAATCCGGAGACAGGTGTTTTCTCCATCTCTTTAGCTATCATACTCTAATTCCACTGATTTCAAAACTTTATCCTCCACAAAGTGGAGAGCAACACTTATGCAGCTCCACTACACAATAAAAAAATTTAAATCCCCGTTCGACAAGATTACCAACACAGACTGACAAGCTCATATAGACGGAAGCCTTGGCAGACCAATCCAAACAATTTTTTTTACGTTCAACCGGCTCTCCTGTGAAGTCGTGACTTGCCACATACGCCCAGTTTCCTGAATCGGGTCACAAAGAATTTGCCCATCTCACTCTCTTGCGCTGCAGTCACACTTTAAATGTTGTACAAATTATTTCTGACTGTGCTTATTATTCTTTGGAACCCTATTCCTTTACACAGTTAAAGCTAGAAACACATTATATTTAACTTGCAGGCTGGTCAAAAATTGTGCACTTGTAAAGCTACACTAGTTCATTAGTGCATACTGTTGCAATGAGTCACAACTATTAGGATATTGTGGCGACCCGCTTGTAAAGTTATGTTCCTGTGTTCTGATGTTCTGTTTGCTTTGGGTTTTGTGGGGTCTAGCATGCCAGTCCCAATGCTGTCTCCAATCATGGGAATGCCTGGAGTGTGTCAGTGCCAGTGTAATGAACACGAGGGGAAACAGAGAGCTGGTTTCAAGCGCAGGATGCAGCAGGTGTTTATTGCAGGGGCAAGCAGAAGGTCATACACAGGGGGTCCAGAAGGGCAACAGTTCAGGCAGGGAAAAGGATAGTAACATAATCCGGGAGATCAGGCAATAGGTAGATAACAGGAAATCCGATAGGCTAAAGTACAGGCAGGGAATGGTCAAAAGGCTTAAAAACTGAGCTCTGAAAGACGTGTGTTGAGACTTCTAGCTCACTCAGGAAAAAAAATAATATATATATATATATATATATATATAAATATATATATATAAATAGATAAAAGAGGAGCAAATGGGTCTGATGTGTTCAATTAAATGGGGAACGAGTGATTTCTTTAAGTTTCTTAGATGCTGAGATATGTTATGTTGAGTGCGCATGCGCAGCTTCACTAGAGACTTAAATTACAGCACCTGGTAATCACTTCACCGCAGACAATCATCAGGAGCACACAGCCCGTTGGTATGTAACTGCAAACTACTCAGTCTAGCATTAATGTTTAAGTCACTAATATGTTTGTGCACTGAACGTTTACCTCACTGTGTCGGTGTTAGTTGGCCGGGAGTAACTTGTAGCTCGCTGGGTGCGGTAGCTCAGTGACCCAGATGCTATATAGCATTAGGCTATTATTATCAGCCATTTGCATTGTGCTGATTGTTCGGAGCACTCTGCTGGTTTCTGGTGGCGGTGGTGATAGCGGTGGTTTGGTTCGGTGATCCATGGTGGAGTGCCGCATTATGTTGCGTTTGTGCGTGTGTAAATCCTTTGGACGAGGCATGTGGTGGCATGGGTTCTGTGTCCTGGGACAGCGTCCATAACAACCTGTGACGGCAGTCACTGTGCGCATGCTCCTCTGGTGCTGGGCATTCTGGGTGATGTAGTCGGTGCTGTTTTAAGTCAGATTTGCCACATCTTTGGTGTTGCAGGCTTATTTGATTTTCATTATTTACATTATTATTATTATTATTATTATATTACTTGAATAATATATTATATAATATATCTGAATAATATATTGTCATTATTTGTTTGTTGTATTTCAGGTTTATGACCTGTGGTCATTTGATTTAAAATAAAATTAAGGACAAAACAGGAGTCATGATATTGTGTGCTTCCTGGTGAGCCTTTTCGGAGGGCTAAATAACGAAAAATCCGAACAGACGTGTGACACAAAACAAACAATACCTTACAGTGATGGGGTGCAAAGAATTGAACTAAATAGTGTGTGATAATGACATACAGGTGTGTGAAAAGGTTATTTTAATTTTTTATTTAACCTTTATATAACCAGGTAGGCCAGTTGAGAACAAGTTCTCATTTACAACTGCGACCTGACCAAGAGAGCAAAGCAGTGCAACACAAACAGAGTTACACATGGGATTAACAAACATACAGTCAATAACACAATAGAAAAGTATATTTTCAGTGTGTGCAAATTTAGTAAGATTAAATAAAACTGTGAAGGACCTCGGCGTTACTCTGGACCCTGATCTCTCTTTTGAAGAACATATCAAGACTGCTTCAAGGACAGCTTTTTTCCATCTACGTAACATTGCAAAAATCAGAAACTTTCTGTCCAAAAATAACGCAGAAAAATTAATCCATGCTTTTGTTACTTCTAGGCTCGACTACTGCAATGCTCTACTTTCCGGCTACCCGGATAAAGCACTAAACAAACTTCAGTTAGTGCTAAATACGGCTGCTAGAATCCTGACTAGAACCAAAAAATTTGATCATATTACTCCAGTGCTAGCTTCCCTACACTGGCTTCCTGTTAAGGCAAGGGCTGATTTCAAGGTTTTACTGCTAACCTACAAAGCATTACATGGGCTTGCTCCTACCTATCTTTCCGATTTGGTCCTGCCGTACATACCTACACGTACGCTACGGTCACAAGACGCAGGCCTCCTAATTGTCCCTAGAATTTCTAAGCAAACGGCTGGAGGTAGGGCTTTCTCCTATAGAGCTCCATTTTTATGGAATGGTCTGCCTACCCATGTGAGAGACGCAGACTCAGTCTCAACCTTTAAGTCTTTACTGAAGACTTATCTCTTCAGTAGGTCCTATGATTAAGTATAGTCTGGCCCAGGAGTGTGAAGGTGAACGGAAAGGCTGGAGCAACGAACCGCCCTTGCTGTCTCTGCCTTGTCGGTTCCCCTCTTCCCACTGGGATTCTCTGCCTCTAACCCTTTTACAGGGGCTGAGTCACTGACTTACTGGTGTTCTTCCATGCCGTCCATGGGAGGGGTGCGTCACTTGATTAGGTTGAGCCACTGACGTGGTCTTCCTGTCTGGGTTGGCGCCCCCCCCTTTGGGTTGTGCCGTGGCGGACATCTTTGTGGGCTATACTCGGCCTTGTCTTCGGACGGTAAGTTGGTGGTTGTAGATATCCCTCTAGTGGTGTGGGGGCTGTGCTTTGGCAAAGTGGGTGGGGTTATATCCTGCCTGTTTGGCCCTGTCCGGGGGTATCATCGGATGGGGCCACAGTGTCTTCTGATCCCTCCTGTCTCAGCCTCCAGTATTTATGCTGCAGTAGTTTATGTGTCGGGGGGCTAGGGTCAGTCTGTTACATCTGGAGTATTCTCTTGTCTTATCCAGTGTCCTGTGTGAATGTAAATATGCTCTCTCTAATTCTCTCTTTCTTTCTTTCTTTCTTTCTCTCGGAGGACCTGAGCCCTAGGACTACCTGGCATGATGACTCCTTGCTGTCCCCAGTCCACCTGGCCATGCTGCTGCTCCAGTTTCAACTGTTCTGCCTGCGGCTACGGAACCCTGACCTGTTCACCGGACGTGCTTGTTGCACCCTCGACAATTACTATGATTATTATTATTTGACCATGCTGGTCATTTACGAACATTTTAACATCTTGACCATGTTCTGTTATAATATCCACCCGGCACAGCCAGAAGAGGACTGGCCACCCCTCATAGCCTGGTTCCTCTCTAGGTTTCTTCCTAGGTTTTTGGCCTTTCTCAGGAGTTTTTCCTAGGGAGTTTTTCCCAGCCACCGTGCTTCTTTCACATGCATTGCTTGCTGTTTGGGGTTTTAGGCTGGGTTTCTGTACAGCACTTTGAGATTTCAGCTGATGTACGAAGGGCTATATAAATAAATTTGATTTGATTTGATTTGGGAGGTAAGGCAATAAATTGGCCATAGTGTCAAAATAATTACAATTTAGCAATTAAACACTGAAGTGATGGATGTGCAGAAGATGAATGTGCAAGGAGAGATACTTGGGTGCAAAGGAGCAAAAAAAAAAATTACAATATGGGAATGAGGTAGTTGGGTGGGCTATTTACAGATGGGCTATGTACAGGTGCAATGATCGGTAAGCTGCACTGACAGCTGATGCTTAAAGTTAGTGAGGGAGATATAAGTCTCCAGCTTTAGTGATTTTTGCAGTTCGTTCCAGTCATTGGCAGCAGAGAACTGTAAGGAATGGCGGCCAAAGGAGGAGTTGGCTTTGGGGGTGACCAGTAAAATATACCTGCTGGAGCGCGTGCTACGGGTGGGTGCTGCTATGGTGACCAGTGAGCTGAGATAAGGTGGGGCTTTACATAGCGAAGACTTATAGATAACCTGGAACCAGTGGGTTTGGCAACGAATATGAAGCGAAGGCATCGCCGAAGTCAAGGATTGGTATGATAGTCAGTTTTACGAGGGTATGTTTGGCAGCGTGAGTGAAGGATGCTTTGTTGCGAAATAGGAAGCCGATTCTAGATTTAATTTTGGATTGGAGATGTTTAATGTGAGTCTGGAAGGAGAGTTTACAGTCTAACTAGACACCTAGATATTTGTAGTTGTCCACATATTCTAAGTCAGAACCGTCCAGAGTAGTGATGCTAGATGGGCGGGCAGGTGATGGCAGCGATCGGTTGAAGAGCATGCATTTAGTTTTACTTGCGTTTAAGAGCAGTTGGAGACCACGGAAGGAGAGTTGTATGGCATTGAAGCTCGTCTGGAGGTTTGTTAATGTAGTAGAGTTAAAATGGTTATTCCAGCAAACTTCAAATTATTAGAATAGTACACAACGCAGAACAGAATAATCAGGTTGAAGGTCAGTGGCCAAAGCCCGCGAACAGGAATATTCCAAGTTCAGACAGAAGGGGGGAGTCAGATCGCCAGGAACTTTACTTTTGGTTTCTAATTTTAATTGTTGCGCTACTGGGGATGCCTGTTGATGTTAGGTAGGCAGCTACAGTAGCTGAATGATGTTAACATCTTCAGGTTTTGTTTCATTAAATGTATTTTATTTTATCTGGGTGCTTACGTCACCTACTAACACCCTGGTACTACCCTTAGCTCCCGCTCTCCTCAGTCTGAGAAAACACTGAGAGAGAAAGGTACGGGTTGCAGATTACTCCTTTGTAGAAGTCCGTAACGGGAAATAAATAAAACGTCCCAAGGTTAATGCTGTAGATATTGTTATAAGGGGATGTGAGACTATCGACACACGTAACTTTCAGAGTTTTATTGTTGTTATTAATTTAGTTACAGAGTGCTAAAAGTGTTGCTAGCTAGCATGACTTTCTTTCTGTGATGCAGAAGGCGAGCTGAGCTGCCGACTAGTGATGGTGTTGCATTATGGGGGATGTAGTTTTTGCCCTCTAAGGCTATTTTACGTTGTAACTTGTTTGAGTTGCAGTGGTTTTGTACATGAGTTGTTGTATTTTGCTACTATCAACACTGAAAGTACCTAGCAATGTATTGGGGATGTGAGTCAGGACATGTGTTTTACCTTTCTTCATGCTCCTGTGTAGAACAACTTGTCAGGCGTTGCATTGGAGACTGATGTGTTCCTGTCCTGTCTTTTCATAATACTATTGCAGCAGATCAACATAAAAGCCTTAAAGACAGCCGTGGTGTCGCTCTTCAATTCTGGGTTCTCCTGTGGTGCATAAGAGACCCGCTACATTAACACAGTGTCCAAAGAAGGGCCAGAAGTAAACCGAATGGTGTCGTCTGCATAGAAGTGGATCAGAGAATCACCAGCAGCAAGAGCGACATTATTGATGTATACAGAGAAAAGAGTCGTCCCGAGGATTGAGCACCGTGGCACCCCCTTAGAGACTGCCAGAGGTCCGGACAACAGGCCCTCCGATTTGACACACTGAACTCTGAGAAGTAGTTGGTGAACCAGACGAGGCAGTTGTTTGAGAAACCAAGGCTGTTGAGTCTGCCAATAAGAATGAGGTGATTGACGGACTCGAAAGCCTTCGCCAGGACGATGAATAAGGCTGCACAGTATTGTCTTTTATCGATGGCAGTTATGATATCGTTTAGGACCTTGAGCATGGTGGAGGTGCACCCATGACCCAGCTCGGAAACCAGATTGCATAGCGGAGAAGGTACAGTGGGATTCGAAATGGTCGGTGATCTGTTTGTTAACCTCTCTAGGGTATGTGGGATGAAATCGTCCCACCTACTCAACAGCCAGTGGAATCCCGTGGCGCGTTATTCAAATACCTTAGAAATGCTATTACTTCAATTTCTCAAACATATAACTATTTTACACCATTTTAAAGACAAGACTCTCGTTAATCTAACCACACTGTCCGATTTCAAAAAGGCTTTACAACGAAAGCAAAACATTAGATTATGTCAGCAGAGTACCCAGCCAGAAATAATCAGACACCCATTTTTCAAGCTAGCATATAATGTCACATAAACCCAAACCACAGCTAAATGCAGCACTAACCTTTGATGATCTTCATCAGATGACACTCCTAGGACATTATGTTATACAATACATGCATGTTTTGTTCAATCAAGTTCATATTTATATCAAAAACCAGCTTTTTACATTAGCATGTGACGTTCAGAACTAGCATACCCACCGCAAACTTCCGGTGAATTTACTAAATTACTCACGATAAACGTTCACAAAAAGCACAACACTTATTTTAAGAATTATAGATACAGAACTCCTTTATGCAATCGCTATGTCCGAATTTTAAAATAGCTTTTCAGCAAAAGCACATTTTGCAATATTCTGAGTAGATAGCCCAGCCATCACGGGCTAGCTATTTAGACACCCACCAAGTTTGGCCCTCACCAAACTCCGATTTACTATTAGAAAAATGTGATTTCCTTTGCTGTTCTAAGTCAGAATGCACTCCCAGGACTTCTACTTCAATAACAAATGTTGGTTTGGTTCAAAATAATCCATAGTTATGTTCAAATATCCTCTGTTTTGTTCGTGCGTTCAAGACACTATCCAAAGGGTGACGCGCCCGACGCGTTTCGTGACAAAAGATTTCTAAATATTCCATTACCGTACTTCGAAGCATGTCAACCGCTGTTTAACCTGTTAGGGTATAGGGGGCAGTATTGAGAATTTTTTGAAAAAAGATGTGCCCATTTTTAACTGCCTCCTACACCTACCCAGTAACTACAATATGCATATACTTATTATATATGGATAGAAAACACCCTAAAGTTTCAAAAACTGTTTGAATGGTGTCTGTGAGTATAACAGAACTCATTTGGCAGGCAAAACCCTGAGACAGATTCTGACAGGAAGTGGATACCTGATGTGTTGAATTGACTTTGAGCCTATGCCATTGAAAAACAAAGGGGGTGAGGTATATTCTGGCACTTCCTATTGCTTCCACAAGATGTCCCCAGCCTTTACAAAGTGTTTTGAGTGTTCTACAGTGAGATCTGACCGAATAAGAGCCATGGAACGTGATGGTCCATTATTCACCCTGGCGCGCGATTTGATGGTGGGTACTCTCATTCCGAAACGTTTTAAAAGAAAACCCAATGGTCCGCCTTGAATTTTATTCATGTTCTGGTTAAAAAAGGCCCTAATGATTTATGCGATACAACGTTTGACATGTTTGAACGAACGGAAATATATTTTTTCCGTTCTTGAAGTGAAGTGAAGTCCGGCTGGCTTAGATCATGCGCTACAACACGGAGGTTTTTCGACATAAATGATGAGCTTTTTTGAACAAACCTACATTCGTTATGGACCTGGGACTCTTTGGAAGTGACATCTGATGAAGAGAATCAAAGGTAATGGATTATTTATATAGTATTTTCGATTTTAGATTCCTCCAAAATGGCGGTTAGTCTGTATCGCGATGCGTATTTTTCTGGCGCAGTGCTCAGATTATTGCAAAGTGTGATTTCCCAGTAAGGTTAATTTAAAATCTGACAAGTCCATTGCGTTCAAGAGATGTAAATCTATAATTCTTTGAATGACAATATAATATTTTAGCAATGTTTTCTAATATTAATTAATTATTTTGTTGTCATGACTTGACTGCCGGTATTGGAGGGAAACGATTTCCTGAACATCAACGCCATAGTAAAACACTGTTTTTAGATATAAATATGAACTTGATAGAACTAAAAATGCATGCATTGTCTAACATAATGTCCTAGGAGTGTCATCTGATGGAGATTGTAAAAGGTTAGTGCATAATTTTAGCTGATTGTATGGTTTTGGTGAAGCCTGTCTTTGAATCGACAATGCATTGCACACCGCTATTGTCAATGTACTCTCCTAACATAACCTAACTTTATGCTTTCCCCGTAAAACCTTTTTGAAATCGGTAAACGTGGTTAGATTAAGAAGATGTTTATCTTTCAAAGGCTGTAAGTTAGTTGTATGTTTGAGAAATTTGAATTTGTACATTTATTTGGTTTCAAATTTGCCGCTCTTGAAATGCACCTGCTGTTGATAGGGTGCACCACGGGGGGAACGCTAACGTCCCAGGTAGCCTCAAGAAGTTAAAATCAATTTTTATGCGATTTTTCTCGTAAAAAAGCAATAATATTCCGACCGGGAAACCCTGTTTTAGTTCAAAGACGAAAAAATAAAAACATGGTGTCGCCTCGTGCACGCGCCTCAGTCTCATTGTTCTCTGATCGACCATTATCCAAATGTGCTTCTGTTTTTCAGCCAGGGCCTGCAAAGACATCATTCACCGGTTTGCCGCCTTCTGAGAGCCTATGGGAGCCGTAGGAAGTGTCACGTTACAGCAGAGATCCTCAGTTTTCAATAAAGAGAGTGTAGAAGCCCAAGAAATGGTCAGACAGGCCACTTCCTGTAAGGAATCTTCTCTGGTTTTTGCCTGCCATATGAGTTCTGTTATACTCACAGACACCATTCAAACAGTTTTAGAAACTTTAGGGTGTTTTCTATCCAAAGCCAATAATTATATGCATATTCTAGTTTCTGGGCAGTAGTAATAACCAGATTAAATCGGGTACGTTTTTTTATCCGGCCGTGCAAATACTGACCCCTACCATAGAGAGGTTAACTTGGCTTTCAAAGACTTTAGAAAGGCAGGGTAGGATAGATATAGGTCTGTAACAGTTTGGGTCAAAACTGTCTCCCCCTTTGAAGAGGGGGATGACCGTGGCAGCTTTCCTATCTTTAGGGATCTCAGACGATTCGAAAGAGACGTTGAACAGGCTAGTAATAGGGGTTGCAACAATTGTGGCAGATCATTTTAGAAAGAGGAGGTCCAGATTGTCTAGCCCAGCTGATTTGTAGGGGTCCAGGTTTTGCAGCTCTTTCAGAACATCAGCTATTTGGATTTGTCTGAAGGAGAAAATGGGGAGGCTTGGGCAAGTTGATGTGGGGGGTGCAGAGCTGTTGACCGGGGTATGGGTAGCCAGGTAGAAAGCATGGCCAGCTGTAGAAAAATGCTTAATGAAATTCTCGATTATCGTAGATTTATCAGTGGTGACAGTGTTTCCTAGCCTCAGTGCAGTGGGCAGCTGGGAAGAGGTGCTCTTATTCTCCATGGACTTTATAGTGTCCCAAATTTTTTTTGAGTTTGTGCTACAGGATGCAAATTTCTGTTTGAAAAAGCTAGCCTTTGCTTTCCTTACTGCCTGTGTATATTGGTTCCTAACTTCTCTGAAAAGTTGCATATCACGGGGGCTATGCGATGCTAATGCAGTATGCCACAGGATGTTTTTGTGCTGGTCAAGGGCAGTCAGGTCTGGTGTGAACCAAGAGCTATATCTGTTCTTAGTTCTACATTTTTTTCAATGGGGCATGCTTATTTAAGATGGTGAGGAAAGCACTTTTAAAGAATAACCAGGCATCCTCTACTGACGGAATGAGGTCAATGTCCTTCCAGGATACCCGGGCCAGGTTGATTAGAAAGGCCTGCTCGCTGAAGTGTTTTAGGGAGCGTTTGACAGCGATGAGGGGTGGTCGTTTGACTGTGGACCCATTACGGACGCAGGCAATGAGGCAGTGATCGCGGAGATCCTGGTTGAAGACAGCAGAGGTGTATTTAGAGGGCAGGTTGGTCAGGATGATATCTATGAGGGTGCCCATGTTAATGGATTTAGGGTTGTACCTGGTAGGTTTCATGATAATTTGTGTGAGATTGAGGGAATCTAGTTTAGATTGTGGGACTGCCGGGGTGTTAAGCATATTCCATTTTAGGTCACCGAACAGTACAATCTCTGAAGATAAATGGGGGGCAATTAATTCACATATTGTGTTCAGGGCACAGCTGGGGGCTGAGTGGGCAACAGCGGCAACAGTGAGAGACTTATTTCTGGAAAGGTGGATTTTTAAAAGTAGAAGCTCTAATTTTTTGGCACAGACCTGGATAGTAAGCCTGCAGAGTTCTGTCAATCTCTGCAGAAGATTGCAACTCCACCCCCTTTGGCAGTTCTATCTTGGCGGAAAATGTTGTGGCCTTCCTAAGCCAGGATTCAGACACGGCTAGGACATCAGGGTTGGCGTGGTGTGCTAAAGCAGTGAATAATACAAACTTAAGGAGGAGGCTTCTGATGTTAACATGCATGAAACCAAGGCTTTTACGGTTACAGAAGCAACAAATGATTGCGCCTGGGGAATCAAATCAAATTTATTTATATAGCCCTTCGTACATCAGCTGAAATCTCAAAGTGCTGTACAGAAACCCAGCCTAAAACCCCAAACAGCAAGCAATGCATGTGAAAGAAGCACGGTGGCTAGGAAAAACTCCCTAGAAAGGCCAAAAACCTAGGAAGAAACCTAGAGGAACCAGGCTATGAGGGGTGGCCAGTCCTCTTCTGGCTGTGCCGGGTGGATATTATAACAGAACATGGTCAAGATGTTAAAATGTTCATAAATGACCAGCATGGTCAAATAATAATAATAATCATAGTAGTTGTCGAGGGTGCAACAAGCACGTCCGGTGAACAGGTCAGGGTTCCATAGCCGCAGGCAGAACAGTTGAAACTGGAGCAGCAGCATGGCCAGGTGGACTGGGGACAGCAAGGAGTCATCATGCCAGGTAGTCCTGAGGCATGGTCCTAGGGCTCAGGTCCTCCGAGAGAAAGAAAGAGAGAATTAGAGAGAGCATATTTTACCTGTCTGGGCCAGGGCTTGCGTCCCACCCTAATCAACAGCCAGTGGAATCGCGTCGCGCTAAATGCAAAACCTCATAAATGCTATAACTTCAATTTCTCAAACATATGACTATTTTACACCGTTTTATAGATACACCTCTCCTGAATCGAACCACGTTGTCCGATTTCAAAAAGGCTTTACAGCAAAAGCAAAACATTAGATTATGTCAGCAGAGTACCCAGCCAGAAATAATCACACAGCCATTTTCAAAGCAACTAGCATGCATCACAAATACCCAAAACACAGCTAAATGCAGCACTAACCTTTGACAACCTTCATCAGATGACACTCCTAGGACATCATGTTACACAACACATAATTTTTTTTGTTCGATAAAGTTCATATTTATATATAAAAACAGCTTTTTACATCGGCGCATGACGTTCAGAAAATCTTTTCCCTCAAATGCTTCCGATGAATCAGCGCTACAATTCACAAAATTACTATTCGAAAACATTGTTAAAATGTAATATTGTCATTCAAAGACTTATAGATTAACATTTCTTGAATGCCATCTCTTTGCCAGATTTAAAAATAACTTTACTAGGAAATCACACTTTGCAATAAACGATGTGGTATGCCCAGAAAAAAAGTCTAGGCTATAAATGTTGGATCTTGGAACGATCAACCATCAAAAATACTATTGTAAATAATCCCTTACCTTTGATTATCTTTATCAGAAGGCACTTCTAGGCATCCCAGGTCCATAACAAATGTAGTTTTGTTCAAAAAAGTTAATAATTTATGTCCCAATAGTGTTAGCGCGCTCCGAAGACTAGTGAAAATGTACCGTCTGCGTCTGACTTGTCGTCAGGAATGAGCAAAAAAAATATATTTAAGTAAGTTCGTTCAAACATGTCAAACGTTGTATAACATAAATCTTTAGGGGCTTTTTCAACCAGGGCTTCAATAATATTCCATTGGGACGGTTGCATTGCCTTTCAAAACGTTTCGAAAAGGGAGAGTACCCATGGGCGCCGACGTCACAATGGTAATGGCCCATCCCCTGTGACCAAGATAAACATCCTCTCTTTCAGTCAATTTTGATAGTAGGAGACTCAAACCACTTTGTAAAGACTGGGGACATCTAGTGGAAGCCATAGGAAGTGCTAAATGAATCACAAGCCCCTGTGTGTTTCAATGGCAAATGTTTGAAGTGATATCCACACATCAGATTTCAGTTTCCTGTCAGGATTTGTCTCAGGGTTTTGACTGCCAATTGAGTTCTGTTATACTCACAGACACCAAAAAGTTTTAGAAACTTTAGGGTGTTTTCTATCCAAATCAAACAATTATATGCATATTCTAGTTACTGGGCAGGAGTAGTAACCAGATTAAATCGGGTAATTTTTTTATCCGGCCGTGCAAATACTGCCCCCTAGCCCTAACAGGTTAAATTCACACAGGACACCGAATAAGACAAGAGAATACTCCAGATGTAACAGACTGACCCTAGCCCCCCGACACATAAACTACTGCAGCATAAATACTGGAGGCTGAGACAGGAGGGATCAGAAGACACTGTGGCCCCATCCGATGATACCCCCGGACAGGGCCAAACAGGCAGGATATAACCCCACCCACTTTGCCAAAGCACAGCCCCCACACCACTAGAGGGATGTCTACAACCACCAACTTACGGGCCGAAGACAAGGCCGAGTATAGCCCACAAAGCTCTCCGCCATGGCACAACCCAAGGGGGGGCGCCAACCCAGACAGGAAGACCACGTCAGTGACTCAACCCACTCAAGTGACGCACCCCTCCCATGGACGGCATGGAAGAACACCAGTAAGTCAGTGACTCAGCCCCTGTAATAGTGTTAGAGGCAGAGAATCCCAGTGGAAAGAGGGGAACCGGCAAGGCAGAGACAGCAAGGCGGTTCGTTGCTCCAGCCTTTCCATTCACCTTCACACTCCTGAGCCAGACTATACTTAATCATAGGACCTACTGAAGAGATAAGTCTTCAGTAAAGACTTAAAGGTTGAGACTGAGTCTGCGTCTCTCACATGGGTAGGCAGACCATTCCATAAAAATGGAGCTCTATAGGAGAAAGCCCTGCCTCTAGCCGTTTGCTTAGAAATTCTAGGGACAATTATAGGATATGATTGGAACTTGGGGCTATAGGGCCTGGGTTAACCTGTACATCACCAGAGGCTCAGAGGAGGAGTAGGATAAGGGTTCGGCTAAAGGCTATAAGAACTGGTCGTCTAGTGCGTTGGTGACAGAGAATAAAAGGTGATTGGGATCTGGAGAGTGTGCTGAGTTTAGGGGATCTAGGTGTTTGAGAGTGTGGGCTGGAAAGTGGGCTGCGTTCAGGGGATCTACGTGTTTGAGGGTTTGAGTTGGAAGCAGACGTTACAGACAGGCTGGGCACTGCATATCTGTTGTATTGTCATGCTGGCGTTGTTCTCTCTCTTTCAATGTCCTGACAGTGAGTTGAGTAGCTATAATTGTTTTATCAGATTTATTTTGCATGAGCTACAGCCAGACAGTAGCCTGTGAGTTTGTAGTCAATAAACCTTCAATTTGAGAACTGTGGACATTCTCTCATTACATAAAAACTAAACTTGAGCTAGCTAGCTGACTAACATTATGTTGACTATCCACATGGATTAGCCTAGCAGAGAAAAAGGACAAATGCTTTTGTGATAGTCCGAGAGTGAAGGAGGACTCAGTAGATGAATACGGCGATGAAGGCCAGACAGTACCCTATGAGTTTGGAGTCAACACACCGTCAATTCGAGAACTGTCGTGGAATTCATTTATGATCTATCGTGCTCATTACCATACGGTATCATTTCAGTCAACATAGTTATATTTACCTCGTCCTTATCTGCAACAGTAGGTTTAGACTCTGACTTAGACTGATTTATTAGCCATGTTTTAATACTATTAGATTTTGATGTGTCATGCATTTTACATAGGCAGTCCCTCCTTGTCAGTCCATATTTGCATTCTAGTAGTATTGTTCTAATGACAGTTAGTGACTTATTCTATCATATGTGACCCGTTTCAGGAAACTAGGCGTATGTCGCATGTCACTAATTTACAGGAAAGGCATTTCAGCGTTTTTAATTATTATTTGATCAAAATGTGTTTTTTGGCAGAAATGCCTTCTGGAACATGTGAACCTTCACGTGCCATAATAACAAACTTGTATGCCATCTGTAAATACCTTTAAATTTGTTAAATTACGAACCTAGTTGGTTTAGCCATGGAAAAAGACAGGAACTTCCCACAAGCCATGATTGACTGAGATAACGAATGGGCTGGACATGCCGAAAGATGAGTTCAGACTGGTCTGTTTCTGTTCATAACATGAGCTGCTCAGCATGTGTAAATAATGTCTACTACAGCTTTTTTGAAAGTTAACATGGACAACTGCAAAATTGTTTCTCCGGATTACATCTTCAAATTAAAGGCAACCACGGCATCTGTGACAGAGCGGGAGAAAGATCTGATGATTCTTATGGCATTGCACACGGTCAGTGTGAACCAGAGTGACTTGACACAAGAGGCCAAGTAAGCTGTACAAAGAAAATGGAAACGACACAGGACATCTTATTTAATGAAAGGGGTTGCAGTTCGCTTTGAAGCGTTCATCCATGTACACAGGTAAGAGTCTAGCTACATTTTTAGATATTATAAGTTTCTAATTTAGTCAGAAAGCAATGACAATTGGTTTGTATTGCTAGTACTCTATGAATTGGGATTATAGCTCATTGTTTAGCTAGCTATCTACTGTAGCTACATGTCTATACAAAATAATCCAAGTTAAAGCATACTGTTAGCTAGCTAACTAATGTTAGCTGGCTGTCTCACATGCTAACGTTACGTATATGATCTGTGTTGTACATTTACATTTACGTCATTTAGCAGACGCTCTTATCCAGAGTGACTTACAAATTGGTGCATTCACCTTTACAATAGTACATCTATCATTTTTTGGGGCGGGGGGGGGGGGGGGGGGGTAGGGGGGGAGGATTAGAAGGATTACTTATCCTATCCCAGGTATTCCTTAAAGTGGTGGGGTTTCAGGTGTCTCCGGAAGGTGGTGATTGACTCCGCTGTCCTGGCGTCGTGAGGGAGCTTGTTCCACCATTGGGGTGCCAGAGCAGCGAACAGTTTTGACTGGGCTGAGCGGGAACTGTGCTTCCGCAGAGGTAGGAAGGCGAGCAGGCCAGAGGTGGATGAACGCAGTGCCCTTCTTTGGGTGTAGGTACTGATCAGAGCCTGAAGGTACGGAGGTGCCGTTCCCCTCACAGCTCCGAAGGCAAGCACCATGGTCTTGTAGCAGATGCGAGCTTCAACTGGAAGCCAGTGGAGTGTGCGGAGGAGTGGGGTGACGTGAGAGAACTTGGGAAGGTTGAACACCAGACGGGCTGCGGCGTTCTGGATGAGTTGTAGGGGTTTAATGGCACAGGCAGGGAGCCCCGCCAACAGCGAGTTGCAGTAATCCAGACGGGAGATGACAAGTGCCTGGATTAGGACCTGCGCCGCTTCCTGTGTAAGGCAGGGTTGTACTCTGCGAATGTTGTAGAGCATGAACCTACAGGATCGGCTCACCACCTTGATGTTAGCGGAGAACGACAGGGTGTTGTCCAGGGTCATGCCAAGGCTCTTAGCACTCTGGGAGGAGGACACAATGGAGTTGTCAACCGTGATGGCGAGATCATGAAAAGGGCAGTCCTTCCCCGGGAGGAAGAGCAGCTCCGTCTTGCCGAGGTTCAGCTTGAGGTGGTGATCCGTCATCCACACTGTTATGTCTGCCAGACATGCAGAGACGCGATTCGCCACCTGGTTATCAGAAGGGGAAAAGGAGAAGATTAATTGTGTGTCGTCTGCGTAGCAATGATAGGAGAGACCATGTGAGGATATGACAGAGCCAAGTGACTTGGTGTATAGCGAGAATAGGAGAGGGCCTAGAACTGAGCCCTGGGGGACACCAGTGGTGAGAGCACGTGGTGCGGAGACGGATTCTCGCCACGCCACCTGGTAGGAGTAAGCCGCGCCGGAGATGCCCAACTCGGAGAGGGTGGAGAGGAGGATCTGATGGTTCACAGTATCAAAAGCAGCAGATAGGTCTAGAAGGATGAGAGCAGAGGAGAGAGAGTTAGCTTTAGCAGTGCGGAGAGCCTCCGAGACACAGAGAAGAGCAGTCTCAGTTGAATGACCAGTCTTGAAACCTGACTGATTTGGATCAAGAAGGTTATTCTGAGAGAGATAGCAAGAGAGCTGGCCAAGGACAGCACACTCAATAGTTTTGGAGAGAAAAAAAAGAAGGGATACTGGTCTGTAGTTGTTGACGTCGGAGGGATCGAGTGTAGGTTTTTTGAGAAGGGGTGCAACTCTCGCTCTCTTGAAGACGGAAGGGACATAGCCAGCCGTCAAGGATGAGTTGATGAGCGGGGTGAGGTAAGGGAGAAGTGGCTTTCCCTGTGGCTCAGTTGGTAGAGCGTGGTGTGTGCAACGCCAGGGTTGTGGGTTTGATTCCCACGGGGGGCCAGTACAAAAAAATAAAAAATGCTTGAAATGTATGCATTTGCTACTTGTAACGCCCTGACCATAGAGAGGGGTTTTTGTTCTTTATTTTGGTTAGGCCAGGGTGTTACATTGGGTGGGCATTCTATGTTCCTTTTTCTATGTTTTTGTATTTCTTTGTTATGGGCCGTGTGTGGCTCCCAATCAGGCACAGCTGAAGCTTGTTGTTGCTGATTGGGAGTCACACATAAGGAGCATGTTTTTCCTTTGGGTTTTGTGGGTAAATATATTCTGTTTAGTGTGTTCCTAAAAGAACTGTTGCTAGTCGTTTTTGGTTTCTATTGTATACTGTTCGTTGATCATTAAAACCTTTTATGATGAACA
Source organism: Salmo trutta (assembly GCF_901001165.1). Taxonomy (NCBI): domain Eukaryota; kingdom Metazoa; phylum Chordata; class Actinopteri; order Salmoniformes; family Salmonidae; genus Salmo; species Salmo trutta. The sequence continues at coordinate 5,826,524 of NC_042969.1, forward strand.
CCAACTCCACTGCACCTTGGTCTCTCTCTCTCACGACAGCCCTTACACTACTATAAGTCTTTCTGGATAAGAGCGTCTGCTAAATGACTAAAATGTAAAATGTAAGCGGGCAGGTTGTTGGGCGGCCGGCCGTCACAAGTCGCAACATTTCATCTGGGGAGAAAGAGGTCAAAGCATAGGGTAGGGCAATGTGAGCAGGACTAGCGGTGTCGTTTGACTTAACCTGATAGGGCTAGGGGGCAGTATTTACACGGCCGGATAAAAAACGTACCCGATTTAATCTGGTTACTACTCCTGCCCAGTAACTAGAATATGCATATAATTATTGGCTTTGGATAGAAAACACCCTAAAGTTTCTAAAACTGTTTGAATGGTGTCTGTGAGTATAACAGAACTCATATGGCAGGCAAAAACCTGAGAAGATTTCATGCAGGAAGTGGCCTGTCTGACAAGGTGTTGTTGTTCTTGGCTCTGTTTATTGAACATTTAGGATCTTAGCTGTAACGTGACACTTCCTACGGCTCCCATAGGCTCTCAGAGCCCGGGAAAAAGCTGAACGATATCGAGGCAGCCCCAGGCTGAAAAACATTATCGCCTTTGCCAAGTGGCCGATCAGAGGACAAAGGGCTTAGGCGCATGCCCGTGTCGACCCCATGCTGTATTTTCTTTTGTCTGTTTACCTAATTGCAGGTCAGAATATTATCGCTTTTTTACGAGAAAAATGGCATAAAAATTGATTTTAAACAGCGGTTGACATGCTTCGAAGTACGGTAATGAAATATTTAGAATTTTTTTGTCACGAAATGCGCCGTGCGCGTGACCCTTATTTACCATTCGGATAGTGTCTTGAACGCACGAACAAAACGCTGCTGTTGCAACATAACTATGGATTATTTGGGACCAAACCAACATTTGTTATTGAAGTAGAAGTTCTGGGAGTGCATTCTGACGAAGAACAGGAAAGGTAATCAAACTTTTCTAATAGTAAATCGGAGTTTGGTGAAGGCTAAACTTGCTGGGTGTCTAAATAGCTAGCCCTGTGATGCCGGGCTATCTACTTAGAATATTGCAAATGTGCTTTCACCGAAAAGCTATTTTAAAATCGGACATATCGAGTGCATAGAGGAGTTCTGTATCGATAATTCTTAAAATAATTGTTATGCTTTTCGTGAACGTTTATTGTGAGTAATTTAGTAAATTGTTAGTAAATTCGCCGGAAGTTTGCGGGGGGTATGCTAGTTCTGAACGTCACATGGTAATGTAAAAACTGGTTTTTGATATAAATATGAACTTGATTGAACAAAACATGCATGTATTGTATAACATAATGTCCTAGGTGTGTCATCTGATGAAGATCATCAAAGGTTAGTGCTGCATTTAGCTGTGGTTTGGGTTTTTGTGACATTATATGCTAGCTTGAAAAATGGGTGTCTGATTATTTCTGGCTGGGTACTCTGCTGACATAATCTAATGTTTTGCTTTCGTTGTAAAGCCTTTTTGAAATCGGACAGTGTGGTTAGATTAACGAGAGTCTTGTCTTTAAAATGCTGTGAAATAGTAATATGTTTGAGAAATTGAAGTAATAGCATTTCTAAGGTATTTGAATATCGCGCCACAGGATTCAACTGGCTGTTACGTAGGTGGGACGATTTGGTGCCACCTGCCCTAGAGAGGTTAACAAATGAGGATCGGATGTCATCAACCTTTTTTTCAAAATGGTTGACGAAGTCATGCGCGGAGGGGGAGGAGGATTCAGGAGGGAGGAGAAGGTGGCAAAGAGCTTCCTAGGGTTAGAGGCAGATGCTTGGAATTTAGAGTGGTAGAAAGTGGCTTTAGCAGCAGAAACAGAGGAAGAAAATGTGGAGAGGAGGGAGTGAAAAGATGCCAGGTCCGCAGGGAGGCTAGTTTTCCTCCATTTCCACTCGGCTGCCCAGAGCCCTGTTCTGTGAGCTCGCAATGAGTCGTCAAGCCACTGAGCAGGAGGGGAGGACCGAGCCGGCCGGGAGGATAGGGGACATAGAGAGTCAAAGGATGCAGAAAGGGAGGAGAGGAGGGTTGAGGAGGCAGAATCAGGAGATTGGTTGGAGAAGGATTGAGCAGAGGGAAGAGATGATAGGATGGAAGAGGAGAGAGTAGCAGGAGAGAGAGAGCGACGGTTGCGACGGCGCAATACCATCTGAGTAGGGGCAGAGTGAGTAGTGTTGGAGGAGAGCGAGATGGAAAAGGATACAAGGTAGTGGTCGGAGTCTTGGAGGGGAGTTGCAGTGAGATTAGTAGAAGAACAGCATCTAGTAAAGATGAGGTCAAGCGTTTTGCCTGCCTTGTGAGTAGGGGGGGACGAGGAGAGGAGTGGAAAGAAGGAGGCAGAGAGAAATGAGTCAAAGGTAGACGTAGGGAGGTTAAAGTAACCCAGAACTGTGAGGGGTGAGCCATCCTCAGGAAATGAACTTATCAAGGCGTCAAGCTCATTGATGAACTCTCCAAGGGAACCTGGAGGGCGATAAATGATAAGGATGTTAAGCTTGAATGGGCTAGTGACTGTGAAAGCATGGAATTCAAAGGAGGAGATGGGTCAGGGGAGAAAGAGAGAATGTCCACTTGGGAGAGATGAGGATTCCAGTGCCACCACCCCGCTGACCAGATGCTCTCAGGGTATGCGAGAACACGTGGTCAGACGAGGAGAGAGCAGTAGGAGTAGCAGTGTTTTCTGTGGTAATCCATGATTCCATCAGCGCCAAAGAAGTCGAGGGACTGGAGGGTAGCATAGGCTGAGATGAACTCTGCCTTGTTGGCCGCAGACCGGCAGTTCCAGAGGCTGCCGGAGACCTGGAACTCCATGTGGTTTGTTTACGCTGGGACCACCAGGTTAAAATGACAGCGGTCACGCGGTGTGAAGCGTTTGTATGGCCTGTGCAGAGAGGAGAGAACAGGGATAGACAGACACATAGTTGACAGGCTATAGGAGAGGCTACGCTAATGCAAAGGAGATTGGAATGAAAATTAACTAAACAACTGGGGAAGCGAGAGAGCAGGGCCTCCCTCACTAACCATTCACTGAAACACTCAAATATAATTTTTCCAACTTCCACTTTAGAAATTATAATTGATGTACACTACAGTGGTTCAATGTTTCTAAGAATAGGCTCAAACTTAGTTTATTCAGCTAGATAACTTGGTACAGTATTCTTCCGTGAAACCCACCCAGTGCACTGTATCCTATGACGCCGTAGCTAACTAGCATGCTAGCATCCAATAACACACGGTTAGCACCAATACTTGGTTACAATAAACTACCAATGGATCCTTCGTGTCCGTGTCTAGTTCCTTTCATAACACAGAAGTAATTAAACGTTGGCTAGCTAACACAAAGTCAGTCCGGCTAGCTACACAAGTGGACTACACAACTTGAAAGTTCAGAAAGTTAAGCTTACGTTGCAAAAATCTTATTGACTAAAAATGATACAGTACTGCTAGCTGGTAGAGTTGGCTAGCTAGCAGTGGCTGCGTTAACCTTTATCTTTGATACAAAGACAACTATGTAGCTAGCTAACATTACATTAATCAAATCGTTCCATTGTAATGTATTTACTTTCTACAGTACTGCTAGTTGGTAAAGTTGTCTAGCTAGCAGTGGCTGTGGTGTTGTGGTGTTGACGCCGTTTGGAAAACGGTCGCTGCGTCGCTACGAGCGAATACAGCTGGCTAGCTAACCTTGTTAGTTTCTCAAAGTTAGTTTCTCAAAGCTACACCTTTAGCTACACCTTTATCCTTGATACAAAGACAGCAAAGACAACTATGTAGCTAGCTAGCTAACATTACACTAATCAAATCGTTCCGATGTAATGTAATATTACCCGCGGAGCGAAGTACAGCACGACTACTCACTCCAGCAACATCATGTAGGTGTTCATTACACAGGACCAACCTGTGTAATGAAATAGGGTATTGGAGGCTATTTTGTAAATGACATCGCCGAAGTCGAGGATCGGTAGGTCAGTTTTACGAGGGTATGTTTGGCAGCATGAGTGAAGGATGCTTTGTTGCGGAATAGGAAGCCAATTCTAGATTTAACTTTGGATTGGAGATGTTTGATGTGAGTCTGGAAGGAGAGTTTACAGTCTAACCAGACACCTAGAATATGTGGACATCTTCAAATACCTAAGTCAGAACCGTCCAGAGTAGTGATGCTGGACGGGAGGGCAGGTGCGGGCAGTGATCGGTTGAAGAGCATGCATTTAGTTTTATTTGCATTTAAGAGCAGTTGGAGGCCACGGAAGGAGAGTTGTATGGCATTCGTATCTCAGAAATCCATTTGCATTGCTTGTTATAGCCTAATGTTAGCTAGCTAACATTGAACCTCGTTTGGTTAGCTTTAGCTAGCAATGACAATAATTTTGTATTACTAGTACTCTATGGGTTGGGATTATGGTTAATTGTTTAGCTAGATGTGTCTGGCGACGATTACGGCCATCTATTGGTAAAATATATGCATCTGGAATTTGTCTTCCAGCATAAGTAGAACAAGCCTGGCTCTCCTCCCCCAGCCATACAAGGAGAATGGTCTAATGCCTCTCATCAAAAAGAGAGCCGGCCCAAGCAAGCACAAGTTACACCTGAAGCATGAGGAATTGCAGCGAGCTGTGAACTTCAACAACTAGGCAGAGGATAATAAAATAGTATTATCAGGACGCCACCCAGGACACAAACGCTTTGGTGGAAAGCTGCTGCCATCTCATGAGACAAAGCAGCAGTGTGGCGTCTCCAAAGGGATTGATGATAACACTTGGTATGTAAAGCATAAACAACACATATTTTGATTATTTCATTTACCTCCAACATTATTGGCACAACTTTTATTGCGCTCACATCATTTGTGTATTTTTCAAAAGGTATGTGTAGTCAGGCTGTCTTCCTTCAGGAATCTGTGGAGAGATTGGTGGTTTGGTGAAGGACAACACTGTGATGTGTCAACATCCCACAGATGGTTGGACTGGAGGATGGTACCCTGCTGGTGAAAAGCTATGGCTGGCAACAACACCTGACTCCATACTTCAGGCCGCTGGCACAGATCGAGCAGTACCAGTAATGCAGGTGAACATCATTTTCCTGTTTTACAGCTTTGATGCTCTGAAGACTGGGGTTGTTGTCGCCAAGGAAAGTTCGGACTCAGTCAGGACCAGGTTTCAGCTGCTGTGCAACACTGACATCCGTCCTCGCATAGATGGTCTGCCAGTACAAGCGCACCACCTGGATTGGACAGAACTAGACAAACATATCTTTTTGAGAAGATCAGGGAGTTTTGTGACGAAGAGGCCATGGATATCACATGCCCTGCACCAAAGTCAAGGGCAGGACAGTAACAGGCTCTCTGAATATAGATTCCCTTGTTCCAGCATGGTGCAGACAGTCCAGTTCATACCTGGGGGTGAGTTTCCAGTCATCCGGACTATATGCAGTGCCTCTATCCACATTCACATGACTCTCTCCAAACACATACATCATACGTTGCTGCTACGATGTATTTTTGTCATCCTGCTGCTCAGCCACTTTACCCCTTATTTTATGCATATAACGACCTTGTCCATCACCGGTGTCACTGATACTGTTATTTATATTGTTCTTCTACATACTGTGTATTATTCTGTTCTTTCTCTACTGGCATTAATATATATATATATATATATATATATATATATATATATATATATATATATATACACTTCTATTTTTGATATTGCTATTATGCAAGTAACCATTTCAATGTACCATTTACACCTTCTGTAGAGACCCATTCACTTAGTAAGATGTGGCTGGCACTTGACCCATCAATTTACACAAGTGTGTCTGGGTAAGCGTCATCTAATATTTTTATTTGGACACTCTGTTTTTGATATTGTTACTATGCAAGTAAGCATTCAACTGTACTGTTTACACCTTCTGTATCCTGTGCATGTGACAAATAAACTTTGATTTTATTTGATATAGTGTGTGTTTACCAGAAACGGTAATGTTAAGAACACCTACACTAAAGTCATATTAGGATATAGGCCAAGCCCTAGATCTGTCATGCCTGCTCCCACTCTCCCTCTCTGGCACTCGAGGGTGCCAGGCTGCCCTTCATTACGCACACCTGTCACCATCATTACACGCAGCAGCGCTCAATGGACTCACCTGGACTCCTTCCCTTTGTTGATTGCCCCGTCTATAACTGTCTGCTCCCCCATTTGTTCCCTGTGTCTTCATTACTGTCATTATGTGTTGATGTCCAGACGCTGTCCTGTTCCATATCGTTGCAATTAAACGTCACTTTCCTGTACCTGCTTTTCGTCTCTACCAGCGGTGATCCTTAAAAGATCAAGTGTATTTTTACCTGGAGTTTTACCTTATTGGAGACTACTACTTTTAGTCTTAATCTTTGGTTGTTTACTACAATTCTCACTCTGTTTAGCACATGTCCTCACATGTGAATCCTTAAAGATATGGGTGGGGCTAAGGCTTAAGAGGGTGTGAAAGATGCTGAATGGGTGTAGACAAAACTGTCCAGTAGGTGTACCAAAACATACATTTTCTCAAAAGTGGGGATACAAGATTATCAACTTTAAAAGCAGAATGACTTTCCCATTGTTCCTCAACTGCAGTTTATGATATACCATGTCGTAGCTCTGAGTCTCTGCTTTTATTCCATTGTAAAAAACACTATTTCAAATCTTGCTACATAAGATCGAATCGAGGTGGTCAGTCACGTATGCTATTATATTGTATGCTAATTGTGGTTATCGGTTAATTCTAGTCATATATTAGCCACTGTTATTAATTAATCTGCTGCTTGCATTTTGTTATCTTCATGTCCTGCATACTAGTTCTATCATATGTTTTAGGCTGCAAATCTTAATGCTGTGGTGAATGCACGCATTCAGGTATTAGCTGATATTATTTGCTTCATTATCTACACACAGCATTGCATAATGGCATGGCTGCCGATATTGCATTCGTGCGGAGCACGTGCATGGTTAGTCTCCGTATCCATCACCCTGCTGAGGTGACTGTTTGTGCTAATTCATACATTGGCTGTTATGTCCTGTATCATCTGCAAATAGTACTTATGGCATGGCTGCTATTACTGCTATTGCCAAGAGCACACAGGGAGATTGTGGTGACAGAAGCCAACACTAGCCACCCCTTCCACAGCATCTGCTTGAAGCGTCGCAGTACGATGGCAAACACAATTTTACCGAGGTGCAAAACGAATGTTTTCGTAGATCCTTACCCACATACTATGAGGTATTTAACACAAACTCTTTGATTTTACATTAACTGACGATGTGCTACTTTTAATGTCTTTGTGTCCTTGTGTGTTTTGTCTGGTGCAATCATTTCCTTTTTTGGGGGTTAATTAGTACTATCTTATATTATTTTTGACCGACTGGCTCGATTTGAAATTGTGTTTTTTTACATTGGATATAAGTAGATACTCAGAGCTAGACAATTGTATATAATACACTACAGTTGAGGAACAATGGGAAAGTAATTCTCACTTTTGAGAAAATGTACCTTGAATTTTTTGACACCTACTGGAGAGCTCTTCTTTGTCTGTCTACACCCATTCAGAATCGTTCACACCCTCTTAAGTTAACCTGTTGGGGATAGGGGGCAGTATTTGCACGGCCGGATAAAAAAAACGTACCCGATTTAATCTCGTTACTACTCCTGCCCAGTAACTAGAATATGCATATAATTATTGGCTTTGGATAGAAAACACCCTAAAGTTTCTAAAACTGTTTGAATGGTGAGTTCTGTTATACTCACAGACACCATTCAAACAGTTTTAGAAACTTGAGTGTTTTCTATCCAAAGCTAATAATTATATGCATATTCTAGTTTCTGGGCAGGAGTAATAATCAGATTAAATCGGGTATGTTTTTTATCCGGCCGTGCAAATACTGCCCCCTATCCCCAACAGGTTAACTGTTTAAATAGACACAGTTTAGTGCCAAAAATGAGAGGTTAAATACATGTAAAAAAAAAAACTGTTTGCTGATCTTTCTTATACAGAAGTTCACATACAAATGAGCCAAATACATTTCAACTCAGTTTTTCATAATTCCTGACATTTAATCCTAGTAAAAATGTCCTGTTTTAGGTCAGTTAGGATCCCCACTTTATTTTAAGAATGTGAAATGTCAGAATAATAGTAGAGAGAATGATTTATTTCAGCTTTTATTTCATACACTCAATTAGTATTTGGTAGCATTGCCTTTAAATTGTTCAACTTGGGTCAAACGTTTCAGGTAGCCTTCCACAAGCTTCCCACAATAAGTTGGGTGAATTTTGTCCCATTCCTCCTGACAGAACTGGTGTAACCGATTCAGGTTTGTAGGCCTCCTTGCTCGCACACATTTTTCAGTTCTGCCCATAAATGTTCTAAAGTGTTGAGGTCAGAGCTTTGTGATGGCCACTCCAATACCTTGACATTGTTGTCCTTAAGTCATTTTTCCACAACTTTGGAAGTTTGCTTGGGGTCATTGTCCATTTGGAAGACCCATTTGCGACCAAGCTTTAACTTCCTGACTGATGTCTTGAGATATTGCTTCAATATAGCAAAATAATTTTCCATCCTCATGATGCCATCTATTTTGTGAAGTGCACCAGTCCCCCCCTGCAGCAAAGCACCCCCACAACATGATGCTGCCACCCCCATGCTTCACGGTTTGGATGGTGTTCGTCAGCTTACAAGCCTCCCCCTTTTTCCTACAAACATAATGATGGTCATTATGGCCAAACAGTTCTATTTTTGTTTCATCAGGACAGAGGACATTTCTCCAAAAAGTACAATCTTTGTCCCCATGTGCAGTTGCAAACCATAGTCTGGCTTTTTTTAATGGCAGTTTTGGAGCAGTGGCTTCTTCCTTGCTGAGCGGCCTTTCAGGTTATGACGATATAGGACTTGTTTGACTGTGGATATAGATACTTTTGTATCCGTTTTCTCCAGCATCTTCACAAGGTCCTTTGCTGTTGTTCTGGGATTGATTTGCACTTTTCGCACCAAAGTACATCTCTAGGAGACAGAACGCGTCTCTTTCCTGAGCGGTATGATGGCTGCGTGGTCCCATGGTGTTTATACTTGCGTACTATTGTTTGTACAGATGAACGTGGTACCTTCAGGCATTTGGAAATTGCTCCCAAGGTTGAACCAGACTTGTGTAGGTCTACAATTTTTTTTCTAAGGTCTTTGCTGATTTCTTTTGATTTTCCCAAGCAAAGAGTCACTGAGTTTGAAGGTAGGCCTTGAAATACATCCATAGGTACACCTCCAATTGACTCAAATTATGTCAATTAACCTATCAGAAGCTTCTAAATCCATGACATAATTTTCTGGAATTTTCCAAGCTGTTTAAAGGCACAGTCAACTTACTGTATGTAAACTTCTGACCCACTGGAATTGTGATACAGTGAAATAGTCTGTCTGTAAACAATTGTTGGAAAAATTACTTGTGTCATGCACAAAGTAGATGTCCTAACCGACTTGCCAAAACTATAGTTTGTTAACAAGAAATATGTGGAGTGGTTGAAAAATGAGTTTTAATGACTCCAACCTAAGTGTATGTAAACTTACGACTTCAACTGTATCTCTCAGATATTGTGCTGACACTTCAGAACAAACTTCCTTTAGATTTTTTTTTGTTGGGGGGGACTCTGTTGTTCCATGTAGTGAATATGTTGTTCAATGTGTATGTATGTGTTACAGCTTGAATTTAAAATGTATTACATATAGATTTTGTATCACTGGCCTACACACAATACCACATAATGTCAAAGTGTAATTATGTTTTTTAGAAATGTTTACATATTAATACAAAGTTTAAAGCTGAAATGTCTTGAGTCAATGTCCTGTTAAGGATTCAACACTTTTGTTATAGTCTAAATAAGTTCAGGAGTAAAAATGTGCTTAACATGCACAGCAGGAAATGTAAACCTGTAGTATATTCAAGGTTAAAAAAGGCTTCAAAAAAATTCTCACTTGATTTGCCCTAATGAAAAATGTATCAACCCCTACACAATGTACATTTAATTATAATCCACATAATAATAAAAATGTCCTATTGCTACAGGATTATTTTCACGCAGTAGTAAACTAGCACAAATTAAGATCCTACATCTGTACTTGTAAGTGAAATCAAAAGAACATCAAGTGTCACAGAAAATGTGTTAAATTCCTGCTCATTCCAGAGGCCTTTACTTTTTAAATACTGAATAGCCCCAGAATTTGAATCCTCAATAATGCATGTTTGTGATGTTATACTGTCACGTGTGCTCCTTCTCCGGCATCTAGGTCATCAGGCTGCTCATTATCCCGCACACCTGTCACAATCATCATGCGCACCAGCACCTCATGACACTCACCTGGACTCCATCACCTCCTTGATTACCTTCCCTATATCACTCCCTTTGGTTCCTTCGCAAGGCATTATTGTTTCTTGTCTGTGCGTTGTTCGTGTTTCTTGTTTTGTATTATGTTTCGTTTATTGTTTAAATCACTCACTCCCTGAACTTGTTTCCCGATTCTCAGCACACATTGTTACATATACTCTGTTATGCTCTGTTTCTTGGAGTTTGGTGTGAAGATATGGTTTCTGCATGTACAAACAGCTCTGGCTCTGGGCAGAGCTGTCTTGTCTGAAAGTGATTTCCTCCTAACTTTATTCTCTTTCCTCACTGTTGTGGCAAGATAGTTCAACTTCAGTGTACCATAACATAAAGTGACCTTAATTTAAGAAGAGATAGACATGTTCACTTTGCCTGAACTTGACCAATATCTAAATGTCCAGTTAAAGTCAGAGGTAGGCCTATAATAAAAGGTTAAATAAAATTTAAAAAATAGGACTAAGGTTTTCTGTCAGGTAAGAATGCAAGCAAATGAAAAGGTTTAGCCAGTGGAGCTGTACGCACACCCAAGTCAATAATTTTTCAAAGTCGATTTGGGTCGCTAAAAGCACTGGGTCGCATTGGGTCGCTAACTAAACACTTCGCCCGAGAACCTTTCTGAAATAATAAACAGGGATTTCCAGCTCTGGATTTCGATGGGAGGGATACAGAAATTTGACAGATCTTATGACCACAAGACCCCAACAGGCCCTGTTTTACAATTCTTGCTCTGGCTATTTTTGCATTAATTATTACATTGTTGCTCAGAATGTTTGTGCAATAATTATCTATGACCGACAAACACTTCTCTATCATGAATCGGAAGCTACACACTTATCTCCTATCCTCCCAGATGTGGAAGACTACATTCTCTCCTTTGTTCCCCTCTCAGCGGGCTTACTTGTTGCTGCTGACCAACACGACCGAAGGCAACACTGGCAATAAGTAAGAGGAAAGAAAGGTGGACTACAAGCTAAGCTGAAAAGACAGGCTACACAGCCTTTTCTTCCTAGTATCCTGATGTCTAATGTCCAATCGCTGGAAATTAAACTTTGTGAACTCAGCGCAAGGCTTCAATTGCAGAGAGAACATAGAATGCTGTCTCTTTGATTTTGCTGAGACATGGCTTTCGGATGATCCACTCAACACTGTTATTCAACCAGACAGCTTTTTCATTTTCCGTATGGCTTCTAGTAAATGTAGGCGTGAGGGGTATGTTCCCTCATCAACAATTCCTGGTGTACCGAAGTGGAAAACATCTCGACCTCCTGTTCAACCGACCTGAAGTTTATGATGCTAAAATTCCGACCTCACTATATGCCGAGGGAATTCACGTGTGTTATTATCACAGCTGTGTACATATTGTCACAAGCAAACACCGCTCAGGGAACTGCACAAGATCATTAGCCAGCAAGAATCATCTTACTCAGAAGCAGTCTTTATTGTCAAGGGTGATTTTAAAGTACATTTAAAACAAACTTTTCCAAAATATCACCAACATGTATCCTGCCCCACAAGACTAAACAACATGCTGGACCATGTATACTGAACAAAACATTTTTATGTGTTGGTCCCATGTTTCATGAGCTGAAATAGAAGATATCCAGAAAATGTCCATATGCACAAAAAGCTTATTTCTCTCAAATTCTGTGCACAAATTGGTTAACATCCCTGTTAATGTGCATTTCTCCTTTGCCAAGGTAATGCATCCACCTGACTGGTGTGACATAAGTCTTGAGTTGAGGGAGCGTGCAATTGGCATGCTGACTGCAGGAATGTCCACCAAAGCTGTTGCCAGAGAATTGAATGTTAATTTCTCTACCATAAGCTGCCTCCAACATTTTTTTAGAGAATTTGGCAGTACGTCCAACCGGCCACACAACCGCAGACCATGTGAAACCATGCCAAACCAAGACCTCCACATCTGGCCTCTTCACCTGCGGGATCGTCTAAAACCAGCCACCCAGACCGCTGATGAAACTGTGGCTTTGCACAAACGAAGAATTTCTGCACAAACGGTCAGAAACCATCTCAGGGAAGCTCATCTGCATGCTCGTCTTCCTCACCAGGGTGTTGACCTAACTGCTCTGTTCCTTCTCTCTGCCTATAAGTAGCAACTCAAGAGGGAACCACCAACACAGAATAGTGAGGCGCTGGACAGAGGAAGCAGACTCAATGCTACAGGACTGATTGGAATATGTTCAAAGATTCATCCACCCAGGATTCCCCCATCAACATCAAAGAATATACAGTGCCTTGCGAAAGTATTCGGCCCCCTTGAACTTTGACCTTTTGCCACATTTCAGGCTTCAAACATAAAGATATAAAGCTGTAATTTTTTGTGAAGAATCAACAACAAGTGGGACACAATCATAAAGTGGAACGAAATTTATTGGATATTTCAAACTTTTTTAACAAATAAAAAACTGAAAAATTGGGCGTGCAAAATTATTCAGCCCCCTTAAGTTAATACTTTGTAGCGCCACCTTTTGGGTGTAAATAAGGGTGTATGGGGTGAGACACCACCGCCACGCACTGGCATGCCAAACATCTTGTAATGAGTGAGCTGAGAGTCGGGAAGCAAGTTCAGGGAGTGTGTGGTTTACAAAATAAGACACAATGAACACGAACCACTGACAACGCACACGAACCACTGACAACGCACACGAACCACTGACAACGCACACGAACCACTGACAACGCACACGAACCACTGACAACGCACACGAACCACTGACAACGCACACGACATGAAAACAGATTCAATAACACCTGAGGAAAAAACCAAGGGGAGTGACAGATATAGGGAAGATTATCAAGGAGGTGATGGAGTCCAGGTGAGTGTCATGAGGCGCAGGTGCGCGAGACGATGGTGACAGGTGTGCAGGATAATCAGCAGTCTGATGACCTAGAGGCCAAAGAGGTAGTATACATGACACATCTGCCCAGGGATATCTAGTTGCAATCGGACAGTTGTGTGCCTATTATGTCACAATCTACAAATAGATACCTTGTGATGGGAAAAGGAGACAGAAGAATGCCGGCAAAAAAATCTAATGAGGCCAATGAGAAAGAGTGCTCATAAGATTGAAGAGACATGTTGCCAACCTATCAAATGAGGGAAACGTCCAGAAGGGTTTAGGTTTACAGTTGGTTGGTTGGTTGTTGTTGCTTCAAACAGCTTCCTCGACAGAGGCAAGGTCAGAAAGAAAGAAAGGAGGCATTCTAGGGAATGATTGAGCAACCCATTTTAGATATTTATTTAATTTTCATTTATATGAGATTCGTTTTTGAAGGATATTCTGAAATGGCCTATTGGAAGACTAAGCCCTACTCTCAAACCACAATTACAGCTCGCAGGAGTTGAATGATTATCGTGTAACGTCAACAGTTATCCTAATGGCTATTTTCCCCATTTTCTGCCTCATTCCTTTTTGACCATTTACTATACTGATACAGTGAAATACTCTTTCAATGTGGCTGTAAAAATCCTCCAATGATTTCTCCATGGGAAAATATCTGCTAAAATACTCATCACCAGGAAATTAAGGAAAGGGGAATAAATATGGGCATAACAAAAGCAAAACAAGAGCTCTTGGATACATTTAATCTGGAAGTCTACCGGGCCAACAATAGACATCTTACTCTGCTATTAGCACCAAGGGGCCGGCCCTAGCCTTTTGGGGGCCCTATGCTAAATTGTAAACAACTTGCCATGGGGTGCAGAGAAGACTTTGAAATTCTATAAATCTTCTTCAGGCTAGGGTCCTTTTTTCTGAATTTCCACCTGACTGATGTGCCCAAAGTAAACTGCCTGTTACTCAGGCCCAGAAGCCAGGGTATGCATATAATTGGTATCATTGGATATAACACACTTTGTTTAATATTTATACTAAATAATGTATGAGACTATAACACAATAGATATGGTAGGAGAAAACCAACCAGAATTGTTTTTTGAGAGAGCCCATGCTCTTCCAATGGAACGTATGGAACGTATAGGGTCATATCCAAATCCAGCTTCCAGATTGCAATTGCTATGGCTTCCACTAGATGTCAGTCTTTGTTCAAGGTTTCAGGCTTGTTTCTTCCCAAACGAGAAAGAATTTTGAGTTTTAATATGGGAGCAGGAGTTGGAAATCAGTCTGTGTGCACGTGACAAAGAGGAAAGAAGTATGTTCAATAGGACAGCAAAATGTTGCTTTCCTATTGAACATACTTCTTTCCGTATGAAATATTACAGTTTAATTTTACTTTTTTATATATATTGGGTCGTGGGCCCCTAATCAACCACTTATGTTGCTTATGCCCAAGGCCGGCCTGGTAGTGGTCATCGAGTGCAGTAGCTATTTTAGCATGACAGTCCTGAAGTTAAGGAAAAGGCTAGTCTATTTAGGAGCCTTTGACTTGGCTAGCTCTCTTTGGGAGAGAAACAGACCATGACTGCGTTCCAAACATGCAAAAGACAACCCTCTCCCCTCAGCCCTTAAATTAAGTGGACACTTTTGATTACGTATCATAATGTATGTAGAGTTGACACTTGCAGGCCAAGGAGCCAGGCAAGAAGGAAGGAATTTTAAATGGACCGCCCTTGCCCGGAAATTCAACACTTCACAGTTGTTTTCAGTCAACATGGAACCACCAGTAGCTGTTGTGTGTGTGTGCTTTATTTGCCCTACAGTTAAATATTATTGCATTTCATATCTTGGCTAGAAGACAACACATCCGCAGACATCGAAAAGTAGCCATCCGATCATATCAGGTATATCCAAAATTACAATGTGTGATGTCAGGGAAAGTTGTATGTGCTCGCTAGCGTTTCCAAAAGCTAACCAAACAAAAACATCATTACTTTTACGATACGTGTTTGTAGCATCGTGCATTAGTTATAACTGATTTACATTAGTTTTTACTTACACTTGTATGTTGACTTTTCCATATTGATGATAGTTTTAAGTTTTGGCTGACTTTTCTTAGCGGATGTAAAATCATTGCAAATTGAATTATGGGGCGTTTTGGGCCCCGAGTGAGAGAGCACAACACACAAGGTAGCACGTCTGGTGAACAGGTCAAGGTTCCAGAACAGCTGAAACTGGAGCAGCAGCATGACCAGGTGGATTGGGGCCAGCCAGGAGTCATCAGGCCAGGTAGTCCTGAGGCATGGTCCTAAGGCTCAGGTCCTCCGAGATGGAGCATACTTAAATTCACCTTGAGGAACACCGAAACGTACAACTGATTTGAGGACAAACCATCCACAGAGATGAACTGATATCTTTCCGACAGATCAAGATCTAAACCAGGCAAGCACTTGTCTATGTAGACCATTTAGGGTTTCCAATCTCTCCAAAATAATATGGTGTCAAATGCAGAACTAAGGTCTAGGAGCATGAGGACAGATGCAGAGCCTTGGTCTGACACCATCAAAAGGTAATTTACCATCTTCACGTGTGCAGTCTCAGTGCAATGATGCGTTCTAAAACCAGACTGAAGTATTTTGTATAGATTATTTGTCTTCAGGAAGGCAGTGAGCTGTTGCACAACAGCTTTTTCAAAACATTTTTAGAGGAATGGGAGATTCGATATAAGCCAATAGTTTTTTTTTTTTTACATTTTCCAGGTCAAGGTTTGGCTTTTTCAAGAGAGGCTTTATTACTGCCACTTTTAGTGAGTTTGGTACACATCCGGAGGATAGGGAGACATTTATTATGTTCAACATAGGAGGGTCAAGCACAGGAAGTAGCTCTTTCAGTGGTTTAGTTGGAATAGGTTCCAGTTTGCAGCTTGAAGGTTTAGAGGCCATGACTATTTTCATGAATGCGATACAGGGTTAAAAAAACTTGAGTGTCTCCATTGATCCTAGGTTCTGGCAGATCTGTGCAGACTCCGGACAACTGAGCTTTAGTTCAAAGTGTCCGTAGTTTGCTTTCTAAGGATCATGATCTTTTCGTCAAAGTTCATGAATTCATCACTGCTGAAGTAAACACCATCATTTCTTGGGGAATGCTGCTTTTTAGTTTGCGACAGTATCAAACATTTATTTTGGATTGTTCTTATTCTCCTCAATTAGGTTGGAAAAATGGTATGATCGAGCAGCAGTGAGGGCTCTTCAATATTGCACGGAACTGTCTTTCCAAGCTAGTCTGAAGACTTCTAGTTTAGGGGGAGCCCCATTTCCATTCCAATTTTCTGGAATCTTGTTTCAGGGCTCGGGTATTTTCTATATACCAGGGAGATACTTTCTTGTGACAAATGTTTTTGGGATGCAACTGCATCTAGGGTGTTACGCAAGGTTACATTAGGTCCTCAGGTAGGTGGTTAACCGATGTTTGTACTCCGACGTCCTTGGGTAGGTGAAGGGAGTCTGGAAGGGCATCTAGGAATATTGTCAGAGAATTTATAGCATGACTTTTGATGATCCTTAGTTGGGGTCTGAGCAGATTATTTATTGTGATTGCAAAAGTAATAAGATAGTGGTAAAATAGTCCAGGATGATGAGGAAAAAAATGTAGATCCACAATATTTATTGCACGGGACAAAACTAGATCCAGGGTATGACTGTGGTATTGAGTAGGTCCGGAGACATGTTGGACAAAACCCCCTGAGTCGATGGTGGCGCCGAAAGCCTTTTGGAGTGGGTCTGTGGACATTTCCACGTGAACATTGTAAGTAAATTACAGTAAATTCATCAGGCTTGAGCCATGTTTCAGTCAGGCCATTCACATCAATATTATGATCAGTGATTAGTTCATTGACTATGACCGCCTTGGAAGTGAGGGATCTAACATTAAGCAGACCTATTTTGAGATGTAAGATATCACAATCTTTCAATAATGGAGTCGCCAATGACTAAGGTTTTAAATTTGTCAGAGCTACTGGTGGGAGGCTTCAGTGGCTCAGACCCTGTAACGGGCGGAGAAGAGACCGGAGAAGGCTCTGACTCAGACTCATTGCTTAATGGGGAGAACCGGTTGAAAGTTTCTGTCGGCTGAATGAGCGACACCAGTTGGCATTGCAAAAGCATTTATTTCCAGAAGCTTTGAGAAAATGTTCAGGCTGCAGGGACTGTGCGGGGGGGATTTATACTACCATCTGTAATTACTGGTGGCAGAGACGCTGTTTCATTATTTCCTATACTTAAATTGCCCTTGCCTAATGATTGCATCTGAAGCTGGGTTTGCAACACAGCTATCCTCACCATAAGGCGACAGTTCTCCTGTATATTATGAGTACAGCGACTGTAATTAGATGGCATAGTGTTAATGTTCCTACTTTGCTTTTCGGCTGGTGTGGGTCCTGCAGAAAAATATGCAGGTAAAGCGTTTGGGGTGAAAAATGTATTGAAAAAAGTTGAGCAACCACTTACTATACACCGTTAGACATTTTGTCAAACTGTATTATTCTTAGCAGTAAGCAGAAGGCTACCATATATTCATTGGTATTGGTTTGATTTTGAACAGTTTAGCCACAAATAAGTTCCTATTTCACCCCAGCGAGCGAGAGAGACAGAGAGAGAGATGGAATGATGGTAAGGGAGAACTCTGCTGCCCTCTAGTGTTCCGCTGGAGGACATGTCATGTCACATTTACTCTTGACGATGTCCTCTCCAAGACTTCGGCTGCATCTCAAAAGTCTAAAGTGGCTGTCTTTCCTCCTCTTTCCTGCACTGATGCAAAATAATTGCCAAATGCCCAGTAGATGTCTACTACATTGCTTTAACCTATCCTGTGTCTTCACATGAATTCAGATGGAGAGAAGAGGAAGTATTTTTTTATTTTATTATAAAAAAAAAACATTTTAGGGGGAGGATCAGCTTTAATATCGCAAATTGTTGCTTCCATCTATGTACTTGTCGGCATCATTTCCAATCTGCCATATATTTTGGGGGTAAATATATATATACAGTTGAAGTCGGGAAGTTTACATACACTTAGGTTGGAGTCATTAAAACTCGTTTTTCAACCACTCCAAATTTCTTGTTAACAAACTATAGTTTTTGCAAGTCTGTTAGGACATCTACTTTGTGCATGACACAAGTAATTTTTCCAACAACTGTTTACAGACAGATTATTTCACTGTCTCACAATTCCAGTGGGTCAGAAGTTTACATACAATAAGTTGACTGTGCCTTTAAACAGCTTGGAAAATTCCAGAAAATGATGTCATGGCTTTAGAAGCTTCTGATAGGCTAATTGACATAATTTGAGTCAATTGGAGGTGTAACTCAGTGCCTCTTTGCTTGACATCATGGGAAAATCAAAAGAAATCAGCCAAGACCTCAGAAAAAAATTGTAGAACTCCACAAGTCTGGTTCATCCTTGAGAAGGCCAGCATCCCGATGTTGCCTCTTCCCTGTTGACGTTGAGACTGGTGTTTTGCGGGTACTATTTAATGAAGCTGCCAGTTGAGGACTTGTGAGGCGTCTGCTTCTCAAACTAGACACTCTAATGCACTTGTCCTCTTGCTCAGTTGTGTACCAGGGCCTCCCACTCGTCTTTCTATTCTGGTTAGAGACAGTTTGCGCTGTTCTCTGAAGGGAGTACCACACAGCGTTGTATGAGGTCTTCCGTTTCTTGGCAATTTCTCGCATGGAATAGCCTTCATTTCTCAGAACAAGAATAGACTGAGTTTCAGAAGAAGTTATTTGTTTCTAGCCATTTGGAGCTTGTAATCGAACCCACAAATGCTGATGCTCGAGATACTCAACTAGTCTAAAGAAGGCCAGTTTTATTGCTTCTTTAATCAGAACAACAGTTTTCAGCTGTGCTAACATAATTGCCAAAGGGTTTTCTAATGATCAATTAGCTTTTTAAAATTATAAACTTGGATTAGCTAACAATGTGCCATTGGAAGGCAGGAGTGATGGTTGCTGGTAATGGGCCTATGTAGATATTCCATTAACAATCAGCCGTTTCCAGCTACAATGGTCATTTACAACATTAACAATGTCTACACTGTATTTCTGATCAATTTTATGTTATTTTAATGGACAAAAAATTTGCTTTTCTTTCAAAAACAAGGACATTTCTAAGTGACCCCAAACTTTTTAACGGTAGCACTAGATTTTAATACTGTTTTAAATACCTCTTGACCATAAAGGAAATCACACTACGAACTTTCACCCTCGGGCACTAAAGGAAATCATGAATGTCATGGATATATTGGAATTAGTGGATATATGGTAGCTTAAATACCCTAACCTACTGAGATATACATGGCGGAGGCTTAATCAAGCTAGTCGTCTTATGTCATTCTCTCTGGTACAACGCTGTGTGGTACTCCCTTCACAGAACAGTGCAAACTGGCTCTAACCAGAAAAGAAAGAGGGCACAACTCAGCAAGAGGACAAGTACATTAGTGTCCAGTTTGAGAAACAGACGCCTCAAGTCCTCAAATGGCAGCTTCATCAAATAGTACTTGCAAAACACCCGTCTCAACGTCAACAGTGAAGAGGCGACTCCGGGATGCTGGCCTTCTATTTTCCTTGAAAATTTGTTACAAAACTTTGCGCCGTTCTGCAATTTCATTCAGGAACTGATCATTCATGCCTATTAAGGTGCCAGCAAGTCTTTTACCCTGGTTTTTGAACTATTATTTTATCTTTAAAGAAAGCAGATTTTGTAACGATTGGGCGTTCATACCTCTGCCCTCTCTGTCCAAAGCGGTGTACACATTCAGTTGGATTTTGTAGATAGCTTCGCGTGGAATCCGAAGCGCTCTAAGGAGGAACTCTCAAACTACACATTCAGGAACTTCTCCTTCTTTCTCTTGGATACCTGTAAGTACCAGATTCTCTCTCATGGATCTAGTCTGTATGTCAAGTAAGGTTTCTCTCAGAACGATGATCTCCTTTTTAAGTTAACTTCGGTTTCAATCTTATTGACTGTCCTTTTTACCTTGTTTGTCTTTCTCCAATGTCGCAGCCTTTTCGTCACTCATCTCGAGGCTTGCCTTCATCTCTTTTATATCCTTACTGACTAGTTCAAGTATGCCCAGTTTGTTATTTATTCATTTTAACAGATCGGTTTCTACCTTTACCATTCCCGGTGGTGAAAATATTAAATCGGCTGTCTGTAGAAGAGTCAAGTTTTTGTTTTGAAATAGGTTCCCCTATCTTACTTTCTTTGATACATTTATCTTGTCTTATGATTTGTGTTGTTATCCAGATTGAAGGTTATTACCCACCAGATTGTAAAGTGCTAATATTTAGTCTACCTTATCGATATTGAATGTTACTTTTTTATCTTGAAGTGATCTACATTGCTTTGTTCAGTCCTCCATCTTGGTTACCTACCACCTGCAGAAACATTGATGCACTCGTTACTTACTTGGATTGAAAGATATTATTAATTTATTGTTTTCTTGGTGAGCTCTTGGCAATAAACATTACCCCAAGACAGGAAAGCACACTAATATTCTGATACAAAATCATGTAGGAAAAAATTTAACCTTGTCAGCATTACCCAACAACAGAATATTATGCCCAGGGAATAATCCAAGGACAGCTGCATGAAAAGAGACAGTGGATTTCACATTGAATAAAATATGAAACTGGAAGGGGCTTATTTTTCATCTAGCAGCTACTATCGAGTCTAAATCGTTTTAGTGATGGAGAATTTTGCACTTGTGGGATTGTCTCCATGGCAACCTCCTTGTGTGGGAAATTGTGCCTCGATCCGAACACTCACACAGTCAAGACTTTTCCAGCATAGTGATTAACACTCCCCATAAATCCAGATAGAATATGTTGACACTAAGCATACAACAAAATACAGTGTACAAAACATTAAGAACACCTTCCTAATATTGAGTTGAATTCGCCCATATGAGAAACGGAGACCTACATGAATATTAGTGCTGGGAATTGCCAGGGACCTCACAGTACCGTACAGATTTTTTTTGTTGCACTGATTATTTTTTTTTTTTATATATATATAAATATATAAATCCCCATCCCAAATGAATTTGTGTGTTACATATGTATGTGTGTACAATACAAAAAAATAGACATGCAATCAATACATTTCCATCCTATACTGCAGGGGTCGGCAACAGGCCCCAAAGTAATTTGGGGGTCATTTTAGTTAAATTACTGGTGATTTTACAGTCTTTATCAATAAATTGTCTATTTTAGGAAATCTGTTCCCAAGTATTCCCACAAAGAAAATAGACTTAATTTTATTTGAAAAGGACAAGCATTTCATACCTTAATTACATTGAGACACAATCTATTTTTGGCCTTAGTTGTGGTCAATTTGCAGTGTACAAATTATTATGATTCTTTTCCGGCCCCTCTGACCATTTGCTTCGACAAAAACCTACAAGAGTTGCCTATCCCTATACTGTATGCAATTTTGTGGCACCTTATGGTTGCTATCCTGTTGAGCGGTAGGTAGCCTAGCAGTTAGAGCATTGTGACAGTAACTGAAGGGTTGCTTGTTTGAATCCAGGAGCTGGCAAGATGTACAAATCTGCTGTACTGCCCTTGAGCAAAGCTGTTAAACCCCATAACAACTGCTCTCTGGGTGTCGATGATAGTGGACGTCGATTAAGGCACTGCTCTGATTCAGAGGGACACATTTTGGTTGAATGCATTCAGTTGTGCAACTGATTAGATATCCTCTTTCCTTATTGGGAGGTGAGGGACTGAGGGTGACCTCCACATGTCAGACTCTCCCATTTTCCAGGACTGACTCCTTTGGTGCCATAAGCGGACAGTGACAAACTGACAAAACATAATGCTCTGATTCACGTATCTAGACCTCAATCTCTGAGCTATTCTTTCTCTCTCTGTAGAATGGGGGAGAAAAATGATGTTTCCAGCCAGCGCTTTTTGATCTCCTTTGCTTAAATACCCATGTGGATGGACTCACTCCTTCAGGAATGTGCAATAGTGAAAAGTAAAATGTAACCAACCGTGTAAAGTGAAAGTGTTGTGCAATAAGGAATCATGGATATTGAAATTATAAGGGTGTGCCATAACATTGTATAATCCTCAGGGACTTTGCACATTAAAGGATGTGTAACATTGAGATTTATGAGTGGGGGGGTTATGTTATGTTACACAGTTATGTTATGGAGAAGAAGGGTAAGAGTCCTTAAGCTGTCATTTTTGTTTTGCTTTTCATTCATTTCTATGTTTGGCCTATGCCATGTCCTATCGCAGTGTATTTTCTTGTATGTAGAGCAAATATCTGTGAAAATTAGACCATAAAGAAATATCGAATCTAAAAATGTTATTCCTCAACCTTTCCATCAGTGTTTAGTTCAAGTGGCCTGGGATGGTCTAGCAGTTTAAGATGCTGTGTTCAGTTCACTACAGGTACATTACGATATTGTGTGTATCAGAGCCGCATATTATTTTCTCAATAGGTTTTCAAGTGTTTGTTTCAGACTCCAACATAGAACTTCTGTCGTGTTTTTTTTACATTTTAATTAAAGGCAATATTTGATAGGGGAGCTTCATATTCCTTAATCTTTTCTCAGTAGAAATGACAAAATACCATAGTCTTTGATGGTCACATGGCATGACACACAGTGGTTGAAATGTTATGTAGTTACTGTTTTACTCAGTCAAATGTATGCAAAACTTGGCTTTGAGTGAATGACCTTATAGCGTCAGTCGGCTGCCTTGGACAGTGCGTCCGTATTATGACAAGAACTGAAATAATGAGATGGGACATTCAAGCCAGCTCAATCGTTACTGTCAGATTTCAGCCTTGAATTAGCATATTTGGTCATTTTCATGTATTAGAGTATTACAATGCCAGGTGAGAATTGTATGATTTGCTTGGTGAAGATTGGCTTCGTAGACTCTATAAATACTTGGGAGTTATAGTGGACAATAAGCTGAACTGGAAGAAGAATTCCCAGAATATCAACAACAACAAAAAAATCACAATCCAGACTACTTTTTAAGGAAGCTCTGATCTTTTAATGTGTGTGAAATGTGGTGCATGTTTGACAGCAGTGTTGTGGCTTATATGTTGTATTATGCTATTGTGTGCTAGAAAGGAGACTTAGCAATGTAGGAAGTAAACAAGCTGGACAAAGTCATAAGGAAAGCAAGTGCTACAATCAGATGCAGTCTGGGGTCAATGCAGGACATGTTCATAAAAAGGCTGCCGGGTAAAACGCACATAATCATGGGCAATGCCACACACCCACTCCACAGGGATTTAATGCAATACAGAAGCAGCTTCAGTAGCAGGTTCATCCTGCCTAAAAGCTCCACAGAGAGGGTAGGAAGGTCATTTTTACCCACAGCCATGAGGCTTTTTAATGAGTGTAAATTACTATTTATTATGCCTTTTTAATGAGTGTTGTTGCTGCTGTTTCCCAGGAGGATAGACAACTTCATTTCCTATCTTTTTATGGCTGTTAACGTGCAGGGGTCTGTGTCTCACTACATGTTTTATCATGTGTTTGCCACTGATACGGGTCATGCCTTTGGAATTGTATTGATTGATGATGCTGAAGTGATAAAACAATTTCCCAAGTTGGGAAATTCTAAAGTACTACTTACTCTACACTGAGGGTAGCTTAGCTTGTTACCGGGGTCATCTCGGCTAATATCGGTGCTCGTTAGGAACCTATCACCTTGTAACAAGTCAGAATCTTGTTGGACAAATGTATGTGTCAGTTACCTCAAATGTATGGAGAAATTCACAGGAAAATCACCTATTGAGGGCCAAACTTGAACACAATGTTCCAGACACCTTTTAGTAATGTATTACCTTGTCTATCAAAGCCCCTCTCCCCTCTGAACCCAGTCAACTTGTTTCCCTTGGTACCTTCCTTTGAGTCAAGTGGCCAGAGTCTGATGAATGAGTTGAAATAACATTTGGACAGGACAAAGGCAATTGTGAAGCCTTCTCCCACCTAGGGGAAAGCAGAGAATAATAACATTCGGCTCTCTGATAGAGGAGGAAAAAAAAAACTTGTCACAACAATGTGGTGTTTTGTGGTTCATGTATTGAACGTGACAGTCAGCATAGCATAGACCCAGGATTCGAGGTAAGGAACATACATCCATCAAGGACATGTCAAGCTGAGATTGTTTACTCCCATGGTTCCAAACGCCATGTGCAACTGCGTTATATCATGTTCCATTTGCATGCTCCAAATACAGCTGAAGGCTGAGGATGTTGAGTGGTTCAGGAATTGATTCCATCCATGTAAACATAACATTGCCTCCTTACCATTGTGACATAGGAAAAATATTGAATGTGACACAAAAAGCTTTGAAAATCACAGATATGAGCAGTTGTCACTTTTTCTCATTGTATGTGAGAAAATTGCTGTCTGAAATAAAATAACAGGCGTTTAACTCTTATCAGGTGTTTTTCTCTCCATGATGTCATTATGACACCAATTTGATTCAGTCAGGAAATGAATAACATTCCGTTTGAAAATGATTTACATTTCGATAATAACTCATGCAGGATAAAACAAATTGATGTGAAACATTGTGCCACATGTGGCTCGTTGTATAAAGCCACTGGATAAATGTTTTATGTATTAAAGAGCTACCACTCATCAACACAGACGGCGGTAGGAAATTTGGAGAGGGAGGGAGTGTGTGTGGGTGTGTCTGTATTTGTGTATGGCAGGCGTGAGAAGAGATGGTACATGGAGAGAGGATGGTACATAGAGAGAGAGGCGTAAAGAGAGATGGGGAGAACAAGAATGAGTGAGACATCAGATCACACCCATAACTTGCTTACTTCATAAAACTTCCAACCAGTGTCTGATACACTCTAAACCACTGGAGGGCAACGTTGTCCTGAATTTCATTACCCTACAGATGGTTACTTTGGTAACATGTGGTGGGGTGGGGGAGCTATCACAATTGACATGTTTTCAAATATTTAGATATAGTCAGATTGCATATCTCTACAGTTAAGGGAGGCAACGAGACATACCTGCAATTAAAAAAACACTGAGCCTAAGGGTACACCTTTGTCATATACCATATAATTATAGGTAAATGTGCAAGATGCTGTGATGAAAAACGGACATTAATTTACTATACATAGATGTATCACAAAGTCTTTGTCTCTAGTGAGGAATTATTGTTGAGAGTACAGAGAGAGGGACTAGACTACCGGTGGGTGTTGATGGGAGTGTGAGGAAGTCTAGACAAAACCTTACAACCAAACAGCATCCTGAATTTATGATTGCATAAACAAGGAAAAAGCGGAGCGAACCGGGCCGTGTATCTTGTTAAAAGCCACGTGCGCTTGTTGGAATGAAGGCAGAGGAAATTTGCTCGAAATGAACAGCGTCGCACGGCGGCCGTTAAAACGCTAAAAGCTGTGGGTCGTATCAAAGTTTAATGCCACAGCATAAGTAATGAGACAAGCTCGCCTCGTTTTACTAATACATTATACAAAAGAAAATTGCTGCCACTCCCTGGGGTTTTTTTTTTCAAGACATGAAAAAGGAGATCTAAACATAGAGAGAACAGCTAATATAGATCAAAAGAATGTGGAAAATGGAAATCTGACAAAAAGGGGCAAGCAAATCATATCCCTGTTTCTCGAGGAAAGCGAGTCCAATTTTGGTGTAGACTCAAGCCCACTAATTGCACCCTGTGATGTGGCATCAAGAAGCTCCTCACTTTTGTTTTGTTACTCTATGGAGTAGTGAATGCTTCTGCCCTTACAAAAAAGTTTGCCGTTTCGAAACTGCAGTAAAAGTGCATTAACTGCTGTTGACTGGGGTATTTTGGATGCAGTAATTGCAGAATAACTGCACTGTAACTGCAATTACACTGCAAAATTACTGTAGTAAAAAAGGTGTTATTTTGGAGGCAGTATTTGCAACATACTGCATTTATTCTACACTCTGACTGCAATAATTTTTTGTAAGCATGGGAAGCAGTTAAGTGTCCCTTTCCTGACAAAAAAAACTATAGCCATTGAAAACCCCTCTTTCCAGATGAGTAAATGATGTCTATTCCCGGGTTTGGCATTTGATATGGGTTAGGCTGAGGGGAGGGGGGGTAAAAAATGGAGTTGTACACAGACACCGACAAGTATATCTCCTATATCTACACAAACCCTATAAGCCCACAATAGTGAAGTGAGGAGGATAGTGGAAGCAAGCCATACTGGCAAAACTAGACCTTAGGCATTAGGACTCTTTAATGCATTCCAAAGCACATTCTTATCTGGAGAGGTGGCTCTATCCAAACCCCCCTCTGACACTTGTCATTCTGAGTACATTCCGCCCGGGGTGACTAGAGGCTAAAACGAACCCGGTAATGATCCAGTCGCGGCCCACGTACCTTTCACGCTCCATCTCCACAGTGGGGGGGTTGGCGGGGGTGTGAGCCGTATAGAGGCGAAGAGGCTATTACACAACGGCATACTGGGTAATTACTGACACTCTGCTTACAGTAGGACAGGCCCCACAGAGGCTCATGACAGCCCCTCTCCATCCCCTGGCTGTCGTCATCGTCATCTTTGCCATTGCCTGTGCCATTGGGGCTCAGCTGGCCAAGGCGAGCACATTTTCCCATAATCCCTTGGGGCATTCCCAGATACCCCAGGCCGCCAGAGCCTTGGGTGATAAGAGGGAAGAGGGGGAGGAGTAAAGGGGAATAAAGTGGGTGGGTTTTCTTTCCCTAGGGATTTGTGAGGTACCAATCAACTACTGCTGAAAATTTCCTGCATCCACATTCACGAACGGGTGTTCACGTGTGCAAGCATGCATGCTGTACATTCGAACGCACACAAACACACAACTACCCATCCCCCATACATCCCTCCTCCAATTAGACCAGAGGTCAGTAAGTGTGTCTGCTGAGAAATGGCTGTCTTGCTCCTCCATGATGCTTTTTAAATTCCACCCCTACAACTCTCTGTACAGCCCTCGCTCATTAAAGTTATGCTGAAGAACAAAACCTCCCTCTGATCACGTTAGGATCTGTAGTAGTGGGCGACACAGTGATGGTAGTGGGTGGTAGCTAGGCTAGCTTCACTCTTTTAATATGAAGGAACCTGAATATATTAGAGATTCATTGAGTGGGTGTCATCCGAATCAGTTAGTTACTAATTATAATGCTGGAACCTTGGTGAATACTGAGTACTGTATCTTAGCCCACTCACTTTTTTAAAGCAGTACTGGAAATGTACTGGAACTAGAAAGGGGGGGATACCCAGTCAGTTGTACAACAAAGTATTCAACTGAAATCCTCTGAATCAGAGGGGTGCTGAGGGCTGCCTTAATCAACATCACGTCATCGTTGCCCGGGGAACAGTGGGTTAAATGCCTTGCTCAGGGGCAGAACGACAGAGTTTTACCTTGTCAGCTCGGGGATTCGATCCGGTTACTGGCCCAACGCTCCTACCCGCTAGGCTACCTGCCGCCTTTTAGAGTCCCTTCCACTGTGACACAGTAACTGAAAGACCAAAAATGTAAAGACAAAAAAACTGCAAGTGCCATATTGGATTATCCATAATACTGTGATATCCTTATTTATATTGCAGTGTTTTGCTCTAATGCTTTGTGGACCCATGCCGGTTTACAGCACTTCCTTATTTAAACAGACACTTAGTCATATCTGAAAGCCCCAAGCACAGTTTGAAAGAGAGAAAAGATTATTGTGAGACTTCCAGTGTTATTGGCAATGTCAAGTTGGCAGTGACTGTTAAGTCACAAAAGTAGCATTGAAATCAACTTCCTGCATGGCAAAGTTCAATAATTCGAAAGGATGCATACATGTGAGGACCAGTGCAAAGTAACGCAGCCCAACCTCTCGGATTCAGCCATTTGAAATTACTAGACTTCCACAAGAATGCAAACCCCTTTCAAGGTTGGTGCAATCAAAGCATATTGTAGGCCCAAGTATACTGTGCTGTTTGTCGTTTCTTGTGACAGACGCTAGCCAGCAAGCACGCAGGATTTGGTTCTGGGTGCCAAAATATTTCTAAATAGGAGTGAGGCTTTAACTTTTATTTTCTGAACTTATCAAAGATGAACAGAGAAAGTGGCAGTTTTCCCAAAGTGGCCTTAAAGATCATAGTATACCAAAGTTTAAGCCTACGTAGAGTCAACGAAGACAAGCCACCAGGCATATAGAGATTATAGTGGTGTGTCAGACACTTTTTGTTGGTAATAAACCTAAGAGCTGCATGACACATGGAATCAAGTGATATTTTAAGTAGAAACTGTGGACCAATATTTAATTTTAAATATGTTAACTTAATTTAATATAAGGCAGGGCAATATACCTGTATTGATGCACATACTGGTTTGGGTTTTTGCTTTACCTTCTATAACGGTATTCCAGTGTTTGGTTTGTTAATTGTGATACGCAACTCTGGCACGTGTTATGTCCTTTGTTATAGTTTACTCCGTTTGCTACTTGAAGTCTATTACAGATGGTAAGCGGCGAAGGTCTCAGATTTCAATGGGAGTAGGGCGGTGGTTGGCAAAACACAAGCAGTTTTACAAGCGCTGTAGTTTGTGGTGTCGTAAATAAGGTATTTTTTTTAATTAATTTTTTTATGAACAGAGATCAGTTACTTTCAACATGGCACCTTTAATGGGATGCCACCTTTCCAACAAGTCAGTTCGTCAAACTTCTGTCCTGTTAGAGCTGCCCCGGTCAAATGTAAGTGATGTCATTGTGAAGTGGAAACATCTAGGAACGACAACGGCTAAGCCGCAAAGTGGTAGGCCACACAAGCTCACAGAACGGGACTGCCGAGTGCTTAAGCGTGTAAAAATCGTCTCCTCGATTGCAACGCTCACTACTGAGTACCAAACTGCCTCTGGAAGCAACGTCAGCACAATAACTATTCGTCGGGAGCTTCATGAAATAGGTTTCCATGGACGAGCAGCCACACACAAGCCTAAGACCACCATGGGTAATGCCAAGCGTCAGCTGGAGTGGTGTAAAGCTTGCCGCCATTGGACTCTGGAGCAGTGGAAACGCATTCTCTGGAGTGTTGAATCATGCTTCACCCTCAGGCAGTCCAACGGATGAATCTGGATTTGGCAGATTCCAGGAGAACGCTACCTGCCCCAATGCATAGTGCCAATTGGAAAGTTTGGTGGAGGAGGAGTAATGGTTTGGGGCTGTTTTTCATGGTTCGGGCTAGGTCCCTTAGTTCCAGTGAAGGAATATCTTAACGCACAGCATACAATGACATTCCAGAAGATTCTGCACGTGCCTGAAGTCCCTGCAGCAATTTTCCAACATCTAGTGGAAAGCCTTCCCAGAAGAGTGAAGGCTGTTATAGCAGAAAAAGGGGGACCAACTCCATATTAATTCCCATGAATTAGGAATGATATGTTCGACTAGCAGGTGTCCACATACTTTTGACCATATAGCGTCTTTTGTGCTATGTTCATTAAAGAGGGGATCGGAGATACAGGAGTATGGTAATAGAAATATGTAGGAATAGTGCTAACATTTGAATAATTAACTTATATAACCCTCTCGTGTTAGCACAGTTACAAGGGACTGATGGTACGTGTAGGGGTAGGAAGGTAATATGGTGTGGTGATTTTAATGCCTATAAATTACCTCTGGGGAAGTACATGTAAAGACAATGGAATATAGTGGCAACAATTGGGTACTCGTATTGCTGTCCTCTCTGTCAGAAACGTGGGATTAGTGTGTGTTAACAATGGGAAGGGGGTGAGAATCAGTGGCGAGGGGTAGAGACTCATGCTTGGACTTGACATTGGTATCTGTGGTGGTGGCAAGGAGGAGTGAATGGGAAGTGATGAGAAACCACAGTAGGGAGTGATCATTTTCCAGTTCTGTGTGTGTGTGTGTGTGTGTGTGTGTGTGTGTGTGTGTGTGTGTGTGTGTGTGTGTGTGTGTGTGTGTGTGTGTGTGTGTGTGTGTGCAGAGTAGAGGCAATAACATGAGGTGGTGCTTTGAGAAAGCTAAGTGGAAGATGTTCAAGTACCTGTGTGAGTGGACGGGAGACAAGTTATCAATGGAGGGGTCTGGACGAGTGCACTGAGGAAGTAATGTCAGTAATTATATTAGCTGCAGATGTGACTTCCAGTGTGTTCGGGGGGGAGGAAAACGGCGGGTGGTGCCATGGTGGACAGATGAGTGCTCAAAGGTGGCGCAGGAAACGGATAGAGCTCTACAGGTACTTAGGAATGGCTTGACAAAAAGGAATTTCTTGGAGCATCAAGGGAAGAGAGCGATGGCGAGAAGAATGATTAAGACAGAGAAAAGGCATGGTGGGATTTGCTCCAGTATTGGTACAGGGACTGAAATTGGTGCAGTTTGGATAAAGTTTTTTTTTTAAATGTGAAAGTGCTGGAATTCTAGTGTTGGTGGAAGGAAACGTCAGAGTAAAGAAGTGGTAAATGTCCTAGGTGCTGCGTTCTCAGTGATTCATAGATGTGAGCATCTGTGTGATGAGACGTAGGGAAAAGTTAAAGGAGCTTGGAGATGTCTTAAAGAGAAAAGGGGTGTCAGAAGAAGCTATGGATGCTGAGTAATCTATTTTTGAGATGACAAGCGCGTTGGAGGGTTGTGGGCGGGCAGACTGCTCATGGACAAGATAGGGTGTGTTATGTGATGTTTAAGCATGCTGTGGGGGAAATTCTAAAGAAGAGAGACTGTAGATTCTTCCAACACACTTTATTATAAGATTTGCAAAAATGGAGCAACCAGCATCACTCAAGTAGTTCTATGCTGAAAGCCCATCGAACAAGAGTTAGGTCTCCGCTTTTTATAGAAAGGTACATCCTCTTTTGTCTACGTGGTAGTGAAGCAGATGTGTGGAAACGGGGGCGGGACATTGTGTAAAAGACGATTTGGCTTGTCTGTGCAGATTAAGATAGCAAGAGGGCTCAACCGTATAACTGCTTTTTGTCACAGTTCACACTATAACGTGCTCCTTCCTGCAAGGTTCCAGACAGCTGACTACCGGCAGATAGTAAACCCACGGGATGTCACATGTTGTGGTCGCACCCAAACGGATCCTAGCTATACGCCCAGTCTTATGACAATGTCACACAGACAAGTTTGTATCGGGTTAGAAAAAAACACTAGCATGTAACGAGACAATTATTTAAATAGTAAAACACGGGATAGCATGACTAATTGTGTCATTTTCCAAGACGATGCACTGGACAGTGTGTTGGAAGCAGTGTTAGGGTTGTATGATAAGGTGTGGAGGACTGGGGTGATACCTGCTGGCTGGTGACGTTCAGTGATATTGCTTTTGTAAAATCAGTTAAAGACCGCGCTAGGGCAGGCAGTTCTAGGCCTATTGCGCTGACATCCAACGTATAAATTGATGGAAAAAATTATAGTGAGTAGGATGATGTACTGTATCTCTTGAAAATTAGGGGTTTGATGAGCGTAGCACAGAGTGGGATCAGGACAGAGAGGCCTGCCATGGATGCCCCGGTGACAGTTAGTACAGAGATAGCCAAGGCCATGACAATAAAAGAGGTGATGAGTGTTTTGTATTTTGACATTGCGA
This sequence comes from Salmo trutta, assembly GCF_901001165.1. Classification (NCBI taxonomy): domain Eukaryota; kingdom Metazoa; phylum Chordata; class Actinopteri; order Salmoniformes; family Salmonidae; genus Salmo; species Salmo trutta. The sequence goes on from NC_042969.1 coordinate 5,858,415, forward strand.
AAGCTTAGGATACCATGTGGAGGGAAAGGTTGTTGACCAAGTTGAGGGCATTGGGGGGATGTCTGTATAACTGGATCATGGACTTCCTGTTCAATCAAGTCATACGGGTGAGGTCAGAATTGTCAATGGGGTTTGAAGTGGACAATGGTACTCCTCAGGGAAGTGTGGTTAGTCCGGTGTTGTTCACCCTGTTGATAGATGACATACATTATTTAAGGAGGTAGGACAGGGAGTGGGTGTGGCCTTGTATGCCAATGATGGGGTTGTGTGGAAATGTGAAATGTGCTGAGGAAGATCCAATAAGTTGTGGAAGATTGGTCTTGAAAATGGGGGTTTAGGATGTCTGTGGTAAAGTCCTGCTTTATGGTGTATTCTAGGAGGAAGGTTGAAGATGTTAGGCTGTAAATTTAGTCAGAATATTGGTAGGGGTTTGAATTTATGTATTTAGATATGTAGTTTGATGAGAGGCTTAAGTGGAAGAGACATGTTGAGTATATTCAAATTAAGTGTAGAATGGCGCTGATCCTCATGATGGAAGTGGCAGGATATGATTGGGGGTTGAAAAGACAAACACTGTTATATATGTACCAGGCATTGATTAGGTCATCTTTGGATTATGGGTGATTTGTATATGGATTGGCAGCCAAATCAGTACTACAGCACCTGGATAGGATACAGTAAAGGACATTGAGATTGTATGTGGGTGCCTTCAGGACAACACCTGTTGAGGCATTGCAGGTGGATAGTGGGGAACTGCCACTAAAGTTAAGGTGGGAAAAACTTGTATATGCGTACTGGGCGAGGTTGACGACAACTGGGGAATTCTGGTAGCAAGGAGTGGGTAAACAAAGGGCGTATGGGTGGACAGAAGGTGGTAGAATATGGACTAGGGGAGAGATAGCGGGCCGGCAATTGCATTGGGAAACGTTCCTCCGTGGCTGTTTCTGAAACCAAGTGTAGACATGGACATGATTGTGAGCAGGAGAGAATGGGTTGAGACAGTGTGTGGAGAGATGTATAGATAATCGTTTTTATTTGTTTTTAAGGATATATACAGATGGTTGAAGGATCCAGTCACAGGTAGGGTGGGGGCAGGGGTGTATATCCCAGATTTCAATGAGTGATGACCATGATTATAGGTTTGAGATGGGTGGAGGTGAAACCACTGAGTGGTGATCTGCTCTCATTCGGTTGCAGTGTTAGGTAGTGTGAAGACGGGCAGATCGGATAGGGGAGACTTGTTTGTGGAGATGTTAATGTTGTTGGAGAGGATCAGTGGAGGTAAGCTTTTGTTAGGTTCCCAACAAATGAGAATGCCAATATGGTGGCAAAGAGTGCTGTGAGGAAAGAGGGGGTAGATATTCAGGTCCTGCTGGGCTGCAGGGAAGTCAAGTCCTTGATTTGGGCAAAAGGGCTTGATCTTTGGCAAAGGGAGTGCAGTGCTAGTAATAAGGTTGAGGCATTTGTATTGTGTGCACCGGTCAGTAAAGGAAAAGATGAGGGCTATGGGATGTAGGAGAGAGGAAGTTGTGTGGAGTAGACTATGGTTTGGGCACATAGGTTTGAATGCCACATTGGGGATGATGGGGGGACATGAAACAGGTCTGAGTGATGAGTGTTTAGTGGGGGAAACGGTGAAACATCTTGATATTTTGTGAACTGTATGATGTAGATAGGGAGAGACAGTGTGTTCTACAGTTAATTAGAATAATTATTTTATTTCCGTCATTCCAACAATTCACAAATTAACTAGGCCATGTTTTTCTGCCCATATCATTCAGCCCTGCGTGGCACAATGTGTAAATGATAAAAGTGCATGAAATGCAGAAAGTGCTAAATGTATGTGTTGCCACCCTAGCATATTTTGAACTTTTATTTTCAAAAAGACAAAATACGGTCAAATACCGTCAAAAGTAAAAAAAAAAAATCATGATATCATATTTTGGCCATATCGCCCAGCCCTACAGTAGGTGCCTTATAATATGCACCACATGGAGAATTCAAATAAATCAGATTTTTTATATAAAGACTTGCTAAAGTGCCATTCTGCATTTTGACATATCCCTCAGTCAACCCAGTGTCATTTCTATGAATATTTTTAACCCACTTGATCCCAAATGTTCTATAAGTTTTACCATCATTGTAAAGCTTAAGTTATTTTTTTTGCTTTGACAAAATCATTTTTGAAGGTTATTATTTATTTTATGTGATTAGTGATTCATTTAAATCTGTACCTCATTTTAAGATCAACCCTGTTATGTGAACTGAACTCTCATTTTAATATGGCGAATAATTCTTTTCAAAAGACACATTGAACATCTAGTAGTCAAATCATAGTGTAAAAGCAGCTGAGCTGGTTCTACTCCTTTTGGACGTTTTGTGGTGGAAAACCTGTTATCCATAAATAGACACGCTAGAAATGTTTTAGCAATAAATACAAATGTGAAGCTTGCTTTCAATTGCCACTCCCTGTTGCACACAACAAGCTTTCATTCCCCGTCACAAGGGAATTTGTCTGATTTCAAGTGAAATACAAATCATTAAAATCCAGACAGAACATATTTACACAAGAAGCAACCTAACATCACACAGTCAACCTCTGTCATTTAGTAAGTTCACCATTCTGCAATTCTCACTGTTAAACATCGCACAGAGTTCAACACAACGGCTCTTTATGTCAATCATTTGATCTGATCAGTTACTTTATTTGGCACTTAGTAGTCTTCTTTTTTTACCTCTTGAGATGGGAAAACATGTTTTTTTATTAAATTAAAACATGCTCTCTTTATGACAATGTTAAAAGGAGGTGAAATCGAAAGTTTGTTTTGACCAAGTTACTCTTCTCAAAAGTTACCAACTGTTCTCATGAAAAATCACATTGTCAAATTACATCAGTTAATACACAAGTGCACTGTTCACATGAAGGTTACTGTCTACGTCTGCTGCTCTGTTTAGTTTCTATTTATCTAATGCTGTATGTCATGAAGAGTATTTTCTCACACTGTACAAGCTACTTAAATACCGTATGCATCGCTAACTTCCTCTCCTCAAAATTGTCATCTCTACGGCCTTCCTCTCCTCTGCCTGAGGTCTACTTTCCAGCCTTATTATTTTTTCCCACATGTACAGTAGATTAGAATATACTAAAATAGTTCTAGTGCAGTAGGCAGCCCACAATTTCCCTACGCTTTCTTGTTGTCTATTGCTAATGACAGCACAGACTGTTCGTTTGGAAGTGCAGTGTCTGGGTAACCATTGAATTACAACAGCTTGCCTACTTCCAGTGCAAGCCAGTGTTTTGGTCTCAACAAAACTGTCTGTCATATTGGTTAATGGGACACAAAAGCAAGGAGTAGACAAACTTACACTTGTTTTGTTATAGTTTGACGTTGAAAGACAACCACAAACATAAGTCATTATCAAGTTTTAGTAATACGAGTGCTGTGTCTGGCTCATAAGGAAACTATGGCCACAATTTCTGACAGCTGGTACTTTAGCGGTCTCCTGGCATCCCACCTGTCTTGGAGCATAGCTATGGCAAATATCACATTTCCACTGTTTCAGGGCGCTGCCAAAAAGAGAATGAGATTCAATTAGGGCTTAATAATGCTCCTCTGTGGAGCTCCAACTGGGTGTACGCGGCAGACAAGTGCTCGAGCCAGTAAGTATCTCACACACACACACACACACACACACACACACACACACACACACACACACACACACACACACACACACACACACACACACACACACACACACACACACACACACACACCTTTATTTAATTAGGCAAGTCAGTTAAGAACCTATTCTTATTTACATTGACTGCCTACCCCGGCCAAAGCCTAAACCGGACAACACTGGGCCAATTGTACGCCACCCTATGGGACTCCCAATCACGGCCGGTTTTGACACCTCTAGTACTGAGATGTAGTGCCTTAGACCACTGCGCCACTCGGGAGCCATTCGGCCTTTGTAATATGAAAGGATTTCCATTGTTCTTGCAGAAGCTGTCACACCTCTGGGTAACTTCTGACCGTATCACTTGTACACAATGTTGAGCATGAGCAACTCTGACAGTGAAATAGCTTTCTGTGAGTCGTTCAATGTCACCCAGGTCTAATCTTTCTCTCTTTCCTCTTAGTAGAGAAACATAAACGTGTGACTGCCACAGATTAGGACTGAACGGATGGTTGAACGCACAACCAATTTGCATCAAGTTTAAATGCCATTCGGAATCACCACCTGTCTGTGTGATGCATATCACCCTCATATCAGGCATTTCTCAAAACTGTGAGTGTGTCTTTCTGTGTTTGTGTGCACACACCATACAGCTTGGTAATGCTAATCCATCTGATAACTATCCTTTTTCCCAAATAGAAGAAAGTAAGAATGACTCAAACCAGAAAGGCACAAATGTTGATGGTTTTTCACCAAAGGGAGAACTCATTGTTTTTTTATTTAACTAGGCAAGTCGGTTAATAAATTCTTATTTACAATGATGGCCTAGGAACAGTGGGTTAACTGCCTTGTTCAGGGGCAGAACGACAGATTTTTACCTTGTCAACTCAGGGATTCGATCTAGCAACCTTTCAGTTACTGGCCCAACGCTCTAACCACTAGGCTACCTGCCGCCCGCATGTTACCACGACCAACTGACAAATGGGAACTAGAAACACAGCACCGCAAGAACTACATCAGACAGTGGAGGCTCCTCAGAGGAGGAAGGGGAGGACCATCCTCCTCAGTGATTTTTCAGAAAAATTACAATTGTAGAACATTTTAAAAAGTGATCCTTTTTAAATAAAACTATACTAAATATAAATCACAGGTCACCAAATAATTGAATAAAACATACTATTTTGCAATGAAGGTCTACAGTAGCCTCAAAAGCACTCTGTAGGGTAGCACCATGGTATAGCCGGAGGACAGCAAGCTTCCATCCTCCTCTGAGTACATTGACTTCAATACAAAACCTAGGAGGCTCTCACCCTCTTCCATAGGTTGGAGGACATCCTCCGGAAGTCTATCAGAGCTCTTGCAGCATGAACTGACATGTTGTTCACCAATCGAAGCATCAAAGAATGAACACTGGAACTCTTCCAAGTCAAGGTAAGCTTTTGGTTTTACTCTTATTGCCACCGGGACCCGCCGGTGTAAAAGCTAAAATGCTTACTGACTGTACACTGTAACATTACTGCATGATTGTAGCAGGTTTACTAACGCGTTAGTTCTATTAGCTATTTGTGCATTAACATCCACAATTGACGAAGGGAAAAGGTGAAGGGAGGAGAGCGCATAGATGCGAAAAAGATTACAACGTGGCTGTTATGAAAGTGAACTGTGTTTATGCTTGATCAGGGGTGTATCCACATATGAATGACATTCATCCTTTATGAGGACCATTTAAGGACATGCTCATGAAAAAAAGAATGGTCCTCCCTCATCTTAAATGGCACTGACTGCCACTGATATTAGTGTACCACACTGCAAATCCTCCCCCTGACCCCATATCTTCTCAATACTTCCACACAATAAACCTGAGCTCTAACCGCACAGAAGAGAGCCAAGGCTAATACTGCTTCTCTATTGGACAACTCCACTAACCATAATCCCCTTTTACACAGAGGAGGTGGAATCTAAAAGTATACAGGCAGCCACCAAGGCTGCTATTGTCAAGGAATTAAGCTTGTTCGCCTCAAAGGTTGGTGTCTTGAACGGGGAGGAGAGTGAAGTTTGCTGGAGTGTTTCACTGTCTCAGGAAGTGTTGTGAGGAAAAGCTCTGGGGATGTGGGATCAGTACTGCCACATCTTTAAGTGAGAAGAGGACATTTGAAGGGAAAGGTCTAGTAGCCAAATAAATGCTGCTAGCACTTCATTTTTCAGCACTGTTTACACTGTAATTTAACTAGTTATACAACAGAGAATGATGTAGTAACAGAGGATATTTTCTGGTACTTCAAATAATTGTTGAAACAAATCCAAATTCTACCAAAATGTTGTGTGCCTGTGAACAAGACACCTCGTTACCAAATCGAAATAGTGGAAACACCCCAAGATACACCATTAAAACCACACAGACAAACTAAACATAGGCACATTTAGAGAATGCGTAAAATCTATACATACCGTTTGTCTCAAAATGAAACCATGGAAATGTTGGATTTAATACAGAGATCTACAGTTGAATGCGTGCTTCAGCTTATGGAAATGGCTTTTCCTCCCAGCCTTCGAGTGTTCCGATTTGTTCATGAAAAAAAAGTTTATTCTCCCGGTGACACATTTGTCTCCATAACAACGGCAGAGATGTGATTCACAGTACAAAGCTAGATATACAAGACAAATGGGCATTCATAATTTAGTGACTAAGACTTGACATCTCTCTATAACTAGGACATTTTGCCTATATTTACATTTCTGTGCAAATGGTCTGATTTAATGTGAATCCTTGAATTCCACCCAGATAACAGCTAACATGCTTTCCTGTCTTAAAGGGATAGTTCACCCAAATTTCAAAATTACATTGGTTTGATTCCATGCTTTGGTTTAGTTTCCCTAGCACTGTTTACACATGCTCAACTTTTCGCATTTCTAACACAAATCTCATTCAAGTCATGGGACTGATATTAGCATTTTTCGTGCATCATATTCAAATCCTCTATAAGCGACTTTGAGGTTCACAATCAATTTGAGATACTTTTGGATGACTTGGACACGATGATCGGAAAATTATAATATCAGTCATCAGAACCTACTTGCATCTTAAGTGGTCCTTCGAGCCGGATCTAAGTTTGACTTGGCAGATTCACTATTGTACTGTAATCTGATGTAGGTGGAATATTCTGTTAAGAATAATTAAAGTGAATACACAGATAACATCCCCTGTGCCCACTGTTAAAAGAAGATTCAAGTCAGCCATATCAGCTGTTTCTTTTAACCTGTTGGGGACATAGCGAGTGCATATAGGAGTTCTGTATCTATAATTCTTAAAATAATTGTTATGTTTTTTGTGAACGTTTGTCGTGAGTAATTGAGTAAATTCACCGGAAGTGTTCGGTGGGAATGCTAGTCACATGCTAGTCACCTGCTAATGTAAAAAGCTGGTTTTTGATATAAATATGAACTTGATTGAACAGACATGCATGTATTGTATAACATAATGTCCTAAGATTGTCATCTGATGAAGATCATCAAAGGTTAGTGCTGCATTTAGCTGTGGTTTGGGTTTATGTGACATTATATGCTAGCTTGAAAAATGGGTGTCTGATTATTTATGGCTGGGTACTCTGCTGACATAATCTAATGTTTTGCTTTCGTTGTAAAGCCTTTTTGAAATCGGACAGTGTGGTTAGATTAACGAGAGTCTTGTCTTTAAAATGGTGTAAAATAGTCAAATGTTTGAGAAATTGAAGTAATAGCATTTCTAAGGTATTTGAATAACGCGCCACGGGATTCAACTGGCTGTTGAGTAGGTGGGATGCAAGCGTCCCACCTAGCCCAGAGAGGTTAATTAACCAACCAAAAATGCACAAATGTGGATTAGTGGGCTTCATACCTCAATAACAATTATATAAATATGTGCACTTTCATAACATTAGAGGAACATTTTGGGTTTTGAATGTGACATTCTGCATTATATATATATATATATATATATATATATATATATATATATATATATATATATATATATATATATATATATATATGCTCGATTTCAAATGTACAAAGTTTTCGTAATTTCTTTCTAGATCATTAAGAAGTTATTTCAAATATTAAATGTTATTATTAATCACATACTAACATAATTAACATTAACAAACTCATCATTTCAAATGTTATTTTTTATAAACTCATGCTTTGTATTAATCTCACACCCTTTAATCTGCCATCTCAGGCTCTGTGAAATGGTACCTCCTCCCCCCGATGTCCACAAAAGAACACAGGGACTGGACAACTTGACCTGCTGCCACCCAAACCTTGTCCTCCTTGGCTGTCAAGATGTACACACATCCTGTGTGGTAGTTTCTCCTCAAGAACTGCATTTCAACTACATCAGTCTTTATCTGTTACCAGACCCACAAACTTCCTTTTGGATGTTGTTGCAATGTATATGACAAGAAGGCAGTCCCCTGTTTTAAAGTTCACAACTGTGGATCTGGACAAGGACTGGTCGACAGATGATTGGTGTGTTTGGCTGGCAGTACACTGCTCTTGAGGACACTGCACAAAAGTGTGATCAGCTGATTGACATGCAGATGAATAAGCTTCCATCTCATTTTTCCCCATGAGGTGGGCTCAACATGATGGATGGCTTGAGTGCCTGGAACAGGTCTGACATCTTTCCACAGGTCCTCCAGGTGATGCTTCTGGGTAAAGTCTTCAATCTCTTCCAATGTAATCAGCTTCATTTGTACATTCGGGCAGCTCCATTTTGACACAGCTAGAAAGGTTGCAACATCGTTGACCACCTCTACCTGATGGCTGAGTACACTCTATCGACTGCACCTTTTCCATGACTTGTGGCAAAATAGTGCCACTCAATGCGCATTGTTGGGAACAGCTCTTTTAGTGTTGTTGACAAGTTTTTCCAGGTAAACTTGTTCTTCAGCTGCGAGGCAGCCCCATCGCTGAAGATGTGCAACTGTTTTACCTGAGGATGTTTTTCCTGTATATCTTGAATGATCATATTTAAAAAGTTTGCCACAGCCTTGTCATGCTCCAAGCTGTCCCCCATGACACATGACAGGGGGGTTAACATCAGCCCGCACCACAGAAATACAAATAGTTACCTACCTCTGATGCCAGTGTGCAGACTGGATCTCACCCTGATATGCAGCAGTGTAGTTCTCTGCAAAGTCCACATGCACCACAGAATCCTCAACACCTTTCTTTACCTGACGGAGGCACTTTGCTTTCTCTTCACAACAGTGCCTCAAGAACTTTGGGGCTGTAGTCTCAAGAACACCGAGCATGTCCCCCAGCACCCCACTCCTCTGGAATTTCACCTGCACTCCCTCTGCCTCGTAGGCATACCAAGTTGTTTGTGTTTGCTTGTCCTCTTTAGGAATGTTCTTAAGAATATGCATGTCAAGCTGTTTGGCGTTGCTGCAGTCCAAGGTATTCAGCATACATTGAGGGTTTTTAGCACAGCAGACCAAGGCCTCAATGAAGCAGCTTGGTGTACTTGTGGTAATGGCACACATTTCTTGGTGTGTCTGAGCACCGGAGAACATTGGGGTGTTGCAGCTCTGCAAACTTAGATTTCACAATAACAACCTCTGGATTTTCTCCCTTGAAGCATCGATATGCCTCCAACACTGACTTTTTTTTGTGCTCCCCTCTCTGATGGTCACTACATACCTGGTGCCTGCCTCATTTCTAATATAAAACCCCTTTACCAATTATTGTGTTTTGTCAGAGAGTTCAGTGTTAGTGGTTTTCTTCTTGTTCTTAAGAAAGCACAATGAGATTGCCAGCTTCTGAAACAACAGCCTTTTTATTTGGACTTGCTGGCAAAGCTTTTAGGCCCGTTTATCTGCCTTTCCAAGAGGCTGCTTGAACCTAAAAGGCTGAGGATTGGGATGAGTTGGTTGGTGGGTTCTTTAACAATAACATTGCCTCTTTTGACCTAATGCTTTTTTCTCTGCTTTTGCTCATTCCATCTCTGCCTCATGCTTTGTTTGTTTGTTTCTTGATTAATCTCCCAGCTTGCTTCCTTTTTCAACCCTTTTCTTTGAATGAATTAATGAATTAATTCATGAATTAATTGATTTTACGTGTTAGGGTTAAAGGGATACTTCGGGATTTTGGCAATGTTTGGCAATGTCTGTGTGTCCAGTATGAAGGAAGTTAAAGGTAGTTTCACGAGCCAATGCAAACTAGCGTTAGCGTAATGCCTGGAAGCATATGGGTATCTGCCCTCCACATGACTGGTGAAAGTTTTGATTGGATTTTTAAGACCTTAATTAGGTTTATGAATTTAAGACCTTTATTATGCCATGCTCTGGTTAGCAGAACATCGCATGATTGCAGTTCATATGAGAATGTGAGTACACCCGAAATGGATCACTCGCACACATAAAGATTGCCTGCTTGCTAACTTAAACATAATACAGAAGCAGTAGGAAGTGCATGAACATTAATATAAAATATATTTTGATTTAACACTTTTTTGGTTACTAAAATGATTCCATGTTTTATTTCATAGTTTTGATGTCTTCACTATTATTCTACAATGTAGAACATAGTAAAAATAAACAAAACCCCTGCAATGAGTAGAGTCCAAATTGTTGACTGGTACTGTACATACCCCACCAGACATGCCACTATGGGTTTTTCATGTACCCAAACCAAAAACAGATTTAATGTGTCACTCATGTCTGTATATGAATAGTGTATAAATAGTATTTTTGTCTCTTGGTGTCTTTCCTATATATAACTCTTATTTTAATGTAACAATTTAATGTAATATCAGTCTATTACTGTTCTGTATTTTGTCATGAATTTGTACATTTTATGTCAACCTCAGGAAGAGTAGCTGCTGCATGTGCGGTAGTTAACGGGGATCCTAATAAATAAAACTAAACTCTACTTGCATAAAAACTGTGGTTGGCAACGTGGTTACAAACCAAGCTATAGTAGCTAGCTGCTGTCGCTTGGCTAAACACAATATCAGCGCAGGCTTTAGCCTACACATCGAACTCAATTAGCTGACCATCTGAACTTAAAAACCTCTCTCCATAGCAAAGGTAGATTAACTTACCTCACTGTTACTACTCACTACTTCCCTTGTTTTGTTGTTGTTATTGTTGTTCTTATGTGGTTTTTATATGGAGGTTGGCAATCAACTTTAACCTGTGTGGGCTAGGGGGCAGTATTTTCACGGCCGGATAAAAAATGTACCCGATTTAAACTGGTTACTACTCTTTCTCAGAAACGAGAATATGCATATTATTAGTAGATTTGGATAGAAAACACTCTAAAGTTTCTCTGAAGTTTCTAAAACTGTTTGAATGGTGTCTGTGAGTATAACAGAACTCATATGGCAGGCAAAAACCTGAGAAGATTCCATGCAGGAAGTGGCCTGTCTGACAATTTGTAGTCCTTCTGTTGCATCTCTACCAAAATTACAGCATCTGTGCTGTATCGTGACACTTTCTAAGGCTTCCATTGGCTCTCTAAAGCGTTCAGAAAGCGGAATGACGTGTCTCCTGTCTCTGGGCAAAGTACAGCAACAGAGTGTGTAAGTGGCCAGCCTGGGGACAGTGAGACTGAGATGCGCATTCATGAGACTTCTCCATTTTTTTCTTTCAGTCTTTGAATGAATACAACGTTGTCCGGTTGGAATATTATCGCTATTTTATGAGAAAAATAGCATAAAAATTGATTTTAAACAGCGTTTGACATGCTTCTAAGTACGGTAAGGGAAAATTTGTAATTTTTTTGTCATGAAATGCGCTCGCGCGTTACCCTTCGGATAGTGACCTGAACGCACGAACAAAATGGAGGTATTTGGATACAACTATGGATTATTTGGAACCAACACAACATTTGTTGTTGAAGTAGAATTCCTGGGAGTGAATTCTGACGAAGAACAGCAAAGGTAATACAATTTTTCTAATAGTAATTCTGAGTTTAGTGAGCCCCAAACTTGGTGGGTGTCAAATTAGATAGCCTGTGATGGCCGAGCTATGTACTCAGAATATTGCAAAATGTGCTTTCGCCGACACATTAAATCTGTTAAACTCAGACACCATTAAAACAGTTTTAGAAACTTTAGAGTGTTTTCTATCCAAATCTACTAATTATATGCATATTCTAGTTTCTGGGCAGGAGTAGTAACCAGATTAAATCGGGTACATTTTTTTATCCGGCCGTGAAAATACTGCCCCCTATCCCAAAGAAGTTAAGGTGTATCACCGTGACCAACTGGATTGGAGGCTGAACCAGAGACAGGGAACGTCTAAATCCTACCCATTATTCTCGTCTCCTTAAGGAAACAAAAAATGCATAATTAAATACTACATACTCTGAAGATTTTCTCAGCAGTTCACTTATGCTTGGCTCTTCAACACCATTACTCCTTAAACCTGATAACAATCTCGCCCTTTCCCTCCCATATTGCTGGCACTGAAATAGAAAGTGTTCCACTGTCTCCATCTACTCCTGACAGTGATCACACCTCAATGTAGTGTTGAGCCTTGTGTGTCTCAACCTTGTGATTAAACTTTCCTCCATTCTATCTCGACCCAAGGACCTCCCTGCCCCGCCTTTTCCTGGATCTTATACAAGCATCTACCCTTTCCTTCCCTGTTCAACAACTCTTGACATTTGTTTTTAACCACTTTTCTTATTAGCCCTTTGGCTTCTGCTTTACTGATTGACATTTCCATTCCAAAACTAGGATCTTTGAGATTCTGCTTGGTGAGAACATCCACCTCCTCATTACCCTCTACTCCCACATGAACTAGGTACCCAGAGGAACCTCACAAATATCCCCATCTGTCTCAGCCTAAACAGGCACTGCCAAATCTCATACAGTACATCCTGCCTGCTCCGTGACACAAAATAATTTAAGCTCATCAATGCTGCACACAAGTCAGAGCAGATGACTACCTTGTCTGGCCTCACCCCCTCCACTCACTGAGCAGCCAAGAGTATGGCCAGCAACTCCATTGTGTATATGCATAAACGATCCGTCGCTCTTTTTGTCACTGCCACCTTAAACTCAGGGACAATAAAAGCTGCACCTGTCTTCCCTGCAGGGTCCTTAGATCCATCAGTGAATATATTCAAGACCGCATAGTACTGAGTTCTGAAATGTTCACTTACAATATTTACTGGATCTACTTCTTACTCACCAGCTCTTACCGTCTCAAGCAACCCTAGGTCTATCATTGGCTGAAGGAGCAACCAAGGTGGGATAGCAGGAAGAACTACAGAGGGGCTGTTTCCCAAACAGTCCCATTTCTCTCACCGTGCTATTAACCTGTTAGGGCTAGGGGGCAGTATTTACACGGCCGGATAAAAAACGTACCCTATTTAATCTGGTTACTACTCCTGCCCAGTAACTAGAATATGCATATAATTATTGGCTTTGGATAGAAACACCCTAAAGTTTCTAAAACTGTTTGAATGGTGTCTGTGAGTATAACAGAACTCATATGGCAGGCAAAAACCTGAGAAGATTTCATGCAGGAAGTGGCCTGTCTGACAAGGTGTCGTTCTTCTTGTCTCTGTTTATTGAAGAGTCCGGATCTTAGCTGTAACGTGACACTTCCTACGGCTCCCATAGGCTCTCAGAGCCCGGGAAAAAGCTGAACGATATCGAGGCAGCCTCTGGCTGAAACACATTATCGCCTTTGCCAAGTGGCCGATCAGAGGACAAAGAACTTAGGCGTGTGCCCGAGTCGACCCAGTGATATATTTTCTTTCATCTGTTTACCTAATTGCAGATTCCCGGTCGGAATATTATCGCTTTTTTACGAGAAAAATGGCATAAAAATTGATTTTAAACAGCGGTTGACATGCTTCGAAGTACGGTAATGAAATATTTAGAAATCTTTTGTCATGAAATGCGCCGTGCGCGTGACCCTTATTTACCATTCGGATAGTGTCTTGAACGCATGAACAAAACTCCGCTGTTGGAACATAACTATGGATTATTTTGGACCAAACCAACATTTGTTATTGAAGTCCTGGGAGTGCATTCTGACGAAGAACAGGAAAGGTAATCAAACTTTTCTAATAGTAAATCGGAGTTTGGTGAAGGCTAAACTTGCTGGGTGTCTAAATAGCTAGCCCTGTGATGCCGGGCTATCTACTTAGAATATTGCAAAATGTGCTTTCACCAAAAAGCTATTTTAAAATCGGACATATCGAGTGCATAGAGGAGCTCTGTATCTATAATTCTTAAAATAATTGTTATGCTTTTTGTGAACGTTTATCGTGAGTAATTTAGTAAATTGTTAGTAAATTCGGCGGAAGTTTGCGGGGGGTATGCTAGTTCTGAACGTCACATGCTAATGTAAAAAGCTGTTTTTTGATATAAATATGAACTTGATTGAACAAAACATGCATGTATTGTATAACATAATGTCCTAGGTGTGTCATCTGATGAAGATCATCAAAGGTTAGTGCTGCATTTAGCTGTCTTCTGGGTTTTTGTGACATTATATGCTAGCTTGAAAAATGGGTGTCTGATTATTTCTGGCTGGGTACTCTGCTGACATAATCTAATGTTTTGCTTTCGTTGTAAAGCCTTTTTGAAATCGGACAGTGTGGTTAGATTAACGAGAGTCTTGTCTTTAAATAGCTGTAAAATAGTCATATGTTTGAGAAATTGAAGTAATAGCATTTCTAAGGTATTTGAAAATCGCGCCACAGGATTCAACTGGCTGTTACGTAGGTAGGACGATTTGGTGCCACCTGCCCTAGAGAGGTTAACTATCCACCCAAAACTTGTATTCAGGTCTAGTTCATACTTTTAGCACTCTAGGAACACATTTTTTGTAGGATGAATAAAACCTTATGTCCTTGAAAATTGCTCCAATATGTCATGGTTAGTTGTTGTTGTCATAGCATTAATGGCATCTCTCCCAACTCCGGGGAGATCCTTACTGCTCCACATCATATTCTTAATTTGTGCTTGGATTACATCTAGCTTTTTAAAGATGTTGAAGCTGCTGATACATATGCTACACTACCATAGTCCAGTGATTACCTTGACACCGTTGTGTGTGTTTCAATGCCATTCTATCCTCCCCCACTCTGTTCTGCCCATTTAATTTGAGCATTAAACCAGATCCCCAGTAACCCAAACACTCCCACCCTCCCCACATACCTTCTGTACAGCTTCAGGCATATTTTCTCCCCAACCTTCCTTCTAGTAAAAAGTTTATAGTAAAAGGTTTTCTCAACTAAGAACTTAAAGCTCCACCTGAGGGACGACTGCTCAACTTCTCTGATCGTTTCTTGAACTCTTCCGGCTGTATGGGGAATGTTTTTCCCTGTCTTCCAAAGCGCCCCAACATCCGCAAACAATGACCTCCCAATATCTGTCTAACCTGGGAGAATACATTATCAATCAAAATGGAGAACAGGAAAGGACTAATTACACTTCCCTGGGGGGGTACCATTATCGACCTCATAACATTCTGACAGAGCTTCCCACCCTCACTTGTATTGATCATACACAAAGAAAGTCCTTTATCCAGTTAAAAACCCGTCCTCCCAGTTTGATAAGCAGGCCCTCCTACATCATATCTCTACATCGAAGAAAATGGCTACCAGCACCTCCTTAATTGCCTGTACCTTCCATATGACTGACTCTAGACACAGTACAGGGTACATCATTCCCCTGCCTTTCCTGAACCTACTTTGACCTTTTGACATTAGGCCTTCGCTTTCCAGGAAGTACATCAGCCTTTCTGTTATCATCCTTTCCATAAGTTTACAGACATGAGATGTCAACACTATTGGCCTATAACTTAATGGATTAGTAGGGTCTTTGCCTGGTTTCTGTATCGGCACCATGACTACCTGCTTTCAACTGTCAGGCAGCTTCCCTTCCTGCCACACCTTTTTGTAAAGGCCACATATTTTTTCCCATTGCAGTGTCACTGAGAGGAGCCATCAAAATGTAAAACATCTCATCCTTCCCGAGAGATGTTACCCCAGCTTTAGCTATCGCTAAAGCTCATCCAACGTAAAAGGGGCATTCAATGCATCCTCCACCATCTTTCTCTGAACCAGAATCCATGAATGCTCTCTTCTGATCCTCTCTTTTCCCACGCTGTCCCTCCTTCATTAGATTATTTGAGCTGTGCATCTTCACAAATGCCTGGGCTACCATCTCTGCCTTCTTCATGTCTTTCACTGCAGTCTTCTCACTTTTCAGCACAGGGAGGTCCCAATCTCGTCTGACCCGACTCATCCTCTTAATTATCCCTCTCCCATAGGTTGGTCGTCATGCAGGTGGACAAATTGTCCCACGTACCTCTCCCTCACTCCTCACCTGCTGCACTTCCACATGTCTTTTCATCACTGTGGAACCCCCATAAGCCACATTATGGGCACCCCACAGTTACAGCACTTGAACTGGACCCCATCTCCACAATCCCCATATGCATGTTCTCCATCACATCTCCATTTGCCCACATGCCCAAACCTTTGACAGTTATAGAAACGCAATGGTTTTGTAACATCAGCTCGCACATAGTAACTCATATACCCAATCCTAACTTTTCTTGGCAGTACCTGATCCTCAAAGTTTAGTAGCACTGACAGGCTATCAACCTTCTTCCCTTCTCGTGTCATCTGGAGACACTTTGCAAAAATATAACAGAGCCTCCCTTCATGTGGTCATTTATATCTTTCATGTTAAAGAGGAACTGAAATGCAAAAAACAAGTCAAAAGTTTGGACACCCCTACTCATTCAATGGTTTTTCTTTACTTTTACTATTTTCTAAATTGTAGAATGATACTGAAGACATTAGAACTATTAAATAACACATATGGAATCATGTAGTAAGCAAACAAGTGTTAAACAAATCAAAATATATTTTATATTTGATATTCTTCAAAGTAGCCATCCTCTGCCTTGATGACAGCTTTGCACACTCTTGGAATTCTCTCAACCAGCTTCATGAGGTAGTATTCAGGTATGCATTTCAATTAACAGGTGTGCCTTGTTAATTTGTGGAATTTCTTTCCTCCTTAATGCATCTGAGCCAGTCAGTTGTGTTGTGACATGGTAGGGTGGTATACAGAAGATAGCCTTATTTGGTAAAATACCAAGTCCATATTATGGCAAGAACAGCTCAAATAAGCAAAGAGAAATGACAGTCCATCATTACTTTGACTGACCTTTATGTCTTAATCAGGAAAATGTCAAGAACTTCGAACGTTTTTTCAAGTGCAGTCACAAAAACCAAGCGCTATGATGAAACTGGCTCTCACGAGGACCGCTACAGGAAAGGAAGTCCCAGAGTTATCTCTGCTGCAGAGGATAAGTTCATTAGAATTACCAGCCTCAGAAATTTCAGCCCAAATAAATGTTTCAGAGTTCAAGTAACAGACACTTCTCAACATCAACTGTTTAGAGGAGACTGCTTGAATCAGACCTTCATGGTCGAATTGCTAAGAAAAGAAACCACTACTAAAGAACACCAATATGAAGAAGAGACTTGCTTGGGCCAAGAAACACGAGCAATGGACATTAGACAGGTGGAAACCTGTCCTTTTTGTCTGAGTTCAAATTAGAGATTTGTGGTTCCAAATGCTGTCTTTATGAGACGCAAAGTATTTGAGTGGATGATCTCCGTAGGTGCGGTTCCTGCCGTGAAGCATGGAGGAGGAAGTGTGATGGTGTAGGGGTGCTTTGCTAGTGACACTGTCAGTGATTTATTTAGAATTGAAGGCACACTTAATCTGCTTTCTGAACGCTTTAGAGAGCCAATGGAAGCCTTAGAAAGTGCAACGTAACAGCTCAGATACTGTAGTTTCGATAGAGAAGCAAAAGAACTACAAATTCGCAGACAGGCCACTTCCTGCTTGGAATCTTCTCAGGTTTTTGCCTGCCATATGAGTTCTGTTATACTCACAGACACCATTCAAACAGTTTTAGAAACTTTAGTGTTTTCTATCCAAATCTACTAATAATATGCATATTCTCGTTTCTGGGCAAGAGTAGTAACCAGTTTAAATCGGGTACATTTTTTATCTGGCCGTGAAAATACTGAACCCTATCCCAGACAGGTTAAGCAGTGACCATCAAGTGTTTCCTTCATGATTCCGGCTGTGATGCTCATCCAGTGGATGCATTGACCTCCTGCTTCTTCTGGTCTCAGGGCAGCTATTGTTTACTGGACTCCTGACCTGAGCCTGCTGTTGTCTCAAGCTGGAGCGGCTGTTATTTAACATACATTGAGTCATTATTGCAAAAATGAAGCTGGTCGACAGCACACTCTGAAGTGCATGTTGCCGAGACCTTAACGGATAATGAAAACTCAGATCTTATATAGGAGACTTAAAAATGCTTAGTCAGGGCTGGTTACACCCCTCCCATGCTGATTGGGGGCATCATAAACCACCTTGGTTCATCTGCTGGTTATCTGCACGGGATGTTTCACCCAAGACAATGTGGGATTGTTCTAAACTCTTCCAGGCTATCTCTATCCCGGGTCACACACACCACATCTTGTCTATGGAATGCCGGCTGTAGATTTTTATCACCAAGTCATTGTCAGCTCAAGCTATCTCTAGCAAAACCCATTTCCTCGACCATACATCGAGACTAACTGCAGGAAGCTAGAGTAGAAACCATTCCTTTACAGAAACACAGCATTAACATAACAGAAATGTCTTACTATTGGTTAAGTATATAATTGTTAACTATTAATATCAGGTAAATATATAATTTTCTCTTCACAAGACCGACCCATCAAAGCTCTCTCTGTTCATCAACTGGCATATGCCTTTAAACCTGTTCGACATGGTCCCCTAGCAGTACCTTCAGTACCTTTTTGAGCAAGAGAACGTATTTGTTAAAAAAATTACACTACAGGCTGAACAATAGCGAGTAGTGCACTTGTGGTAATTTTACTGCGATGGCCATGGTCAGAGTCGATCTTTTGCAAAAAAGCAGCCCTACACAACCTGGGTGTCGGTGGTGGACCAGGACAACAACCTTGTATAGTTAACCACAGGCTTTTCACCATGCTCTGTGAAGAGCGAGACCTTTTTGAAGGTGTCCTATTTATCCCTGAAGGATGTACAGGCTGAACGTTTGGAGAGCCATATAAACAGCAGGTACCGTAACATTACTAGGCATTGTTTACATTTTAGAAGAGCTAGCTATCTAGTAAGGAACTAGTTATGGATTATCCTGCATTGACACTGCACTGTTTGATCATACTGATGTGAATTGGGTGAAAGTTTAGGTGTCATAAATGTCAATGAATGGAAACAAAACCTTTATCAGAGGCAGTGCATTTGTTTGCTAGGAAAGCTAGCGAGCTGAATCGTCGCCCCACATGTTGCCAAGACAGTTAGTTAGCTAGTTGTTTACAACCACTCTACAGTCTGTTGCTGGCTACTGTAATTATAGGTGCATTTGTTGACATTTTACAGATTTGACGTGATACACTTTCAATGCCTATTATTAGTAGGTTACCTTGCATCAATTCCACGATCACGCACAATCTGATGATCTGTAATTTGCTATTTTCTGATTACAATCATAAGCATTCTATTGTAAGGACCTCATGAATTTATTACAATAAGGTTGTCATAGCAATCTATATGCATGTTTCAGGCTTTACAGATTGACTGCCTATAGGCAATTCACCCTGTGGGCAAGAGGAAATTTGGGGAAGAGGAACAGAGTGCCTACACCTGCCTGTGTGGTCCATGCAATCTGGTTGCAGTTCCCCTAAGAGGAGTCCTATGGATTTGAATACGATTTTATGATGGGAAAATTTGAAGTGTTTATGCAGCCTACTGTAGCACATTGTGTAACAAATAATGACATGGCTATTACATTTGAATTTCTCCATGCTAAATATCTTTATATCATTTCATTTATTCCACCACCAAATTGTTCCCTGTACTGTATATATGAAACACTGCCTCTCCCAAGCTGTTCTAGGTATGACGTCACTCCTTGCACAGTGCGCACATGAGCTCCTGGTACATGTTATTCTAGTTGATTGGTTGGATGTATACTGTGATATTAAAACTGAGAAAATAACATTGTTTATCTGTGGATCACTGAAATCTTATCGCGTGATAGCTTAGTTCAGTCAATTGTATCTTGCCAAACAAACACATGACATAAAGCACAGGCCAACAAGAGTGTGACATGGTTTGAGGAATCCAAGGTCGAGTCAGTCAATTGAGATTTAATGTTAAAATATCTTTATTATATATAGAGCACAGAAAACACGTTTTCACATAGTGCCTTTGTCAGTGTGTAAGTTATGAATGGAAAAAAGTAAAAGACCTGTGCTTAGGTGTGGTCTCAGAAAGGTGAGGTTATCCTAGGTAACCACTGGGTGTAGCTAATGGTTTACCTTTCCTATGGGTATTTAATAGGATCCCCATTAGCTGCTGCTTTTGCAGCAGCTACTCTTTCTGGGGTCCACATGAAGCATGGCGTTATTCATAGTACAGAAGAACATTATTAGTTTAGGCCTGAACTACAGTGCATTCGGAAAGTATTCAGACCGCTTGACTTTTCCCACATTTTCTTATGTTACAGCTTTATTTTAAAATTCATTACATCGTTTTTTTCCCCTTCATCAATCTAAACACAATATCCCATAATGACAAGGCAAAAAAACTAATTACATTTACATAAGTATTCAAACCCTTTAATCAGTACTTTGTTGAAACACTTTTGGCAACGATTACTGCCTCGAGTCTTCTTGGGTATGACGCTACAAGCTTGGCGTACCTGTATTTGGGAGTTTCTCCCATTCTTCTCTGCAGATCCTCTCAAGCTCTGTCAGGTTGGATGGGGAGTGTCACTGCACAGCTATTTTCAGGTCTCTCCAGAGATGTTCGATCGGGTTCAAATTTGGGCTCTGGCTGGGCCACTCAAGGATATTCAGAGCACTGTCCCAAAGCCACTCCTGAGTTGTCTTGGCTGTGTGCTTAGGATGGGTGTCCTGTTGGAAGGTAAACCTTCGCCCCCAGTCTGAGGTCCTGAGCGCTCTGGAGCAGGATTTCTTTCTCTCTGTTCTTTGCTCCGTTCATCTTATCCTGACTAGTGCTGCAGTCCCTGCAGCTGAAAAACATCCACACAGCATGATGCTGCCACCACAATGCTTCACCACAATGCTTCACCGTAGGGATGGTGCCAGGTTTCTTCCAGACATAACGTTTGGGAGTCAGGCCAAATAGTTCAATCATTTTTTTGTTGTGGGGGGGGGGGGGTGTAAATCTCCATATATATCTCTATTACTATTTTTTTGAATATACATATATTATTCCCTGCAAACCCTACCACCCTTCCCCAAATTGGAGTAAACTAATAAACAATAACACTTAGGCTTCTACCTTAAGTTTATGCATTTTATAAACAATCTATTTTACAATAGTTATATTTTGTTTTGTTTTTAGTCCTTCCTCTATTTCTGATGGCCATCCAGTTCTATTTGTAACTGCTATTTCACCAAATTTAAAAACCTATATACATTTTACAAATACTTCAATCTTGGTTTCATCAGACCAGAGAATCTTGTTTCTCATGGTCAGAGTCATTTGGGTGCCTTTTGGCAAACTCCAAGCAGGCTGTCATGCGCCTTTTACTGCGGACTGGCTTCCATCTGGCCACTCTACCATAAAGGCCTAATTGGTGGAGAGATGGTTGTCCTTCTGGAAGGTTCTCCCATTTCCACAGAGGAACTCTGGAGCTCTGTCAGAGTGACCATCGGGTTCTTGGTCACTTCCCTGACCAAGGCCCTTCTCCCTCGATTGCTCAATTTGGACAGGCGACCAGCTCTAGGAAGAGTCTTGGTGGTTCCAAACTTCTTACATTGAAGAATGATGGAGGCCACTGTGTTCTTGGGGACCTTCAATACTGAAGCAATGTTTTGGTACCCTTCCACAGATCTGTGCCTCAACACAATCCTGTCTCAGAACTCTACGGACAATTCCTTCGACCTCAAGGCTTGGTTTTTGCTCTGACATGCACTGTCAACTGTGGGACCTTATATAGACAGGTGTGTGCCTTTCCAATCAATTGAATTTAGCACAGATGGACTCCAATCAAGTTGTAGAAACATCTCAAGGATGATCAATGGAAACAGGATGCACCTGAGCTCAATTTCAAGTCTCGTAGTATAGCGTCTGAATACGTATGTAAATTAAGTATGTTTTATATTTTTTTTGTACATTTGCAAACATTTCCAAAAAACTGTTTAAGCTTAATCATTATGTGTGTAGATTGAGTATAATTTTTATTTAATCCATTTTAGAATAACACTAACATAACAACATTTGGAAAAAGGGATAGGGTCAGAATACTTTCTGAATGCACTGTAACTCATGCAGCGAGACACATCTCCTTTTCAGAGAGTTGATCGGGCTGTTGATTGTGGCCTTTTGGAATGTTGTCCCACTTCTTCAATGGCTGTGCGAAGTTGCTGGTTATTTTGGTGGGAACTTGAACACACTGTCGTACACATCGATCCAGAGTGTTTGAAACATGATCAATGGGTGACATGTCTGGTGAGTATGCAGACCATGGAAGAACAGGGCCATTTTCAGCCTCCAGGAATTGTGTACAGATCCTTGTGACATGGGGACATGCATTATCATGCTGAAACATGAGGTGAAGGCGGTGGATGAATGGCACGACAATGGGCCTCAGGATCTTGTCATGGTATCTCTGTGCATTGAAATTGCCATCGATAAAATGCAATTGTGTTCCTTGTCCGTAGCTTATGTCTGCCCATACCATAACTCCACCGCCACCGTGGGGCACTCTGTTCACACTTTTGACATCAGAAAACCACTCGCCCATATGACGCCATACACGCTGCCATCTGCCCGGTACAGTTGAAACCAGGATTCATCCATGAAGAGCATACTTCTCCAGCGTGCCAGTGGCCATCGAAGGTGAGCACTTGCACACTGAAGTCGGTTACGACGCAAACTGCAGTCAGGTCAAGACCCTGGTGAGGATGATGAGCGCGCAGATGAGCTTCCCTGAGATGGTTTCTGACAGTTTGTGCAGAAATTCTTCGGTTGTGCAAACCTACAGTTTCATCAGCTGTCTGGGTGGCCTTTTATTGTCCCCAGAACAAGGTGCACCTGTGTAATGATCATGCTGTTTAATCAGCTTCTTGATATGCCACACATGTCAGGTCAATGGATTAATTTGGCAAAGGATACATGTTTTTGCTTATACATTTTATTATATGTATTTTATTTCAGCTCATGGGACCAACACTTTAGATGTTGCGTTTTATATTTTTGTTCAGTGTATTTTGGGACCTGGGTATGATTAAAAGAGTGTAAACACACTCTCGCATCGGTCTGTCTTTCATCAAGTGTTGAGCCTAATTGAGACCCATGGGAGGTAGATGGATTGGTGGCAAGAGGACCTTCTGATGCAGCACTGGAGGCAACCAGTAAACAAGAACAGTACAATAAGATGTTATTCCACCTGATTACTTCTTGTATCTGATGGTAAAATTGCCCCATCTTTCTATTGGAAATTGTGTCACATATATATTTCATCAATGCATAAGGTTCAGAAAGGAGGTTATTCTCTGTAAACCACTCAATATAAACCCATCCAAACTGTCAGAGTAATACTTTAGTATTTTTGAGTAAGTCTAGATAAAATCCTCTTAGATGTAAAGTCACCTGTTTAGGGGACCAGCGTGGTTCTGGTACCGGTTACAACAGTAATTTCCGCTTGTAAATCGATCTGTGGACACCATAGATCGAAATGACTTGCATTGAGCGATAGCCCTGGTTCCCATGGACACAGAGTATATTCTGAGTCTGTGTGACATAGAATGTGAAATCTGAAACCACTTGAAGCTGGGACGTCCCTCCTACCATTTGTTTTGCTCTTCTGACTGTCCATCAACTCCTGGCTGAATCCTACATCACAGCCATTGACAAAGCACATGCCTGCAAATGAGTGGTTTCATTACGGTAGTACATTCAGCGCTCAATTTATAGCTATTAATCTAAAATAATTCATAGATTTTAAACAAAAAAACACTTTGTCATAGACGGACAAGATTAATAGGACACTGTGAGATGAAAGGTGAGTTTCTAATGAGTTCAGGATGACAAGATAAAGCTCTGTGAGACATTTCACAGCAATGGGGGCAGATGTTTTCATCAAGAGAACATTTTGAAAATATGCACATTTTCTCTAACACTAAATATACAAATATGTATTTTTCAATTATAAAAAGGGTGAAATCTTATAGTTACTAATTTTATAATTTGTTTAGGCTATATTTTGAAAGTACCTGTCATTTCAAGCCGTATTCAGTTTTGTTGAATAGGAAATTAATCACATAAAATAATTCATAGTTCCATATTTTTATCATATTTGTAGTGTACTTGAGCTTGTGTCCTCAAATGTGACTACCCCTCAGCAATTTCTAGCTTTTTTTTACCAGAAAGCTGACATTTTAACTTTTGAGTATGCAGCGTTACTAGTTATTTTTTATGGTCCCCTCATGATAAATAATTACTTTTGGGGATTACATAGATTACATTTTCGATTACCTTTAGTTGCATACAACTAGATAAAACAAAACACACTCTGAACAACCTTTGCAGGAAGAGGTGTATGCATCTTCGTGGCTCAAAACGTGATCTCTGAAGTCACTTTTTTTTTATGGATTCTAGGACAGTACCCAAGAGTAAAGGCCATCCCATTCCTTCTAAAAATATACCTGGTGGCTCTAGGCAGAGAAATTTTTTTTAGAGGAGATAGAATGTATCTTATTAAGATAAGAAAACTCTGAGGAACACATTACGACACACAGTGAGTCTGATCATTTTTATGACTTGCATTGGCATCCTGAATGGTTCAAAACGAATATGTCTGTAGTCTGTCATAGTCATTCAAACTCATAAATAATGAATAATTAGCAGTATAGAACAATTATGTGGAGGTATGAAATCATTCTCCTAAAAAAAACAAGTTCATAAATGTATATTGCATGTATTTTTCTAAATCTACTGTAAACAAATCACAAGGCTGAGGGTCAGAGATAGTGTATAGAGTATGAAAATACAGAAAAATATAACTTTTTTGGAAACAGTGCTTCTGAATATAACAGATTGAGTATAATATATCAGGGAGTGTTATGATAGACAGTGAATCCGAAACCAGTCTCTTCCCCTCTGCCCATTTGCACGTTCTAGCGCACCTCCACCATATTCACAGATGTCCCAAAGCTGAGGTAGTGAAAATTATCGAGGCTGTAGGGACTAATTAGACCATACAATAGCCATTTCAATGGATCCTACAGATTTTCTGACTCTAGGGTGAAGTGCTATCCTAACGTGCACTGCGATATATATGTTAGGTTGTACAATTTTTTAAAAAAGAACGGAAGAGCGTGCCTAAACGCAACATACAAAAATGTCTGTTTTTACTGATTTACAGTTCATATAAGGAAATCAGTCAATTGAAATAAATTAAATAGGCCCTAATACCTATGCAGGCATGGGTGGGCCTGGGAGGGTGTGCAAAACTGTCATCAAGGCATAGTGTCTTTTTTGGTTACTACATGATTCCATATGTGTTATTTCTTCGTTTTTTTGTGTCATCACTATTATTCTACAATGTAGAAAATAGTAAACATAAAGAAAAACCCTTGCATGAGTAGGTGTGTCCAAACTTTTGACTGGTACTGTATAAATGAGCCAGTTTTATCATAGCGCTTGATGGTTTTTGTGACTGCACTTGAAGAAACTTTCAAAGTTGTTGAAATTTTCAGGATTGACTGACCTTCATGTCTTAGTCATGATGGACTGTCATTTTGCTTTGCTTATTTGAGCTGTTCTTGCCATAATATAGACCTATTTGGTTGAAGACCAAGTCTATCTTCTGTATACCACCCCTACCTTGTCACAACACAACTGATTGGCTCAAACGCATTAAGAAGGAAAGTTTTAACAAGGCACACCTGTTAATTAAAATGCATTCCAGGTGACTACCTCATGAAGTTGGTAGAGAGAATGCCAAGAGTGTGCAAAGCTGTCAAGGCAAAGGGTGGCTACCTTGAAGAATCTGACATATAAAATGTTTTGATTTGTTTAACACTTTTTTGGTTACTACATGATTCCATATGTGTTATTTCATAGTTTTGATGTCTTCACTATTATTCAACAATTTTGAAAATAGTAAAAATAAAGGAAAACCCTGGAATGAGTAGGTGTGTCCAAACTTTTGACTGGTACTGTGTATGTATGTATGTATGTATGTATGTATGTATGTATGTATGTATGTATGTATGTACAGTTGAAGTCGGAAGTTTACATACACCTTAGCCACATACATTAAAACTAAGTTCTTCACAATTCCTGATATTTAATCATATCAAAAATTGTAGGTCAGTTAGGATTACCACTTTATTTTAAGAATGTGGAATGTCAGAACAATAGTAGAGAGAATGATTGATTTCAGCATTTATTTATTTCATCACATTCCCAGTGGGTCAGAAGTTTACATACACTCAATTAGTATTTGGTAGCATTGCCTTTGAATTGTTTAACTTGGGTCAAACGTTTTGGGTAGCCTTCCCCAAGCTTCCCACAATAAGTTGGGTGAATTTTGGCCCATTCCTCCTGACATAGCTGGTGTAACTGAGTCAGGTTTGTAGGCCTCTTTGCTCACGCACACTTTTTCAGTTCTGCCCACAAATGTTTTATAGGATTGAGATCAGGGCTTTGTGATGGCCACTCCAATACCTTGACTTTGTTGTCCTTAAGCCATTTTGCCACAACTTTGGAAGTATGCTTGGGGTCGTTGTCCATGTGGTAGACCCATTTGCGACCAAGCTTTAACTTCCTGACTGATGTCTTGAGATGATGCTTCGATATATCTACATAATTTTCCATCCTCATGATAACATCTATTTTGTGAAGTGTACCAGTCCCTCCTGCAGCAAAGCACCCCCGCAACATGATGTTGCCACCCCCGTGCTTCACGGTTGGGATGGTGTTCTTCGCCTCCCCCTTTTTCCTCCAAACATAATGATGGTCATTATGGCCAAACAGTTCTATTTTTGTTTCATCGGACCAGAGGACATTTCTCCAAAAAGTACGATCTTCGTCCCCATGTGCAGTTGCAAACCGTAGTCTGGCTTTTTTGATGGCGGTTTTGGAGCAGTGGCTTCTTCCTTGCTGAGCGGCCTTTCAGGTTATGTCGATATAGGCCTTGTTTTACTGTGGATATAGTTACTTTTGCACCTGTTTCCTCCAGCATCGTCACAAAGTCCTTTGCTGTTGTTCTGGGATTGATTTGCACTTTTCGCACCAAAGTAAGTTCATCTCTAGGAGACAGAAGGTGTCTCCTTCTTGAGCGGTATGACGCCTGCGTGGTCCCACACTGTTTATACTTGCGTACTATTGGTTGTACAGATGAACGTGGTACCTTCAGGTGTTTTGGAAATTGTTCCCAAGGATGAACCAGACTTGTGGAGGTCTACAATTTTTTTTGATGTCAAGCAAAGAGGCACTGAGTTTGAAGGTATGCTTTGAAATGCATCCACAGCTACACCTCCAATTGACTCAAATTATGTCAATCAGCCTATCAGGAGCTTCAAAAGCCATGACATCATTTTCTGGAATTTTCCAAGCTATTTAAAGGCACAGTCAATTTAGTGTATGTAACTTCTGACCCACTGGAATTGTGATACAGTGAATTATAAGTGAAATAATCTGTCTGTAAACAATTGTTGGAAAAGTTACTTGTGTCATGCACAAAGTAGATGTCCTAACCGACTTGCCAAAACTATAGTTTGTTAACAAGACATTTGTGGAGTGGTTGAAAAACGAGTTTTAATGACTCCAACCTAAGTGTATGTAAACTTCCGACTTCAACTGTAGGTGGTTACTTTCTCGGGAACACTATAGATATCATAAGAATCAACAAATACATATCACATTTAATTGAAAGATACACCCTTATCAAAATTAAGTTCATAAATGTATTTTGTCAGCTCACTTTTTTTATGCTTAAAAGCAACAAAATAAATACTTGTAACAGTGGGGTACAGAATTATTAACACTCTTGATAAATATGAGCATTAATGACTGTTTAAAATAAATACATTCAAATATAGTTTTTCTTCAAATATAAGTTGTATACTAATATAATTACTCAGAGAAAGATACTTGTTTAAGAAGTAAAGATTCTTATAAAGTATTGTAGGACCCTACTCCATAATGTAGGACCCTACTTTATATGTTTTGTAAGGATACTGATTGTATTCTCTGCAATCATGCTGTTTAAAATGAATGGCTGATACTTCTTGAACCTACCACAGGATATGGAAAATATTCCTGCCTACTCTTTGTTGATGACAACTACACCGGACAAAAATATATACACAATATGTAAAGTGTTGGTCCCATGTTTCATGAGCTGAAATAAATTATCTCAGAAATGTTCTATACGCTTATTTCTCAAATTTTGTGCACAAATTTGTTTACATCACTTTTAGTGAGCATTTCCCCTTTGTCAAGATAATAATATTTCAAGTTTTGAAGGAGTGTGCAATTTGCATGCTGAAAGCAGGAATGTCCACCAGAGCTGTTGCCAGAGAACTGAATGTTAATTTATCTACCATAAGCCGTGTCCTACATAATTTTAGAGAATTTGGCAGTACATCCAACCGGCCTCACAACCACAGACCACGTGTGCATCGTCGGGTGGGCGAGCGGTTTGCTGATGTCATAAATTTGTACAGTGTGCCCCATGGTGGCGTTATGGTATAGGCAGACACAAGCTACGGACAATGAATACAATTTGCATTTTATCGATGGCAATTTGAATGCACAGAGACACCTTGACAAGAACCTGAGGCCCATTGTCATGCCATTCATTAGCCGCCATCACCTCATGTTTCAGCATGATAACGCACAGCCTCGTATCGCAAGGATCTGTGCACAATTCCTGGAAGCTGAAAATGTCTCAGTTCTACCATGGCCTGCATACTCACCAGACACGCCACCCATTGGGCATGTTTGGGATACTGTGGATCGACATGTACGACAGCGTGTTCCAGTTCCCACCAATATCCAGTAACTTCGCACAGCCATTGAAGAGGAGTGAAATATAATTCTACATGTCACAATCAACAGCCTGATCAACTCTATCCGAGGTATTAGGCAAATGGTGGTCACACCAGATACTGACTGGTTTTCGGATTCGCGCTCCTACCCTTTTTTTTAAGGTATCTGTGAACAACAGATGCATATCTGTATTCCCAGTCGTGAAATCCATAGATTAGAGAGAGATTTACATGGTTAACAAAACGTCACAACAGGGTAAGCCTACACGAGGCACAAAAAAAACTGAACAAAACAGGTGGGGTTTTAAAATGGGTTCTGAAAGGCATCCACGCGGAGTGTTGGCCAAGCAAGCTCGAGTAGGGTCTTAACCTTCATGGTCCATGGTGGGTGTTATCATGTCATGTATGGCTTAGCAGATCAGCAGTAAACATGAACCAATCTAACATTAGCTAGCAATCTAGAATTCTGGGTCTGGTAATATCTCTCTAAGAGCTGATTCCTCATTAGTATTGTGAAATAATTGTAATGTTAAGGAAATAATTTAAGCAGTGCTCCCTTTTCATTCGATCCTTTCAGTATCAACACATGCTCCAAAAACGCACTTAGCCACCATTCTCTGTGTGGTGTTTTGGGAAATGCATGTTATATCTTCAGCCATTATAGGAAAGATGCATTGTTCACCTGTCTGGGCTAGGGGGCAGTATTTTCAAGGCCGGATGAAAAACGTACCCAATTTAAACGGGTTACTACTCTGGCCCAGAAACTAGAATATGCATATTATTAGTAGATTTGGATAGAAAACACTCTGACGTTTCTAAAACTGTTTGAATAGTGTCTGTGAGTATAACAGAACTCATATGGCAGGCAAAAACCTGAGAAAAATATAAGCAGGAAGTGGAAAGTCTGAGAATTGTAGTTCTTCTTTTGATTCTTTATTGAAGCTACCGTGTCTGTGGGGGACGTTGCACATCCTAAGGCTTCCATTGGCTGTCTAAAGCCTTCGGAAAGTGGTTTGAGCCTTCTCCTGTCACTGGGCAGAGTATAGGAGCGGTCTGCCTGGCAACAAAGGGATTGGATATGATCGGTCCCGCAAGGGCGCCCCTCCTTCTTTTTCTTCTTGAATGAATACGCTATTGTCCGGTCGGAATATTATCGCAATTTGACATAAAAAATACCATAAAGATTGATTTTAAACAGCGTTTGACATGCTTCTAAGTACGATAATGGAACATTTTGACATTTCGTCTCTTGTTCCGCCTTTGGATAAGTGATCTGTACGCACAAACAAAACGGAGGTATTTGTACATAAATATGGAGTATCTAGAACAAAAACAAAATTTCTTGTGGAAGTAGCAGTCCTGGGAGTGCATTCTGACGAAGAACAGCAAAGGTAATCCAATTTTTCTAATACTAATTCTGAGTTTAGTGAGCGCCGAACTTGGCGGGTGTCAAATTAGCTAGCCGTGATGGCTGAGCTATGTACTCAGAATATTGCAAAATGTGCTTTCGCCGAAAAGCTATTTTAAAATCTGACATAGCGATTGCATAAAGGAGTTCTGTTTCTATAATTCTTAAAATAATTATGTATTTTGTCAATGTTTATCATGAGTAATTTAGTAAATTCACCGGAAGTTTTCGGTGGGAATACAATTTCTGAACATCACACGCCAATGTAAAAAGCTGTTTTTTTTATATAAATATGAACTTGATTGAACAAAACATGCATGTATTGTATAACATAATGTCCTAGGAGTGTCTACTGATGAAGATCATCAAAGGTTAGTGCTGCATTTAGCTGTTTTGGGTTTTTGTGACATATATGCTAGCTTGAAAAATGGCTGTGTGGTTATTTGTGTCTATGTACTCTCCTAAAATAATCTAATGTTTAGAGGAGTTTGTATTTCGTGCCACGCCCATCATTGGATATTGGAGCAGGTGTTCCGCTAGCGGAACGTCTAGATGTAAGAGGTTAACATCCTTATCATTTATCGCCCTCCGGGTTCCCTTGGAGAGTTCATCAATGAGCTTGACGTCTTGATAAGTTCCTTTCCTGAGGATGGCTCACCCCTCACAATTCTGGGTGACTTTAACCTCCCTACGTCTACCTTTGACTCATTTCTCTCTGCCTCCTTCTTTCCACTCCTCTCCACTTTTGGCCTCACCCTCTCACCGTCCCCTCTACTCACTAGGCAGGCAATACGCTTGACCTCATCTTTACTAGATGCTGTTCTTCTACCAATCTCACTGCAACTCCCCTCCAAGTCTCTGACCACTACCTTGTATCCTTTTCCCTCTCACTCTCCTCCAACACTACTCACTCTGCCCCTACTCAGATTGTATTGCGCCGTCGCAACCTTCGCTATCTCTCTCCTGCTACTCTCTCCTCTTACATCCTATCATCTCTTCCCTCTGCGCAATCCTTCTCCAACCAATCTCCTGATTCTGCCTCCTCAACCCTCCTCTCCTCCCTTTCTGCATCCTTTGACTCTATGTCCCCTATCCTCCCGGCCGGCTCGGTCCTCCCCTCCTGCTCCGTAGCTTGACGACTCATTGCGATCTCACACAACAGGGCTCCGGGCAGCCGAGCGGAAATGGAGGAAAACTAGACTCCCTGCGGACCTGGCATCTTTTCACTCCCGCCTCTCCTCATTTTCTTCCTCTGTTTCTGCTGCTAAAGCCACTTTCTACCACTCTAAATTCCAAGCATCTGCCTCTAACCCTAGGAAGCTCTTTGCCATCTTCTCCTCCCTCCTGAATCCTCCTCCTCCCTCTCTGCAGACGACTTTGTCAACCATTTTAAAAAGAAGGTTGACAACATCCGATCCTCGTTTGTTAAAGTCAAACGACACCGCTGGTCCTGCTCACATTGCCCTACCCTCTCTCTCCAGATGAAATCTTGCGACTTGTGATGGCCGGCCGCCCAACAACCTGCCCGCTTGACCCTATCCCCTCCTCTCTTCTCCAGACCATTTCTGGAGACCTTCTCCCTTACCTCACCTCGCTCATCAACTCACCCTTGACCGCTGGCTACGTCCCTTCCGTCTTCAAGAGAGCGAGAGTTGCACCCCTTCTCAAAAAACCTACACTCGATCCCTCCGATGTCAACAACTACAGACCAGTATCCCTTCTTTCTTTCCTCTCCAAAACTCTTGAGCGTGCCGTCCTTGGCCAGCTCTCTTGCTATCTCTCTCAGAATGACCTTCTTGATCCATATCAGTCAGGTTTCAAGACTGGTCATTCAACTGAGACTGCTCTTCTCTGTGTCACGGAGGCTCTCCGCACTGCTAAAGCTAACTCTCTCTCTGCTGCTCTCATCCTTCTAGACCTATCTGCTGCCTTTGATACTGTGAACCATCAGATCCTCCTCTCCACCCTCTCCGAGTTGGGCATCTCCGGCGCGGCTCACTCTTGGATTGCGTCCTACCTGACAGGTCGCTCCTACCAGGTGGCATGGCGAGAATCCGTCTCCGCACCACGTGCTCTCACCACTGGTGTCCCCCAAGGCTCTGTTCTAGGCCCTCTCCTATTCTCGCTATACACCAAGTCACTTGGCTCTGTCATATCCTCACATGGTCTCTCCTATCATTGCTACGCAGATGACACACAATTAATCTTCTCCTTTCCCCTTTCTGATACCCAGGTGGTGAATCGCATCTCTGCATGTCTGGCAGACATATCAGTGTGGATGATGGATCACCACCTCAAGCTGAACCTCGGCAAGACGGAGCTGCTCTTCCTCCCGGGGAAGGACTGCCCTTTTCATGATCTCGCCATCAAGGTTGACAACTCCATTGTGTCCTCCTCCCAGAGTGCTAAGAGCCTTGGCGTGACCCTGGACAACACCCTGTCGTTCTCCGCTAACATCAAGGCGGTGACCCGATCCTGTAGGTTCATGCTCTACAACATTCGCAGAGTACGACCCTGCCTCACACAGGAAGCGGCGCAGGTCCTAATCCAGGCACTTGTCATCTCCCATCTGGATTACTGCAACTCGCTGTTGGCGGGGCTCCCTGCCTGTGCCATCAAACCCCTACAACTCATCCAGAACGCCGCAGCCCGTCTGGTGTTCAACCTTCCCAAGTTCTCTCACGTCACCCCGCTCCTCCGCACACTCCACTGGCTTCTAGTTGAAGCTCGCATCTGCTACAAGACCATGGTGCTTGCCTACGGAGCTGTGAGGGGAACGGCACCTCCGTACCTTCAGGCTCTGATCAGTCCCTACACCCAAAGAAGGGCACTGCGTTCATCCACCTCTGGCCTGCTCACCTCCCTACCTCTGCGGGAGCACAGTTCCCGCTCAGCCCAGTCAAAACTGTTCGCTGCTCTGGCACCCCAATGGTGGAACAAGCTCCCTCACGACGCCAGGACAGCGGAGTCAATCACCACCTTCCGGAGACACCTGAAACCCCACCTCTTTAAGGAATACCTGGGATAGGATTAAGTAATCCTTCTAACCCCTCCCCCCCAAAAAAGATATAGATGTAGTATTGTAAAGTGGTTGTTCCACTGGATATCATAAGGTGAATGCACCAATTTGTAAGTCGCTCTGGATAAGAGTGTCTGCTAAATGACGTAAATGTAAATGTAAAATGAAAGCTCCAGAATAATGCAATAGGCTGTCATAACAAACACTTGACAAGTGATGTTTTGACTTGTCACAAACAACAGGACCATCTTGACAATAAGGAGCATCCCCTTAGATTCAAGACAACGTACATGAGAGATATTTTGGGCAATATTTGTCATCTGCAATATTTCCCCCTGTATAGAGGATGTCTGATACTGTGTATGATATAGAAATATCAATTTTATCTCATTGACTATATACATCACGAAATTACATTAATCTCCCCTTGCCAATAATTCACTTGAATATGTTTTTCAATTCTATAGCAAGACAGCTTCTTTTTTTGCGCAGAGCATAACAAAGGTAGTGAATGACTATTATGTTGATGCTTTATTCAATTAAAAAGCTTTTGTCCCCAGTATTACTCATAGGTATGGCTTAATCATAGTAATATTGTAAACTCTGCCTGGAGAGCTGAACATACACAATGTGCTTGTGGTGTTAATAATTCAGCCAAACGGAAGTGGAAGAAAATAACTCTTTACCTATGTCCCCTTATAAAATTCCATAGAGAATATTACATTCTCCCTCTTACTTGAATACAATAAGAGGAAGGAACCTGAGGCATGTATTGATGACTGTTGTCGTTAGGTCTGAAATATTATAGAATATCTTCAGTGTCTTGCTATTGTCTTGGCAAAATATACCATATGAAGTTACTGTTATGTTATAGTTGCCTTTTTCTGTGTCAAAGTCATGTCAACATCTACATTATTCTCAGGCTAAAAACATTTGTTTATGTCTCTTATAGCGATGTCAGCTGTCTATATGTGAATCACTGGTAGTGAATAGTAGAGTCCACCATTTCTGCTGTACCATATGTTCATCCCACTGGAGTCCTGCCCTTGTCAAATGTTAGATTGATGGCAGAACAGTAGCATACTCAAAGCTATATCTCGCTCTCTTGCTCTCTCTCTCATATTCATATATTACTGTTTGCCCCTACAATGCACATAAAAAAAGGGCATCCATGTTCCATGCATTGGCTTGGAATGGGGACAGTTGTATAAGACGTGGATATAAATAAATATGAATAATGTTCCAGCAAGGGAAGGACAGAACATGTTGACAGTCGCGTGGACAGTATGCCTATCTGAGCCTGAGAGAAGTGGAAGTGAGTATATGTGATCAGACGCACATAAAAACACATACATGTACACACACACATACATGAGGCAGACAGGGGGATAACATAGTACACAATGTCCAGTGGCAAATTAAACTGATGTTGTGTCAGCCCCTAGGTGATTTACACTCAGGCGGCCAGTTTATTAGGTACACCCATCTAGTACCGGGTCGGAACCCCATTTGCCTCCAGAACAACCTGAATTATTCGGGGCATATAAACATTGCTCAATTAGTTTAAAGGGACCTAATGTGTGCCACACCATTACACCACCCCCACCACTCTGTACCGACACCAGCTAGGATGGGGCCATGCTGCTTACGTCAAATCCTGACTCTGCCATCAGCATGACGCAACAGGAACCGGGATTCGTTGGACCAGGTGATATTTTTCCACTCCTCAATAGTCCAGCGTTGGTGATTGCATTGCATGCTCACTTTTAGCTGGTAGGAATGGAACCTAGTGTGGTCGTCTTCTGCAATAGCCCATCCGAGACAAGGACCTACAAATTGTGCGTTCCAAGATGCCGTTCTGCACACCGTTATTTGCCTGTCTGTGCCCCACCTGACATGCAAGATTCTTGCCATTCTCCTTCAAACTCTCATCAACAAGCTGTTTTCACCCACAGGGCTGCTGACTGGATGTTTTTTGTTCATCGCACCATTCTCTGTAAACACTACACACTGTCGTGCGTGGAAAAACCAGGAGGCTGGCTGTTTCTACATTTACATTTTAGTCATTTAGCCGACGCTCTTATCCAGAGCGACTTACAGTAGTGAATGCATACATTTGATACATTTCATTTCATGTATATTTTTTTTGTACTGGCCCCCCGTGGGAATCGAACCCACTACCCTGGCGTTGCACACACCATGCTGGCGTTGCAAACACCATGCTCTACCAACTGAACCACAGTTCTCAGATACTGAAACCAGTGTGCCTGGCACCGATGATCATACCAAGCTCAAATTCATTCAGGTCACTCCTTTTGCCCATTCTAACGTTCAATCGAACTGTAACTGAATGCCTTGATGCCTGTCTGCCTGCTTTATATAGCAAGCCACGGCCACGTGACCTCACTGTCTGTAGGAAAAAACTGTAAGCGGGGTGGCGTATGTAATGAACTGGCCAGTGAGTGTGTGTGCTTGGGTGTTCAAAGTCCCTAAGCTGATTGGCTGCCAATGTTTTTGAAATAATTCAAATTCACCAGTGGGAAGTGAAGTTGCACCTTCACAGTACCGATTCCCTAGTACTTATGCATGAATGACAAGGCACTTCAAAATTGAGACTGACAGATGACTAACAATGGTTGCCATTGAAGGATAGGGACAGGGAGACGTGAGAACGTTTGGTACAGCAAGATGCAAACAACAATGCACCTACGCAGTCAAGGTTTGGTTCATATTGTACCATTTTCTTTCCACACTGGATCGACGTAGAGAAAATTGTAATCTTTTCCCCTGGATTTCCCTTTGAAATTCTAACCGACAAGCCATTAATGATAATGGCATCAACCAGAAGTAGAACAAAAATGTCTCACAGAGTATCCTGGCTTATATCAAATAAAGCTTATATAACATAAAACCTGATTACTAGGCTTTTTACTTGCATAACATGAGTGCTTTTCTTCTATTCAAAAAGAACACTAATCAAAACATCAAGGACACCCTATCTCAACAGAACTGGGTCAATTCAGATAATTACATCGAAAGAACATCATGAGACATGTTATACTGGGAAAACACGAGTGACTACCCCAATTGCCCTCTGTCTGGTATTATGTTCTCAAAAGTACAGTATATGAATGATGTCACACAAGTAGGTTACAATGGGAAAACTGATATCATTGTTAATGGTGGGTTAAGCCAGAATGCAATAGGACCCCATGGTGTTATGATCAGGGCTTGACACTCCATGTAGGCTTTAAACTGTATAAAATGAGACACAATTCTATGTGAGCCATGCATGTTGTCCCCAGGAGGAAGTTGGGTAAATATCATGGTACAGCTATATGGACACTCAATCACTATGGTACTTTTTAATGGTACATTTACAAACATATATTATGATGAATAGATTTGAAACTTGTATCTCATTTTGGTAAATGGTGAAATAAGTATAGCCAGTTATAATTGTAATGGCTTAGCAGACAATAATTAAAGAAAAACAATATTTACCTGGCTCAAAGGAATATAATAATTGTTTACAGGATGGTCTGGGGGGGGGGGATGAAATATACATCTCCCATGGACAAAGAAACACAAGGGGTGATGATAGTAATTTTAATCCAAATGTACAAATTGTCCAAACAGGTCCGCAAGGTAGATAGAATATGTTAAATACGTTATTGGACCATAAACAGATATGCCTCATTAAACTTTATGGACCAAATAATGATCCACGCTTTTGAAAATATATATCATAAATGATCAACCCTGCAAGAAATACAATACTGTATTATGGTGGGAGATTATAATACTGTTTTAAATACCTCAATAGACCGTAAAGGAAATCACACTACAAACTTTCACCCTCATGTTCTTAAGGAAATCATTGATGTCATGGATATATTGGAACTTGTGGATATATGGAGGCTTAAATATCCTGACCTAGTGAGATATACATCGTGCAGGAACAATCAAGCTAGTCGTCTTGACTTCTTTGTCATTCTCGTTGGCACCAAAAGTTTAAAAAGTGTTGATAGGTAATAGAATGCGGTCGGACCATCATAATTGGCATATACATTACTCTTACTGAATTTCCACGAGGGCGAGGATATTGGAAATTTAATCAAAGCCTATTGGATAATAACTTGTTTTTAACTAGGACAGAGGAATTTATAAGTGAATTTTTCCGACATAACAGTGTGGCAGACCAGGGGAATTGGTCAAGACGTCTACACAGATCAGACACAGAGAGTAGGATTCAAGGGTGTTTATTTAAATAAATTAAAAGAATAGGTCTCCCCCATGAGACCCTCTCCGGGATATTGTCTTCTGGGCTCCGGGTCTTGCTGTATCCTGTCGGGCACAAAAACTGAACTCCCTCCTTTTAGCTCAGGCACCGTCTCCAACTATACGGAAGTCACCTTTCTTCCCCCAGTCCCTCTCTTTGTGTGCTTTATGGGACTCGTACAGCTGGTGAGCAATCAGGCCTTGATTACCCACTAACCACAATCGGCCCCAATTAGTCCTGGCTGGAGAGCCCGTCGAGACCTGGCACATCCAGCAGAGGAGCCATCGCATCGTGATGTAGACTCCGTGATGTAGGCGCCTTGACGAGTCTCCCCCTGGTGGCTGACCTGCTGTATGCCAC
Organism: Salmo trutta; assembly: GCF_901001165.1. Taxonomy (NCBI): domain Eukaryota; kingdom Metazoa; phylum Chordata; class Actinopteri; order Salmoniformes; family Salmonidae; genus Salmo; species Salmo trutta. The sequence continues at coordinate 5,896,275 of NC_042969.1, forward strand.
ACACCCCCACTTAGCTCTGTCGGGGAGGGGGCTGTCGTCAGTGCGACGTATGTCTCCCTTCTCGATAGGGCATCCATGTTTCCATGCTTCGCCCCTGACCTGTGCACAACAGAAAAAGAGAAGTGTTGAAGGGACAAGAACCACCTGGTGACCCGATCATTTGTGTCCCTTCCCCTGGCTATCCAGACAAGGGGAGCATGGTCAGTGACCAGGGTGAAGTGGGTACCTAACATGTAATAATTGAGTGTCTAGCACCCACTTCACCGCTAGACACTCTCAACAATCGAGTACTTTTTCTCTCTAGGTATTAGCTTTCAGCTTATGTACATGATGGGGTGCTCCTTCCCATTGTATCTGCGACAGAACGGCCCCTAGTCCGGTGTCACATGCACCGTCTGGACTAACATCGGCACCTGGAAATCGGGCGTTACAAGAATCGGATGGGAACACAGTGCTTCCTTCAGGCGCCTGAACGCCGATTCTGTCTCACCCGTCCATTTCACTGTTTCGGGAGGCGGGCCCTGGTTAGATTGGTGAGAGGGGAAGCTATAGCTGCAAAGTTGGGGATAAACCGGCTATAGTATCCTGCCAGTCCCAGGAAGGACTTGACCTGTGTCTTGGTGCGTGGAACGGGCAAGTCACGTACTGCGTGAACGTTCCTCTCCTGGGGCTTGACGTTCCCCCGTCCGATCAAATACCCCAGGTACTCCACCTCCTCGAACCCGAGTTTGCATTTCTTGGGGTTCGCTGTCATCCCGGCATGCCTGAGCGCATCCAGCACCGCCTGGAGACGCGTCAGGTGTTCTTCCCAACCTTGGCTGTGGATGATGATATAGAACGGTAGCATAGGTACTGATATAGTCCATCTGGTGTCGAAAACGCCATCTTCTCCCAGGAGGAGGCTGTCAACGGCACCTGCCAATATCCTTTGGTCAGGTCAAGGGTGCTGATGTACCGGGCCTTTCCCAATCGGTTGATGAGTTCGTCCACTCTCGGCATGGGGTAGGCGTCGAACAAGCTGTTGTCGTTTACACCCCAGAAATCATTACAGAAGTGCAGACTACTGTTCGGTTTGTGCACCAGCACGATAGGGCTGCACCATGCACCGTGGGACTCTTCAACAACTCTTCCACTTCCTACTTCACAGGCTTCCGTCGGGCCTCCGGAATCCGATATGGCCGTTTTTGTACTGTTTCCCCAGGCTGGGTACGGATGTGGTGTTCAATGAGGGTCATGAGGGTCGTGCAGCCTGGCTTCTCGGAGAACACCGCCGTGTTCCGATCGACGAGCTCCCTGAGTGCTTGCTTCTGGGCCGGGTTGAGGTCCTAATTGCTCAGGATCACCACTGGTACCGTCGGCGTCCTGGATCCCGACCATAACACGGCCAAGGCTGTCCTCTCGTGCCACTTCTTCAACAGGTTCACGTGGTAAATCTGTTGAGGTTTCCGTCACCCCGGCTGCAGTACGCGGTAATTGACTGGTCCCAGCTTCTTTATCACCTCGAATGGCCCATGCCATGTTGCCAGGAACTTACTTTCGGCCGTGTGGATTAATACCAACACACTGCCACCCACCTGGAATTCTCGAGGCTGGGGTCCCCGATTGTAGACCTGGGCTTGGGCGCGTTGGGCCTTCTCCATATGTTCCCTTATCACTGGCCATATGGCTGTCATCCGCTCCCTCATCGTCTCCATGTGCTCTACCACACTGCGTAAGGGGGTCGGTTGGGCTTCCCACACCTCCTTGGCGAGGTCCAGTAGGCCGTGTGGCCTCCTCCAGTAGAGGAGTTCAAAAGGGGTAAACCCAGTGGAGGGCTGGGGTACTTCTCGGCTTGAGAACATTAGGTGGAGTAGTATCTGGTCCCAGTTCTTCCCATCCTGCTCGATGACCTTCCACAGCATTTGTTTGTGCGTTTTTTGAACCGCTCGACGAGCCCATCCGACTGCGGGTGAAAGACGGAGGTCCGGATCTGCAGGAGAGTACACAAATATTTCATTAGGCGGGACATAAACTCAGTACCTTGGTCTGTCAGGATCTCGTTTGGGATGCCCACCCGGCTAAAGAGGTGGAACAACTCCCGGGTGATTCCCTTGGACACCGCTACCCGTAAGGGAATGGCCTCGGGATACCGGGTGGCATAATTTACTATCACCAGGATGTACCGGTGTCCTCGTGCTGTTTTTACCAGTGGGTTTCGGAAGTGTGCTTTTTGGGCAGTTGACACTCCGGGCAGCTGCGACAGTAGTCTTCCACGGCCCTCCTCATCCCGGCCAGTGGAACCGGACGGCGATCCATTCCCGGGTCTTCTCCATTCTCGGGTGCGCCTCCAACAGATGGGTGTGGGCCAGCTGAAGACCTTTCCCACATACCGTCGGGGCAGCAACAATACCTCTCGAAGTTCCCCCTGTTGGCGCGACACCTGATACAAAAGGTTATTCCTGATTTGGAAATGGGGGTATCGCCAGTCACTCACCCCCGGAAGCAGCTGTCCATCCACCACTATCACTTGGGCTGTGGCGGCTTTCAGGTTCGGATACTCCCACTGGGCCGTCCCGAATTGGCCCCTCAGTTGGCCCCCAGCAGGTGTCTCAACTGGTCCCTCGAAATCGAGGAGGTGGAAACTGGGCTCTTCCTCCAGTGGTTCCGCGGGGGGGGGGGGGTCGTGACTCCGGACCCGTAGATACAGGTTGGTCAACCGGTTGCTTCCGGGCCGCACAGGTGATGGGTCGTCCCCGCTCTCTTCTTTCGGCCGGCTCGTATAATTTTCTTCAGCTCATGCCCCCATAGGGCCGCAAACAGCGGACAATCCCGTCCCACTAGGAGAGGCACCGGCAACTGGTACTGCACCCACCATCATCTGGAAGCTCCCTTGTGGCGTCACGATGTTGGTCGATACGGTTGGATACCGCTTTGTGTCACCGTGAACACAGGAAATGGACATCTCCCTACCACGTTCGGTCTCCTGGTTCAGCAGGCTCGTGGTTACAAGTGTAACCATACTTCCGGAGTCTAATAGAGCTTTCGTGTTGTGTCCGTCTACCTTCCCCCGGGACCATGGGTGCTGTTGATTCGTCGTGCACCCAACAGGAGGTGACATAGTTCACGGCATGACCCACCTCGCCTCCGGGGCTTGCTAAATGCATCGACTCCTCTCAAGCCAGGAAACTCCAGGAAATGTGCCCCTGGGTGCCACACTCAAACACCTATTTTGGTCTCCATCTACCCGGGGTCGTCGGTGGCGGATCGGCCCTACCCCAGCCATCTTTCCACGGGTTTGCGTCCCCTCGAATGGGTCGCTGACTCGGCCCGGCTCCCACTCAGCAGGGCCTGAGTGTTCTGATGCGTCTCCACTGCTTCCAGGAGTCCCTCCAAGGTCTCGGGCGCGTATAGACTCGCTGCCCTCTTCATGTCGTGGGGTAGCGTCCGTAAGAAGCAAACCAAGACCACTTTGTCGAGGATGGAGACGTTGGTTAGGAGCCATGCCCCGGTGACGCGCAGTAGGTCGCTCATCTGGGCTTGGGGGGATGCGTCGGGTACGAACCTCCAGTCTTGGAACAGTTGAGCCTGATGGGCCAAGCTGTACTCGTAGCAACTGAGGATCTCCCATTTCAGTCCGTTGTAGTTAGCCGCCTGTTCATCGTGTAGGTCCCATTACGCCTTTTGGACATTCCCAGAGAGGAACGGGGCCAGCAGACTTGCCCACTTTGGCCTTGGCAATCCTTCCCGCAGTGCTGTCCGTTCAAACGTACAGAGGTATGTTTCGATGTCATCGTCTTCCATTAGCTTGGTTAAAAACTGGTTGGGATGTGATTCAGGAGACGCTCCTCCTTGCAGCTTCCTGATTTCCTCAACGAGGCGGACGTTTTGTTGTCGCTGTTCCTCCAGTGTTCATTCCTGAACCACCTCTTGTGCATGTTGGGCCCGGACGAACTGAGCTATCAACTCGTCCATGCTGATGCTGTGTAAACGTCAACCCTAATCTGACCACGTTATCAGAACGCCCTCATTCTCCACCACTTGTGGCAGACCAGGGGGTTTGGTCAAGACATTTACACAGATCAGACACAGACAGAGTAGGATTAGCTCAGTTTCAACGGTGTTTAAATAATTAATCAAAAGAAAAGGATAGGTCCCCCATGAGACCCTCTCCGGGATACCGTCTTCTGGGCTCCGGGTCTTGCTGTATCCTGTCGGGCACAAAAGCTGAACTCCCTCCTTTTAGCTCAGGCACCGTCTTCTACTATATGGAAGTCACCTTTCTTTCCTCAGTCCCTCTCTTTGTGTGCTGACCTTCTGGCAGCTTTATGAGACTCGTACAGCTGGTGAGCAATCAGCCCTTGATTACCCACCAACCACAATCAGCCCCAATTAGTCCCGGCCGGGGAGCCCGTCAAGAACTGGCACGTCCAGCAGAGGGAGCCATCGCCTCGTGATGTAGACTCCGTCTGCCACCAGGCCTCTGAGTCTCCCCCTGGTGGCTGACCTGCTGTACACCACAACAGGTACAGCAAATAGGCTTATTGTATGGGACACTTAAATGTGCCTTTAGAGGCCATGCAATTCCATACTCATCTCTAAAACAAAAGCACTTTAGGTCAAAGGAGTCCATACTAACAAAGTAACTAGAAGGTCTAACAGAACAGATAGATGGCAATAAAAACTGTACCATAGAGGCTCAGGATATGTAAGAAGATAAACAAAAATAAATGTAGGAACTTTTTCAAGAAAGATCAAGTGTAATATATTAGAATAATACAGCATACTGGATGGAATATGGGGGAAAATGCACCAAATTATTTTTTAGTATTCAACATAGAAATGCTACCAAAAAAATGTACTAAAACTTGTTACAAATGACAGTGTCACCTATGATTAACCAAATTATATTTTGAAAGAGGAAGTAAAGTACTTTAAGCGTATGTTTTCGTTTCAGGCTCCTCCATCCGAAGCTAATTGTATGGATTTCTTTTCTATTAATAATGTAAAATTAACAGCCATACAGAGACTCATTTTCAGGTGAAATTACAGGGGAGGAACTTCTTGATAAAATTAAATCCTTTAAGTCTAGGAAAACTCCAGGGCTGGATGACATACCAGTTGAGGTATACCAAACCTTTTTTGATACACTCAGAGGACCATTATTATCATGTTTTAACCACTCCTATGTAAATGGTAGATTATCAGATACTCAACAAGGTCTGATTTCATTTTTACTGAAACAGGATACAAGTGGGAAATATATAAATCCAGTCCATTTAAAAAATTGGAGGCCCTTTACACTCCAGTGTTGTGATGAAAAATGCTAGCAAAATGTATAGTGCATAGAATTAAAAGGTATTGTCGGACGTTATTCATTCTAATCAGACAGGTTTTTTAAATGGACGATACATTGGAGATAATATAAGGCAACTACTGGAAACAATAGAACACTATGCCTGCTATTCATAGCGGATATTGAAAAGGATTTTGATAAAGTACGACTGGAGTTTATATATAAATGCCTGGAACATTTCAATTTTGGAGAATCTCTTATAAAATGGGTTAAAATCATGTATAGTAACCCTTAGTGTAAAATAGTAAATAATGGCTACTTCTCAGAAAGTTTTAAAATGTAAAGAGGAGTAAAACAAGATTGTCCACTATCGACATATCTATTTATTATTGCCATCGAAATGCTAGCCATTAAAATCAGATCCAACAATAATATCAAGGGATTAGAAATACAGGGCTTAAAAACAAAGGTGTCATTGTACGCTGATGATTCATGTTTTCTTTTAAATCCACAACTTGGATACCCTCCACAGCCTCATAGAGGATCTAGATACTTTTTCTAACCTCTCTGGATTACAACCAAATTATGATAAGTGATCCAATATTACATATTGGATCAGTAAAAAAAAAAAATACTACTTTTACTTTACCATGTAGTTGTCACGTTCATCGTAATAATTGGACCAAGGTGCAGTGCGACATGGTTTCCACATATTTAATATTAGAAACGCACAAAACAACAAAGAATGAAACAAACAACAAACCGTAACTAAGAGGTGCTACGTGCACTAACTCAAAACAATATCAAATAAAACACAGGTGGAAAAAATGCGTCTTAAATATGATCCCCAATTAGAGACAACGATAATCAGCTGCCTCTAATTGGGAACCATATCAAGCACACCAACCTAGAAATATGAAAACTGGAATACCCACATAGAAATAATGAACTAGAATAAAACATAGACATCCATATGCTAAATCACCCCCTAGTCATGCCATGCCCTGACCTACTATACCATAGCGAAACAATGGTTCTCTATGTTCAGGGCGTGACAGTAGTTTACCAATAAAATGGTCTGATGTGGATATTTTTATTTGTTTATTTTCTATAAACATTTATTGGAGTGAGATCATTTATCCCGAAATAAATAAATGATCTCACTCCAATAAATGTTTATAGAATGTTAGTAAAAATAGATAAGATCTTGCTACCATGGAAAGGTAAATACCTTTATTTTTGGAAAAATCACCCTGATTGACTCTTTTAGTCATATCCCAGTTTACCTATTTGCTTATGATCCTGCCTACACCTAGAGAACAGTTTTTTAAAATTTTATGAGAAAAAAATATTCAATTTTATTTGTAACGGCTAGCCAGACAACATTAAAAGGGCCTTATTATATAATGAATATGAATTCGGGGGCAGAAATTATTAAATATTAAAGCATTAGACGTCTCACTAAAGGCTTCAGTCATACAAAAGTTATACTTAAATCCGAACGTGTTCTCTAGAAAATTAGTAAGAATGTCTCACCCTATGTTCAAGAAAGGCCTATTTTCCTTTATTCAGATTACAACCTCTCACTTTCAGTTATTTGAATATATCGTTATTTGTAATACAAGCCATAGAAAGTTAGTTGCAATTTCAATTTAATCCACCAGAAAAGACAGAACAAATAATACAACAAATATTGTGGTTAAACTCAAATATACTAATTGATTAAAAAAAACTTTTTTTATATAAAAAAAGTAATCTTCGTAAATAATATCATAAATATGACTGGTTTAGTTGTCATACATGTCATAGTTACTGGTTATTTGGACCAAATGTCCCCTCTACTTCCGAAATTCGGGAGATGTATGTCCACATACTTTTGGTCATGCCATGTATTTGATCCCTTTTGTCTTTGTTTAAAAACATATTTCCTCTTACCTCATATCCAGTGGGAAGACATTAAATATGTTTGAGAGGAAGTTGGTCCCAGAGGCTCTAATTTAGCAACACATTTTTATGATAATAAAGCTTGATAATGTGAAAGCAGCCCGGAACACAGAAAATACCCATATTAAAATGTTCTGAACAACGTTGGCTTCAGGTGTCAATCAAAAGCTGCTTAGGATAAAAAGTCTGTCATGTGCAAGGTCACAAACAGTTGCATGGCACCCAGAAAAGCCACTGTATTTTCCCAATCAATTTTTTACAAAGAAAATGTCTGAGTTCGAGATCATCAAAACCGGGATGTATCATGGGTTAATTGTGACTGACTGACTGATTTACAAATAATAATAAGTTATTTATGATGCAAGGTGGTTTATAGACCAGTTAATCAGCATTCGTCTGCACTGCCCAATGGAAACTCTGCTTGAACAACAACACGGTCAATGCTCGGGGGCACGCAACACATGGGTTGTCGTCTCTCTCGGTGCCGCTAAATTACGCACCTCTTAATGTCTTTTATTCCCCTCTAATTGAGTGCTCTGATGCAACTGCAGGGCATGTGTAGTAGCATTATGAAAAAATAAATGGCCCCTGTCTACATTGTTGTTTTTTTTGCATCTGTATGTCCTGTAGTAGCCCTAAGTTTAAAGTTAGGGGACAGTGGCCCGAAAAATTGTAGTCCCCCCATTCCCCTTTGGGCGACAGAGCGTTTAAAAAAAATATGAGCCTACAAAACGCCCCATAGCCACAATATAGAACTGAATCGCTTCGATTTCCAGCCAGAGGATAAAAAATAAATAGTATCTAAAATATTCAGGGGGATGTTATTAGTGTTGCGTTTCGCAGTTTCATCTTGGCCAGGGCCGGTGGAGCGGTCGTAAGGTGTTTTGGGGGTTTAGGCATGTGCTCCTAAACCCCAGCGAGGAGGAAGAGAGGAGAGAGAACAGCAGAGAGAAAGAAAGGAGAGAGGGAGAGGGAAAGCAGCAGAGAGAAATAAAGGAGAAAGGGGGAGGGAAAACAGCAGAGTGAAATAAATGAGAGAGGAAGAGGGGGAGTGGGAAAACAGCAGAGAGAAATAAAGGAGCGAGGAAGAGGGGGAGAGAGAGAACAGCAGAAAGAAATAAAGGGGAGAGGGAGGAAGGGAAATGGAGAGAACAGCAGAGACACGCTGGAGGAAAAGCCAGATGCCCCTGCTGTCCGCAGCTCTGCCACTGTTGCCTTGGATTTGGTTCAAAACATGAAAAAGCACAGAGGAGAGGAGTGTTCCTTGCATGGAACTCCCTTCCATCTCATATAGTGCAAGTAAAGCAACACCTCACGGCACAAAGCCTCTCCCCCACATTTTTGTATGTACTGACATGCATGCACACACACACACACGAGGCAGACAAGGGGATAACATAGTACACAATGTCCAGCGGCAAATTAAACTGATGTTGTGTCAGCCCCTAGGTGAATTACACTCAGTTGGCCAGTTTATTAGGTACACCCATCTCGTACCGGGTCAGACCCCCCCTTTGCCTCCAGAACACACGCACACATTCTTTAGTTGTATTGTTTATTTTTCAAAATGTGTGTACATTTGTGTCTTTAGCTGTAGTTGTTTTGCATATAAGTCTAATGTTAATGTTTTAAATGTATGTAAATTGCTAAGTATTTTTGTCTGTAATGTCTTTTTCGTTGTGTGTCAGACCCCAGGAAGACTTGCCCTGACCATTGGAGTCGGCTAATGGGGATCCTAATAAAAAAAAACATAAAAAGAGTGGAGATCCATGGAGCTGCCTCGGACTCTCCTCTCCTACTGTACTGCTCATGTCATCCTCGATAAGGCCATCGGGCCAATAACAGAAGAATAACAGTAATAAAGTTATATCTTTAGCTTGACATGCACAGTAGGCTAACACTTGGTGAGGAGTGTTGGTCTCTGCTGTACATCTCAAAGGAACGTCTATAAAAATAACTTTAGGGAAATGTTTCCCACTGCCAGCCCAATTTTTAGTATTATGCTGATTGTGTGTGTCTTTAGGTAGCTTGGATCTACGCAGATGCAAGAGAGCTTTTTCTCTGCTGAGGTACGGCTCTGCTGTTCCCATGCAAACACACTGCAGAGTGAGGTAGTGTGTGTGTCCTCACTGGTAAGGCTTAAACGCTGAGGGCTAATGCCTGACGGTCACACATTGACACTAATATGAGAACGCACTGGCATGCACACACACAATAGAATGGAAAGAGATTACCCTTTTTACCGTAAATGACCCTCTGTACCTGGGAACGTACATTGAATGGAATGAACCATAACAGTCTAAGCCTTGTCTAAGCCGGGGGGGGGGGGGGGGGGGTTCTACTAAGCTATATGGAATTGAATTAAGGTCATACCAAGGTTCATTTAGCTATTTGATTTTGAATTTTTTAAGACCCCTTGAAGTATCAAACTCAATGAATAACAAATTCACTACATTGAACAACAGATAGCCCCCCCAAAAATGTAAAGGAAGTTTTTTTCTGAAGTGTCTATTTATGCATCATAAATAACAACTCATTATTATTTGTAAATCAGTCGGTCACAATTTACCCATGATACATCACAGTTTTGATGCTCTTGAACACAGCTACTGTATTGTGTTCGTAAAAAAATGTATTGGGTACCAGGGGACAAACAACTGTCATGTACGTGTTCATAAGAGTCTCACCTTCCCACAGAGGGGTCATATTAGTGTGTAGCCCAAACTGTTCGGACCGCCACATACAGAAGTTGGCAGATCGGCTGTACCGACTTCAGACGAGTAACATTTATGGGCTTATTATTTGTTATGCCAATTAGATTTCTGTGGGGCGCGGACATCAACTCTAGGGGGTTAAAACCATTTCAAAACATTTAAAAATCTATCCCTTGTCACCACTTTACAACCTCTCCTTAAGCCACCGAATATTCACTAGACCTCATTGAAAGGAAAGGGATGAGTGAAAGCAATAATAATCACTTTCCTGTGATCTTATGTTTTTTTGTTGTTTTTGTTTCCCCATTTAGCATTTCTGCATCACTCAGGCAGTCTCTACACCTGCTAGCAAGATGACAAAGTTGTATGTCTCAGCTCTCCTCTTTCCTCCACTCCCCCTCACTTCGCAATAAATCTCTGTTTCCCCATCCCCACTCCAACTCTGTATTCAAACATTCACCAAGAAGGAAGCTTGCACTCCGTGATGGAAGTCTGTGTGCATGCATCAGTGTGTGTTTACCTCCATTCTAATGGAATAGGACAGGCAAACGATGCCACCTCTGCTCACATCAGACTCAATCAAGCATTTAAAATGGGCACCCTTTATAAAGCCCCCCCAGCAGCCTGCCCTTTGTAAACCGGAGCCCATCACTCAGGGAACTGGGTATTTAATCACGGATGGGGATACAATTTGTCCGTCTCACTATCATGGAGCTCAATCTCGGCTCAGTTCCAGTTGTCTCTCCCTCTGAAAAGGTTCCTGGATCAGTGAGGAAGCAAGTAAACAAAGCCCAGAGAGGGAGTTTGTGTGTGAGAGAGAGAGAGAGAGAGAGCGCGATAACCATCTGGTCTGAGCTCAGCCACATCAATGCTGAAAATTAGAAGGTGAGATGAGAGGTCCCTAAGCAGATGCTTCAGGAAGATGTTTGACTTTGAGTGAAAGGGGGCAGAGGTGGATGCTGACTGTAGATTGTCAGTTAAGTTTGAAATGCACTACTTGGAAAAAATAATGTCTTGCTTATGAAGGCCACAGGCTCACGAGAGGTTGTGTTTCTAGTGTAGCACTTCGAAGTTTGTAGTTGAACTAAACCACCTTTCTGATAATTAACAATAATATCTTCAGTGCCTAGTGAAAGTCTCCACACCCCTTGCACAGTATGTACAATTTGCTGCCTTTTAGGACCCCTGTAGGTATCAGTGACTAACAGTCATGCATGCATATATTTTATACGTGATGGAAGTGTATGTTTGTGTGTTTACCTCCATTCTAATGGAATAGGACAGACAAACGATGTCACCGCTGCTCACATCAGACCCAATCAGTCATTTAAAATGGGCACCCTTTATAAAGCTCCCCAGCAGCCTGCCCTGTGTAAACTGGAGCCCATCATCACTGAGGGAGCTGGGTATTTAATCACGGATAGGGACACTATTTGTCCGTCTCACCCCCAGGGAGCTCAATCTCGGCTCAGTTGTCTGTCTCTTCGCCTGAAAAGACTCCTGAATCAGTGTGGAAGCAAGAAAACAAAGCCCAGCTCAGAGAGTGAGTGATACAGAAAAAATATCTACAGTGCCTAGTGAAAGTCTACACACCCCTTGCACAGTTTGCACATTTTGCTGCCTTTTAGGACCACTGTAGGTATCAAAAACAAATATGACCGACCACCTTGTTTTGGTCCTATGTATCAAAATTTGAAATGGTATATCATACACTATAAGGGCACAAGGCGAGACCCAGATGCAGACATGGGAGGCAGATGGTTTGAGTCTTTGATATTTATTATAATCCAAAAAGGGTAGGCAAGAGAATGGTCGTGGACAGGCAAAAGTCAAAACCAGTTCAGAGTTCAGGAGGTAGAGTGTGGCAGACAGGCTTGAGGTCAGGGCAGGCAGAATGGTCGAGCAGGCGAGTACAGAGTCCAGAAAACAGGCAAGGGTCAAAACCGGGAGGACTAGCAAAATAGAATAGAAAAAGCAGGAGCATGGGCAAAATATGCTGGTTGACTTGAAACATACAAGACGAACTGGCACTGAGATACATGAAACACAGGAATAAATACACCGGGGAAAATAAGTGACACCTGGAGGGGGGGAGACAATCAAACCGACAGGTGAAACAGATCAGGGCGTGACATACACTGCATTTGAGGAACAATGGGAAAGTCATTCTGATTTGAAAGTTGATAAACTTGTAATCTCACTTTTGAGAAAATGGCCATTGAATATTTTGGTACCTACTGGAGAGCTCTTTGTTGACACCAATTCAGCATTGTTCACACCCTCTTAAGCTTTAGCCCCCACCCAAACTCTGACTATTTTACTCTCCCTAGCAGAGCTGGTTAGGCTGTTTTCATCTTATCCAGAGCGTTGGTGACTGTAACTGTGCTGCTGGCAACAATTTAATTACGCTTTTTTTGCTGACATTTACTGACACCGGCCATATTCAACAGGTGTTGAGCATTCGTAAATTCATCAGTTATTCAGCGCTCTGACACACTCAGACGAGAGTGCTCTGAAATCAGAGTAGATGGCCAGACTGAATTTACGAATTGGTTACTTGCATAGTGGAGTCTTTTGTTAAGACATGTAGCTAGCTAGCTAGCTAAACAATGAACCATAATCACAACTCATGACGATACTACAATGCATGAATCTGCAGGTAGCTAACCAACGTCTATCAACAGTTGTTGCAGTGATATTCTATTGAAATTGATACTTGCATAGTGGAGTCTTTTGTTAAGACATGTACAGTGTGGGAAAAAAGTATTTGATCCCCTGCTGATTTTGTACCTTTGCCCACTGACAAAGAAATGATCAGTCTATAATTTTAATGGTAGGTTTATTTGAACATTGAGAGACAGAATAACAACAAAAAAATCCAGAAAAACATGTCAAAAATGTTATAAATTGATTTGCATTTTAATGAGGGAAATACGTATTTGACCCCTCTGCAAAACATGACTTAGTACTTGGTGGCAAAACCCTTGTTGGCAATCACAGAGGTCAGATGTTTCTTGTAGTTGGCCACCAGGTTTGCACACATCTCAGGAGGTATTTTGTCCCACTCCTCTTTGCAGATCTTCTCCAAGTCATTAAGGTTTCGAGGCTGACGTTTGCCAACTCAAACCTTCAGCTCCCCCACAGATGTTCTATGGGATTAAGGTCTGGAGACTGGCTAGGCCACTCAAGGACCTTAACCTCTCTGGGCTCAGGCAAAAACCTGAGAAGATTCTGACCAGGAAGTGGCCTGTCTGACAAGTTGTTGTTCTTCTTGCCTCTGTTTATTGAAGACTGAGGATCTTTGCTGTAATGTGACACTTCCTATGGCTCCCATAGGCTCTCAGAACCCGGGAAAAAGCTGAATGACGTAATTCAAGGCCCAGGCTGAAACACACTAGCGCGTTTGGCAAGTGCTCTATCAGAGGGCCTTTATACTGAGGCTCATGCATGATGGGATAGCATGCTTTTACTTTCTCTCTCGTTGAATGTAAACAGGCTTTGCCGGTCGGAATATTATCGCTTTTTTACGAGAAAAGTGGCATAAAAATTGATTTTAAACAGCGGTTGACATGCTTCGAAGTACGGTAATGGAATATTTATAATTTTTTTGTCACGAAATGCGCAATGCTCGTAACCCTTATTTACCCTTCGGATAGTGTCTTGAACGCACGAACAAAACGCCGCTGTTTGAACATAACTATGGATTATTTGGGACCAAACCAACATTTGGGACCAAACCAACATAATTTAGTAAATTAAAAAGCTGGTTTTTGATATAAATATGAACTTGATTGAACAGACATGCATGTATTGCATAACATAATGTCCTAAGATTGTCATCTGATGAAGATCATCAAAGGTTAGTGCTGCATTTAGCTGTCTTCTGGGTTTTTGTGACATTATATGCTAGCTTGAAAAATGGGTGTCTGATTATTTCTGGCTGGGTACTCTGCTGACATAATCTAATGTTTTGCTTTCGTTGTAAAGCCTTTTTGAAATCGGACAGTGTGGTTAGATTAACGAGAGTCTTCTCTTTAAAATGCTGTAAAATAGTCATATGTTTGAGAAATTGAAGTAATAGCATTTCTAAGGTATTTGAATAACGCGCCACGGGATTCAACTGGCTGTTGAGTAGGTAGCGTCCCACCTAGCCCAGAGAGGTTAACAGTCTAGCTACAGTTTCAGATATTATATGTTTCTAATTTTGTAAGAAAGTTGTTTTCATTGCAAGTTAAAGCTTACTGTTAGCTAGCTGAAGTTAGATGACTGACATGCTAGCTAACCTTACCGGTATGATCTGTGTGTGCTGATATCTCAGAATGCCATTTCGCATTGCTAGTTATAGCCTAATGTTAACTAGCTAACATTGAACTTGTTTGGATAAGTTAGCTATGACAATCGTTTTTTTTTTGTTGTTATTGCTAGTACTCTATAGATTAGGATTATGGTTTATTGTGAGCTAGCTACCTACAAGACCCCAAGTTAAAGCTTACTGTTAGCTAGCTAGCTGATGACCAATCAAGTTAGCCAGGTCTGTCTGACAGTGATTAAGCTATGGCTGGCAACAACACCTGACTCTGTACTTCAGGCCGCTGCCACAGATCAAGCAGTACCAGCACTTCAGGTGAATATAATTGTCATTGTATTGTATGAGGTTATTCTTCTTATCAAACTTGAGGTGAATTGATGTTGTGCCTGGTGTTGATGTCGCCAAGGAGCGTACGGACTCAGTGTGGACCAGGTTTCAGCTGCTGTGCAACGCTGACATCCTTCCTCCCATAGATGGTCTGCCTGTACAAGCTCCACCTGGACTGGACACAGCTAGACAAACTTATCTTTTTGAGAAGATCAGGGAATTTTGTGGCGAAGAGGCTATGGACATCACATGCCCTGCACCAAAGTCAAGGGCAGGACAGAAACAGGCTCTCAGAATATAGATTCCCTTGTTCATGCATGGTTTGGATGGATCAGTCATCAGCACTATCTGCAGTGCCTCTATTCACATGATTCTCTCCTAACACACACGCCATACGTTACTGCTACTATTTTTTTATCCCGCTTGCTTAGCCACTTTACCCCTGATGGGGCTGGCTTAAGAGGATGTGAACAATGCTGATTGGGTGTAGACAAAGGAGAGCTCTCCAGTAGTAGTACTCAAACATTCAAAGGCCATTTTCTCAAAATTGAGGTTACAAGTTTATCAACTTTCAAAGCAGAATTACTTTCCCATTGTTCCTCAGAAATGCAGTGTATGATATTCAATGTTGTAGCTTTGTGTATCTGCTTTTATCCAATGTGAAAAACACAATTTCAAATGTTGCTACATAAGACCGAATCAAGGTGGATGGTCACATATGTAATTAAATGTGTAACATTTAGGAAATGCATTAGAACATTTCACATTAGAAATGTAGAGGGCGCATCATGCGCTCAGACTGGACACAAATACACACATGCACACTCACTCAGCTGGGTCTCCATGTTTGCCTCTCTCCCTGTTTGCCACCGGCAATCTCTACTCATCCAACCGTATAATGACAGCGATAATTGCACAGACTGCAAGGAATAGTACAGGAGAGGGAAAAAATAGCAAATAAATGCAATACTGTAGAGGAAATTCGGAACTTAACTTTCTTCAGGGTTGGTAGCAACGGTTCGTCCCGGACGTAGGTAAAGTAAAATAGAGATGGAGCATGAGAGAACCAGCAGCTAGCAATTTAAAAGAGAGCACTACAAAGCAGCTCCTGTCGCCACAGTCCGTTCTGGCCCCAAAGGACGAGGTGATTTCAAAGCTATTGTTCGGAACACTCCCACCAAAAGTGTTGAGCTGTGAGTAACACACTCTCAAGCTATCTGATCTGTCCACACGGTCTGTCTACGCTATACTGTATGTCCAGGATCACTCTTTGTCACTGAAAGCTTAATGATGTATAAAATGTATTGTTTTAGAGATTTGGCCTATTTTAATTTGAATATTGATAGATCCTTTCATTACATGTAGCCTAGTTGCATATTGTATTCAAGTAGATGGGTCTCTGCTTAGCTTTTTTAGTATCCCCTTGAACCATGCTATTTGGCATTGACACACGTATTCCTTTATTAATTAATAACTTATTAATTCCGCTAACAAGTAAAGAAATCCTCAATGCAGTAACTCTATCTAAAACCACAATATTTGCCCTCAATCTTCCCGTGTGACTTTACGAGCATCCTATTCAGCATTACATCACATTTGACCTTGTCCCTACTATCACATCGCTCCATGGAGAAAACAGAATGTACCAACAACATGTCTTCAGTAAACTATTACGGAGGAAGATGGATACAGTTTATCTGAAGCAATAAGCTTCAGTCAAGCCACGAGGGACTGTTGGTATGAACACCTCCAAAGGGGGCTGATAGATCAAAAGGCCAAATAGATGAGTGCTGGAGGCATTGCATGACTTTTTACAGCCTGATACAGCAACACGCCATGGCTATTCATCACAAGCCGGAAGGGGGGGGGGGGAGTCATTTAGCTACACAGCAATCTACAGATGTAGGATCTTAATTTTATCAACCTGTTGCAGGATAACTTTTCTTTAAATCTTTGAGGTTTAAACAGGTTTCTGAAGTTTAATTTCCACTTTAAAATGTCAGACTTTAATTTTCCTTTTGAAAAATGTATTAACCCCTACAAAAATGGCCATTAATTATAATCCACATAATAATTCTGATTTCCTGTCGCTGCAAGATTATTTTCTTGCTGTAGCAAACTGTTCAAATTAAGATCCTACATCTGTTCCAATGCCACATTCCCCAAAATGTTTTTTCATAAGTTTTACGGTTGTATGAAGTTGCTTTGCATTGTCATTGTTGTCTTGTGTTATGAAGTACAATTGAAGTCGGAAGATTACATACACTTAGGTTGGAGTGATTTTCAACCACTCCACAAATTTCTTGTTGAAAGAACTATAGTTTGGCAAGTCGGTTAGGACATCTACTTTGTGCATGACACAAGTAATTTTTCCAACAATTGTTTACAGACAGATTATTTCACTTATAATTCACTGTATCACAATTCCAGTGGGTCAGAAGTGTACATACACTAAGTTGACTGTGCCTTTAAACAGCTTGGAAAATTCCAGAAGAATATGTCATGGCTTTAGAAGCTTCTGATAGGCTAATTGACATTGTTTGAGTCAATTGAAGGTGTACCTATGGATGTATTTCAAGGCCAAACTCAGTGCCTCTTTGCTTAACATCATGGAAAAATCAAAAGGAATCAGCCAAGACCTCAGGAAAAAAATTGTTGACCCCCACAAGTCTGGTTCATCCTTGGGAGCAATTTCCAAACACCTGAAGGTACCACGTTCATCTGTACAATCAATAGAATGCAAGTAGGAATACCATGGGGCCACGCAACTGTCATACCGCTCAGGAAGGAGACGCGTTCTGTCTCCTAGAGATGAACGTACTTTGGTGCAAAAAGTGCAAATCAATCCCAGAACAACAGCAAATGACCTTGTGAAAATGCTGGAGGAAACAGGTACAAAAGTATCTATATCCACAGTAAAATGTGTCCTATATCGTCATAACCTGAAATACCACTCAGCAAGGAAGAAGCCACTGCTCCAAACCGCCATAAAAAAGCCACGCTACGGTTTGCAACTGCACATAGGGACAAAGATCGTAATGTAAACTCAGTTTTTCACAACTCCTGACATTTAATCCTATCAAAAATTCCCTGATTAGGTCAGTTAGGATCACCACTTTATTTTAAGAATGTGAAATGTCTGAATAACAGTGGAGAGAATTATTTATTTCAGATTTAATTTCTTTCATCACATTCCCAGTGGGTCAGAAGTTTACATACACTCAATTAGTATTTGGTAGCATTGCCTTTAAATTGTTTAACTTGGGTCAAACGTTTCAGGTAGCCTTCCACAATTAATAATGCCATTACATCATTTTTTCCCCAAGCTGTTTAAAGGCATAGTCAACTTCGTGTATGTACACTTCTGACTCACTGGAATTGGATACAGTGAAATATAAGTGAAATAATCTGTCTGTAAGCAATTTTTGGAAAAATTACTTCTATCATGCAGAAAGTAGATGACCTAACCAACTTGCCAAAACTAAAGTTTGTTCATTAACAAGAAATTTGTGGAGTGGTTGAAAAACGAGTTTTAATGACTCCAACCTAAGTGTATGTAAACTTCTGACTTCAACTGTATATTATCACATGTGAATGATGCCCAGCAAATGAGACAATGCCTTTTTTTATCATAGTCGCACACTTCATGTAGCCTAGCCCATAGGTCTATATGTTTCAATAAGGTTTGTATCACAACTAAAGTGGCCCAATAAGTTCTTAAAATTAAGGATCTCTGCAGATTGGTGCACCACCCTCGGGACGGTTGAGCTAATGTGATTAGCATGACATTGTAAGTAACAAGAACATTTCCCAGGACATATCTGATATGTGCAGAAAGATTAAACTGTTGTTAATCTAACTGCACTGTCCAATTTACAGTACCTATTACAGTGAAAGAATACCATGCTATTGTTTGAGGAGAGTGCACAGTTATGAACTTGAAAATGTATGAATAAATCAATTAGGCACATTTGGGCAGTCTTAAAACAACATTTTGAATAGATATGCTATAGTTTATTGGATCAGTCTAAAACTTTGCACATCCACTGCTGCCATCTAGTGGCCAAAGTCTAAATTGTGCCCGGGCTAGAATAATTCATTATGGCCTTTCTCTTGCGTTTCAAAGATGATGGTACAAACAAAAAACAAAAAATGCATATTTTTTTCATTGTATTATATTTTACCAGATCTAATATGTTATTTTCCTACATTAATATCACATTTCCACAAAACGTCAAAGTGTTTCCTTTCAAATTGTATCAAGAATATGGATTGCCTTGCTTTAGGTCCTGAGCTACAGGTAGTTAGATTTGGGTATGTCATTTTAAGTGAAAATTGAAAAAAATGGGCAGATCCTTTAAGAGGTTAATCTGCTTTACATGGGGTGTGGAGCCAAACTGGTATATATAAGCAGCATGTGAGTTTCAAGTTTGGGGAAGATAGTTTTCACCGTAAAAATGCACCTTCATAATAAAGCATTACATACATAAAGGGCACTTTTCGGCATTTTCTGTACGATTGACGAGAAACTATATCCATATCCATATTCCAAATGTACGGTCCCTTACTAGACGTCCGCGAATGTTTGTAAAATTCGTCGACGGCGGGCCATGCACTGGGGACAGATCTTCCAGGAAGTCATCGAACGAAGTCTCTAGGACATTCGGTTTCCGTTTTATAAAATGTTCAAATTTTTGTCATTTTTCCGCTGTCCATTTTAAAGACAAGACTCGTTAACCTGTTTGGTATAGGGGGCAGTATTGAGAATTTTGGAAAAAATATGTTCCCATTTTTAACTGCCTCCTACACCAACTCAGAAGCTAGAATATGCATATTATTGTTCAGGTTTGGATAGAAAACACTCTGAATTTTCTAAAACTGTTTGAATGGTGTCTGTGAGTATAACAGAACTCCTATGGCAGGCAAAAACCTGACAAGGCTTCAAGCAGGAAGTACCCTGTCTGACAAGGAGTCGTGCGTCTTACCTCTTTTTATTGAAAAGTAAGGATCTTAGCTGTAACGTGACAATTCCCAGGGCTCCAATAGGCTCTCAGAGCCCGCGAAAACCCTGAAGGTTTACGAGGGAGCCTCAGGTTGAAACATATTATCGCCTTTTGTAAGTGGATGCTCGGAGGACCTTTCAATGATGCGCGTGCATGAGTCGCTTCTGAGGAGAAATTTTATTCGGCTGTTTAGGCTCAATGCATACTCCCGGTCGGAATATTATCACTTCTCTACGACATAAATGGCATAAAAATTGGTTTTAAACAGCGGTTGACATGCTTCGAAGTACGGTAATGGAATATTTAGACATTTTTGACAAGCCAACGCGCCATGCGCGGGACCGTGAGGAAGCATTCTGATAGTGTCTAGAATTCACGAACAAAACGTCGCTGTTGGAATATAACGATGGATTATTTGGGACCAAACCAACATTTGTTATTGAAGTAGAAGTCCTGGCAGTGTATTCTGATGAAGAACAAGCAAGGTAAGAACATTTTTCTTATAGGAAATGTGATTTTGGTGGAGGCTGAACTGGGTGGGTATCTAAATAGCTAGCCCTGTAATGCCGGGCTATGTACTTAGATTATTGCAAAATGTGCTTCATCCGAAAAGCTATTTTAAAATCGGACATATCGAGTGCATAGAGGGGTAATGTATCTATAATTCTTAAAATAATTGTTATGCTTTTTGTGAACGTTTATCGTGAGTAATTTAGCAAACTGTTAGTAAATTCACCGGAAGTTTGAGGTGGTTATGCTTTTTCTGAACGTCACATGCTAATGTAAAAAGCTGGTTTTTGATATAAATATGAACTTGATTGAACAGACATGCATGTATTGTATAACACAATGTCCTAGGTGTGTCATCTGATGAAGATCATAAAAGGTTAGTGCTGCATTTAGCTGTGGTTTGGGTTTATGTGACATGATATGCTAGCTTGAAAAATGGGTGTCAGATTTTTTCTGGCTGGGTACTCTGCTGACATAATCTAATGTTTTGCTTTTGTTGTAAAGCCTTTTTGAAATCGGACAGTGGGGTTAGATTAACGAGATTCTTGTCTTTAAATAGCTGTGAAATAGTCATATGTTTGAGAAATTGAAGTTATAGCATTTCTAACGATTCAAAAATCGCGCCACTGGATTGAAGTGGCTGTTACGTAGGTGGGACGAAATCGTCCCACATACCCCAGAGAGGTTAATCTAACCACACTGTCCGATTTCAAAAAGGCTTTACAACGAAAGCAAAACATTAGATTATGTCAGCAGAGTACCCAGCCAGAAATAATCAGACACCCATTTTTCAAGCTAGCACATAAACCCAAACCACAGCTAAATGCAGCACTAACCTTTGATGATCTTCATCAGATGACAATCCTAGGTCATTATGTTATACAATACATGCATGTTTTGTTCAATCAAGTTCATATTTATATAAAAAAACAGCTTTTTACATTAGCATGTGACGTTCAAAACTAGCATACCCACCGCAAACTTCCGGTGAATTTACTAAATTACTCACGATAAAAGTTCACAAAAAACATAACAATTATTTTAAGAATTATAGATACAGAACTCCTTTATGCAATCGCTATGTCCGATTTTAAAATAGCTTTTCGGTGAAAGCACATTTTGCAATATTCTAAGTAGATAGCCCGGCATCACGGCTAGCTAATTTGACACCCACCAAGAGTGGCCCTCACCAAACTCCGATTTACTATAAGAAAAATGTGATTACCTTTGCTGTTCTTCGTCAGAATGCACTCCCAGGACTTCTACTTCAATAACAAATGTTGGTTTGGTTCAAAATAATCCATAGTTATGTTCAAATATCCTCTGTTTTGTTCGTGCGTTCAAGACACTATCCGAAGGGTGACGCGCCCGCCGCGTTTCATGACAAAAAAATTCTAAATATTCCATTACCGTACTTCGAAGCATGTCAACCGCTGTTTAAAATCCATTTTTACATGATTTTTCTCGCAAAAAAGCGATAATATTCCGACCGGGAAACCCTGTTTTAGTTCAAAGACAGGAAAATAAAAACATGGTGTCGCCTTGTGCACGCGCCTCAGTCTCATGGTTCTCTGATCGACCACTATCCAAATGCGCTACTGTTTTTCTGCCAGAGCCTGCAAAGGCATCATTCAGCGTTTTGCCGCCTTCTGAGAGCCTATGGGAGCCGTAGGAAATGTCACGTTAAAGCAGAGATCCTCAGTTTTCAATAAAGAGAGTGTAGAAGCCCAAGAAATGGTCAAAGAGGCCACTTCCTGTAAGGAATCTTCTCAGGTTTTTGCCTGCCATATGAGTTCTGTTATACTCACAGATACCATTCAAACAGTTTTAGAAACTTTAGGGTGTTTTCTATCCAAAGCCAAAAATGATATGCATATTCTAGTTTCTGGGCAGTAGTAATAACCAGATTAAATCGGGTACGTTTTTTATCCGGCCGTGCAAATACTGCCCCCTACCCTAGAGAGGTTAAACAGTGATAGACCTTCACCAAATTGACATTCTGAAATCAACACCAACGAGCGATGGAGAGGAACCAGAATCACTGCCCGGCCATCCCGAGTTCATCGGGCCAGTCAATTTCGCATTCCTGCCGTATTTTTGAGCATATCAAATTAGTGATGGTAAATGCCCATTGAAACATATTGCAAATGGACAGCCGTGCGCCTGGTGATTGGAACGGGTTACCAGGAGAATGTTTTACAAAAAAAGGGTTTTAATGCCTTTAGGGGGGTGCAAGGGGTCCACGGTTGGGTAGGGAGCAACCCTCCCCCACCTGTGCCCATCCAATAGGGGGCGCCCCTAGTCATTTTGAACGTTTTTCCAAAAATCGTTTAAAAAAAAACAACAGAGTCCCACTTCTCATTTTACATTTACATTTTAGTCATTTAGCAGACGCTCTTATCCAGAGCGAGCGACTTACAGTAGTGAATATATACATTCCATTTTCATTTCATGCATTTTTTTTTGTACTGGCCCCCCGTGGGAATCAAACCCACAACCCTGGCGTTGCACACACCATGCTCTACCAACTGAGCCACAGGGAAGCTCCCTCGTCATTCATGACAAATATACTTTCTAGGTTGATTCATGGCTTAACATATTGCTATATATCATTTGGGCAGTATAAATGCCATTTGGACATGGTTCACTGACTTTTGGGTTTGGAAACTAACTTCCTATGATCGTACATGGCAAATGGACATAACATCCTGATTTGGCACTTTCAATACTTTCATAATGCATTTGGACATTTTGTTATTGCATTTGGCAATGGTTCAATGTCTTTTGACTTCGACTTTTGACTTCCTATGAAGTCATATTGCAAATGGACAAAACATATGCCTTATGGACAAGTAAAAAAAAAATTATGACAATAAAATATGACAAAAGTATGTTCATACAGATCTTATATATGTATAATTGACAACAAAAAATCAAAAGAATTTCGAAAACTGGTCAAGAAAGCACTTTATTAAGGGGGTGATCATTTTTTTTATTTATTTTTTTATGTTCAAATGTTGATTCTTGGGTCTTGACTTGATGTGCATTTGCAATATGGCGCTCGCCATCTATTGGAGTTTTGCTGTGGGACACTTGGCATTTGCCATATGGCATTTGCAATCAGTTTTGAATGAAACAACGTCCATTTGAGTGGTATTGTACATCGTGTATATGTTTTGTACGGTGCCCATAAGATACCATTCATTTTTGTCCATTTCAGGGGGGTATTCCCTTACTTGCATTTGCGGTTACTTTTGATAAAGGTGTTTTCCACTAATGGAACATTTGTGCTTATAGCCTACTACCATGTGCCCAACATTTTAAGTTAAATGTTCTGATCTGTTGCGTCAACCACATTGCATTTTTTTATGTTAGTGGTTGTATTGATTTGGGATCTATTGCATCCCACAACTGTTCCAGACTATGTTTGGAATATTTATTTCTCGCACAGAATAGGTCGACTTTTGTACTATGGGGGATAGTAGATTGACATTGGCTAGAGCTTTTGCTGTTCGTTCAGCAAAAGCCTGTGTGTAGCCTGTGAGAAAGACCTGATCATGTGATGGAGAGCCGTGTGAGTGAGAGATGCTTCTATTGCGCAGCACACTCAGGGAGAAGGGCACAACGCAGCACTCCGGGCCGCAAAAGGCATGTTCACCGGACGTGCTACCTGTCCCAGACCTGCTGTTTTCAACTCTCTAGAGACAGCAGGAGCGGTAGAGATACTCTCAAAGATCGGCTATGAAAAAGCCAACTGACACTTACTCTTGTGTTACTGACTTGTTGCACCCTCGACAACTACTATGATTATTATTATTTGACCATGCTGGTCATTTATGAACATTTGAACATCTTGGCCATGTGCTGTTATAATCTCCACCCGGCACACCCCTCATAGCCTGGTTCCTCTCTAGGTTTCTTCCTAGGTTTTGGCCTTTCTAGGGAGTTTTTCCTAGCCACCGTGCTTCTACACCTGCATTGCTTGCTGTTTGGGGTTTTAGGCTGGGTTTCTGTACAGCACTTTGAGATATCAGCTGATGTAAGAAGGGCTATATAAATTGATTTGATTTGATTTGACAAAGGGGATGCCACTGTTCAATTTGAGGCATTATCAAGTGCTTGTCAAATTGTGAATGAGAGACTATTGGAGTGTGTACAGCCTGCACAAAAAGCAAAGCAGAGCTTATGCCTTTCAAGCAACTTTTTTCAAAACATAGAGTCTCATCATGCAGCTTTACAATGTATTAAAAATCAAAACATATATGTCCACATTTGTAGAACAACTAAAGTTACATGAATAACTATAAATGAAGTATACAGTAGGAATACCTATTTCTTTGTTAACCGCTAATCACATAATTGCTGCATGTGCTCACTCCCTCAAATCGATTGGAGAAAATATTTATATGTTATTCAGCTTTGTTCAATTGTATTCGTCATACTTTTAAATAATGCCACAGAATTATAAACAAATCTTGTGTGCTAAATGAACTAGTGAAGCACACAGCCATTTGGCATAGCCACATCAGGACATAACATTAGGACAACTTAGAGTATGCTATTCTTTTCTTCTGAAATAGACTACATTTCCTTCACAGCATGCTTCTTCAGACCTGTCTAAAATAAATTATGGATTTTTTGTGAAGGTGTAGGCTATATCACATGGATTTGTTAGCCTACAAGCCATTTAAAAAAGTCTATGTGTGGAAGCCAGGAGATGCTAAATATTTTTATGTTCATTAACGGTCAATTACCGTGAGACCGAGTTATTTGCTTGACAATCACTGGCTGACAAAATGTTGTGACCGCCACAGCCCTAAGTATACCCCTTAAATCCCCCTAGTCTACCACAATAGGAAATAATAAGGCATATGGTATATTGGCAGATAATGACAACAAATCCACGCTGTAAGTATACTAGCACACAGAAGTCTGGAGGCGTAGGCAGGATTTGTATGAAAACAATCCCACGGTACATGCTGCAACTTCTAACCAACAGTACATGAATTAGATAATGTTGAGGTAAAATCAATGGTCTTCCCCTGAGGGAATCTTTTTATGAGGGCGAAAACAGAAAGAGGCATGAAACCATGAAAATGCTGCTTGCCCACCATCCGTGATAAGTGTCAATATCAACTCCCTGCGCATGCTCCATCTTGGCTCATATAACCAGCCATATGTCAACTGCTCAGTGCTAAGCTCAGAAAAACAGGAAGGGTTATATGGAACATTTGAGAAAGTTCAGAGTAAAAAGATAAAGGTGTGAGATGTTGGCAGCTATAGGGTTATTGGAACTGATCTGAATGCCTTTTTCATTATTTGTGTTAATTACCATAGTGGTATGGGTGGTGATTTTTATGGCACGGTGAACATACTCGTCATAAGGAAATATAAAAAGTGTGCGTCATGCCTAAAATCATGTAAACATCCGCACACAGAGACACACATATGGACGTAAATGTAACACACACACACACACACACACACACCCTCTATGGAAGGGTTGCCAATATGAATAGCCAGGCAGCCCTTGCCATCTACAGTGCCTTCAGAAAGTATTCACACCGCATTACTTTTTCCACATATTGTTGTGTTACAGCCTGAATTTAAAATGCATTAAATTGAGATTTTGTGACATTGATCTATACACAATGCACCATAATGTCAAAGTGGAATTGTGTTTTTAGAAATGTTTTCAAATTAAAAGCTGAAAAGTCTTGAGTCAATAAATATTCAACCCTTTTGTTATGGCAAGCCTAAATAAGTTCAGGAGTAAAGGTTTGCTTAACAACTCACAGAATAAATTGTTTGGACTCACTCTGTGTGCAATAATGGTATTTAATAGTATTTAAATAATAGTATTTAAGTATGATTTTAAATGACTACCCCATCTCCCACACATACACTACTCAGTCGCGTAGTGAATTTCAAGCATAGATTCAACCACAAAGTTTGGTACAGTATTTCTCAAGGAAAAAACCTGCTCTCTTATGTTAACAAAGTCGGAGCTGCTGGGCAGGCCTGTCTCACTGTCTATCCAATAGCATAGAGAGCAATCACCGCAGCTGTTCACCCCATATTAGTGGAAAAATGGACATTGTCAAATCAAAATCCAACCTCCATTTATACGTTTTAGAGGAGAAAGACTTTATGACCAAAATTATCCTATTTACACTTTGTAGTCAGTTTTGTCAACTGTTTCTGACTCATATCGATACCAAATAGGCTGTTTTCAAAGGGATGCGTTGGTTTTTAAAGGCAGTCGCTCTTTTAAACAGTTACATAGTTTAATGGCTGTGATAGGAGATAACTGAGGATGGATCAGCAACATTGTAGTTACTCCACAATGCTATCCCAATTGACAGAATGAAAAGGAAGCCTGCACATAATAAAAATATTCCAAATCATGCATCCTGTTTGCAATGAGGTGTTAAAGTAATACTGCAAAGAATGTGGCAAAGAAATTAACTTTTTGTCCTGAATACAAAGTGTAATGTTTGGGCAAATCCAACACAACCCATCACTGAGTAACACATATTTTCAAGCATGGTGGTGGCTGCATCATGTTATGGGTATGCTTGTCATCGGCAAGGACTATGGATTTTTGTTTAGGATAAAAATAAATGGAATAGAGCTATGCACAGGCAAAATCCCAGAGGAAGACTTGGTCCAGTCTGCAGACACTGGGAGACAAATTCACCTTTCAGCAGGACAATTACCTAAAACACAAGGCCAAATATACACTGGGAGTTGCCTACCATGACGAGATTTAATATTCCTGAGTAGTTACAGTTTTCACATAAATTGTCTTAAAAATGTATGGCAAGACTTGAAAATGGTTGTCTAGCAAAGATCAACAACCAACATGACAGAGCTTGAAGACTTTTTTAAAGAATAATGGGCAAATATTGTACAATCCAGTTGTGCAAAGCAAGACTTACCCAGAAAGACTCACAGCTGTAATCACTGCCAAAGGTGATTCTAACATGTATTCACTCAGGGGGTTGAATAATTATATTATCAAAAGTTTTATTCCACTTTGAGTATTTTGTGTAGATCGTTGGCAAAATATAACAATTAAATCCATTTTAATTCCACTTTGTAAAAAAAAATGAAGGGCTGTGAATACTTTCTGCAGGCACATAAATCGGAGCTCTTCACTCTGATGAAAGATGTAATCTCGGTATTCCTCCCTGGACCAGTCTGAGGACAATGCCAGCTCCATCTGCAGGAGTGACATTCGGAGGGAGATGGATCTTTGGAAGCAGCTTGTAGAAAAGAAAAATGAAATCCACTTCTCACCTACAGTAGCTTCCTGTACTTTGGCTTTCCAACATCGATAAAAACCCTTCTCTGTCAAAGGCCCATAAACTGTTAACTCTAGTTTTAACGAACGGGAGTTTGAAAATAGCAACTTTTCTGGCTCCAAATTTTTTGCTGCAGATGGTGCACACCACGGCACACCCAAACAGATGCCAAGTCATTTTTCCTCAGACTGATGAGCTGCTGATGTTGTTTACCCATCTTCTATTCCAGTCATCATTATGCCGCCGATGTGTCGGCTTCGTTCATGTATCATTTACACTGTCAACTGGTTGCACTGAATCGTGGTCAGACTCATGTTTGATGCCTGTTAGATTTTTTTTTTTGTCATGCTTTATCTGTAGTCACTTCATTTGTTTACTGTTTCAAGAGACTGCGAGCGTGACAGTGTGATGGTGTGAATGGGACTTTTTCTTATTGGATGTTAACAATGGTGTAAGTTCAGGTGTTATTCACTGTAGCTAGCCAGGTATGCAATTGAGAACAATAATCTGTATATGCGACCAATACATTTTCATTTGATCTTTTACAATTACGAGCTGGGATTAGTTTCCCAAAGCCTTGTAGCTAACATGGTTCTTTCTTTCACACAACATTTCCCTTCGGTACCATATGTGAGGAAAAACACTACAATTGAGATAAGACACCTGAAAATCAGCCAACACAATGACACTGGAGTGAACCCATCACAGCACACAAAAACATGGAGATCTCCTTAAGGCCCCCATGGGCCATGCAGACAGTAAAAGGGAAAATTACATTGGGGAATGAACATTCATATGCTGAATGGTATCTGCTCGTATTCTCTGTCTTCCAGAGCAGAGGATAGGCACATCCGAGTTTCCCTTCCATCAACCCAGTGCCACATATCGTTACAAGACAGACCGTTACAAGACAGACCATTAGTTTATTGCTCAGCCAGCAATGGAAACTAAGTGAGCGTGAACAATGCGAAACATTGAAGGAGAGAGCAACATTCCCCCGTTCAGTTAAATTGAGAAAAATAATATATTGTTTGGTAGCAGCCGGGCCCAAGTTCACTTTTTCTGGTTTGAATTCAATTCCCTCTGTGGTAGCAATGAGCTGGGCATGTTTGTCTTTTCAGGTGAACTTTCCAGGCCACATACTTTGAATGTAGATCAACATTCAAACATGAAACAAGGGAAAAAAGCTATATTTAATACTGTCTCATTGTTCACAGTATGAGTGGCCCTTACTTCAGACTACTAGTTAGGTTATTGCCAAAGCCAGAAATATGAAAAGCCTGTTATCTCGAGTAAGATCATTAGTCTAAAACCTAAACCATTTTGACAGGCTGTCAACTTCTTATATCCTAAGTTTATGTTCACCTTATACAGAAGTGTCAACATGTAAGGGTTTGGAGATAAGAATGCTGTTATGCTACAGTCTATTAGAGCAAAAGCCTGTCATGAGCTGTTACCATGGAAATAATCGAGCCGGTCTATAAAAGAAGCCTTTAATACTCACTGAATTCCCCCTCCCCCAACCACCTACACTAACACGCTTATTTTACTGATGAATGGCATAATGGTCATCCATTACATGTAATAATTCCCGAAATTAAGATGGTAGGATGCATGTCGGAACAACCCAGCCCCCCTCCCACCTCCAACAAATACTTGTACGAGCGCCAACGTACAGCCAGAAGTGACATTGTGTACTAGGATATGAGAACCCAGCTAATACTGTTGCCATGCCAACTCAGCCAGGGGATAACTGTTTTATAGCATAAAAAACACCAACCAAAAATAGCTGCCTCTGAAATGTGTTTTTGTCTCTCTCAGAGATTGCAATACTGTCCCAAATCTCAAAAGGTAACAAAATTAGTTAAGGACCACAATGAATTAATAGGTTTTATCAGCTCAGATGAGAAAGCATTACATCAAATGACAATTCTGGCCACCAAATATTATTTTCTTTCATTCTTTGAAGGTAGAGAGACAGATATGACATGAATCTCAGAGATGAACGATATGACAGTGATGGAAATATTGTGTTCCATTGTCAGTTGTACATAATAGGGGCATGGCCAGACTCAGCAAATGAAAATGTCACACATGCATAGAAAATGTCATCCGTTACAGAGGTATTTGACAAATCTGTTTCATCTGTCTCGAACGTCACTTGTTGTTTTTCTAGTGCCACAGTAAAAAGTCGAAATGAACTCAATATTCTGTATCTGTCATAGAAAAGAATGCAGCCCATGATATCAATATTTAATCAGAGACATTGTTAACTAGCTCTGCAGATCAGACAGAATTTCAACCTTGTCAGATCCAAAGAAAGTGTAGGCTTCTGAGGTGCCTTGCGAGACGGTCTGGAATCAACATGAAATGGAAAATAACTCAAGGTTCCATTAGCATTAAAATATAACCACACTTTGTAGTCCCATTTATTTAAGCTTTTTAAATGTTTCCACAGAATTCTAGCTCATAAACAATTTTAAATCCCCAAACTGGAAATCTTCAAATGTGTGTACAAACCATTAGGAACAACTTACTAATATTGAGTTGCACCTCTTTTGGCCCTCAGAACAGCCTCAATTCATTGGGGCATGGACTACAAGGTGTTGACAGCATTCCACAGGGATGCTGGCCCATGTGGACTCCAATCCTTTGCACAGTTGTGTCAAGTTGGCTGGATGTCTGTAACGGTTGTCTTCATAAATGGACCAAGGCGCAGCAGGTATGTGAATACTCATGGTTATTTATTACCAAAAAAGAGTAAAGCATCCACTTGAAAAAACAAATAAGGTGACAACAGTTTTACAGGCTATAAACGCAGTGCAAAAACAACCACCCACCACCCCCAGTGACAAACATACTCCTACATATATGACTCCCAATCAGGAACAACGATCCCCAGCTGTTCCTGATCAGGAGTCACAAGACACAGAGAACATTAAAACACACACACAAGACTGCCACGTCCTGACCCCCAAACTACTACAACAGCTCCATCTGCTGGTCAGGACGTGACAATGTCCTGTGGGTAGTGGACCATTCTTGTTACACACGGGGAAATGTTGAGCGTGAAAAATACAGCCGCGTTGCAGTTCTTGACACACTCAAACCTGTGCACCTGGTACCTACTACCATACCCAGTTCAATGGCACTTCAATCTTTTGTCTTGCTAATGGAACACATACACAATCCATGTCTCAATTGTCTCAAGGTTTACAATTCCTTCTTAAACCTGTCTACTCCCCTTCATCTACACTGATTGAAGTGGATTTAACAAGTGACATCAATAAGGGATCATAGCTTTCACATGGATTCACCTGGTCAGTCTGTCATGGAAAGGCCATAAAGGGCAAACATACTTAATTCATCAAACTTGAAGGCTCAAAGCTATACATTAGCATCTGTATACAATATTAGCACTTTATGGGCAATTAACACAGGCTCAATCAAATTAGCACCCAATGATGCAGGGAGAAATATTACGTACATCAAGAGTACAAAACCTGCTCTTTCCATGACAGACAGACCAGGTGAATCTAAGTGAAAGCTATGATCCCTTGTTGATGTCACCTTAAATCCACTTCAATCAAAGTAGATGAAGGGGAAGAGACAGGGTAATGCTATGTTGTTGTCTTATGTCTCTCTTTATGTAGTGTTGTGGTGTCTCTCTTGTCGTGATGGGTGTTTTGTCCTATATTTTTTAAATTCGTTTTATTTTTAATCCCAGGCCCCTGTCCCCGCAGAATGCCTTTTGCCTTTTGGTAGGCCGTCATTGTAAATAAGAACTTGTTCTTAACTGACTTGCTTAGTTAAATAAAGGTTAAATGAAATAAAATAAATACAATAATGATTTGTAAGCCTTGAGATAATTGAGACATGGATTGTATACCATAAAATTCAAGCTGACAGTCTGCACTTTAACCTCATAATCATTGTATAATTTCAAATCCGAAGTTCTGGAGTACAGCACCAAAACAACAACAAAATTGTCACTGTTCCAATACTTTTGTAGCTTACTGTATGTAGTATACCTTAGTTCATTGAGGTTTGTTAGAAAAGCGCAACCGGTACATGTCGCCGCGGTTATTGTCCCAGTTTAATGGATTTCAATACAATATCGATGTGAGTCATTCATTTGTGTGTGCTATTTATTACAGTAGAACAAGCTAATAAATTCCAGTCTTGAGTGACCGCTTGGTAAATATTGGTCCAAGTGCAGTTTCTAAGGTAATCACTTAGCAAAATACAAGTAATCTGAATACAAGTGTGACACGTGTGTGGAAGGAGTCATTTTTATGGATTGGTCTTCAGAATATCACAATTTATTTCCGCATATTGATTATGAATTTATATGGACATCTGAAACTGGGGTTTTGACATGGCCATGAATCAAAAATCCATGACAACGGCAGGCAGCAACAGTTTAATTTTCAATATATGTTTTAGGAATATAAATGGCACTTTTAACAGGATTTTTCAACAGGATTCTACTTCATCATGTAAAAAACTACTGACTGATTTTCATGATATTAGTGAAATTGTGAAAATATATTTGTCCTGGCTATGATGAAACCTTGTGTTATCAATTTTATTTAATTTTTATATATTTTTTTTTACTATTTTTTTCACATTTTCAAACAGTCCATTTATATTTTTCATCGGGGCTATACATTTGGGTGAGGTTTTTTTCTTGCCTGGGTAGTCTCGTTTCACTGTCAAAAATAAAATGAAACCATCTAGTGTTCAGAGAAATAACAACACAATGTCAAATAGTAGCCTAGTCAAATAATTAACATCCAATCACATTAACCGTTACTCTCTCGCAGGAATTCCACTAAAGGTCCGTATGTAGCCAAACGTAGCTTCTACTCATTCCGTTTGCTCAATAATTGATTAATGGTTTAAAAAAAAGTAAGCTCCGCGTCCATAGAGACACATACCAGTTCTACTGGTAGTACAGCTACTACCAGCAGTACTACACCTGCACCTGTCGACGACACAAGTTGTTATGCTTCCACGAGCACATCCAATGCTAGCATCAGTAATTCTACATTTGTTGTTAGCCCAGCTAACATGGATACTTACAGTTGTGAATCTAATGCAGCCGAAGAGCTACTGCCCCCTAACCCAGGAAAGCACCGAACAACAGACAGGGACGTTGGACATATAAGAAGCGTAAATATGATGACAACTACATTGATTTGGGGTTCACTTATATTTGGAGTAGTGCCTTTCCTCACCCACAGTGTGTTATATGTGCAAAAGTACTACAGTATCTCACAACTCAATGAACCCTTCACTCTTCCGCAGACATTTAGCAACAAAACATGCCAATTTGAAAAATAAGCCACAGGAGTTTTTTGAGCGAGAATAAATATGACTTTCGAGTAGTAAGACATGTATAAAAACAACAGATACCATTAGTAAGAAGGGGCTAGAAGCGTCTTATATGGTGAGCTACCGAGTGGCTACGACAGGCAAGCCCCATACTATTGTGGAGGACTTAATTCTTACTGCTGCTGCGGATATGGCTGGGACAATGCTGGTGGGAAAGGCCAAAAAAACTATACAGACAATTCCTTCATCAAACAACACTGTTTCACGATGCATCAGTGACGTGGCAGGAGATGTTTTGAAACAATTACTGCTTCACATACAAGCCAGTGAATTCTATACATTACAGCTGGATGACTCAACAGACGTGGCGGGCCTGGCACAGCTCCTGGTATATGTCCGTTACGTTTATGGGGGGTTAATTAAGAAAGATCCTCTTCAGCAAACCACTGGAAACCAGGACAACAGGAGAGGATATGTTTAAAGTACTGGACAGCTTTGTGACATCAAATGTATTGGTCAAGATGTGTTGGTATCTGTACTGATGGCACAAAAGCCATGACAGGGAGACATAGTGGAGTGGTAACGCGCGTGTAAGCAGTTGCTCCCAACGCCACTTGTGTAAGGTTCTGCTTTTCTTTTCTTAGTCAACCTTGTGTTCTTTTTCTTTGTGTTCTTGAACGTAGCCCTCTTCCTTTGTGTTCTGGAACGTAGGCCTGCCTTTCATTTTTGTTCATTGATTTCACCTGTGTTCGTTTCTCAGCTGGTCTCATCAGCTCCATAGTTAGTTCAGTTCTTTCGATTTGTATGGTTGTGAGGTATTGTTTGTTTTTAGACTGCCTACCTGTGTTTGACTATTGCCTGTCTGTGACCATGATTCCTGCCTTCTGCTGAGGCGTAATAAACATCTGCCGCGCTCTACACGTGAATCTACACCTTTTTCTCCCTGAGTATTCATTACAACTTCGGTACACTGCAGCACCCACCGAGAGGATCTTGCTGCCAAGGGAATGCCTGACAGCTTGAAAGACGTTTTGGACACTACAGTGAAAATTGTTAACTTTGTTAAAGCAAGGCCCCTGAACTCTCGTGTATTTTCTGCACTATGCAATGATATATGCAGTGACCATATAACGAGCACACGTTTGTATGTTGTAAAAGCATTACCAAGGGGCATAGTATTGACATGTTTTTTTAAATTGAGAGACAAGCTTAAAGTTTTCTTTACTGACCATAATTTTCATTTGTCTGACCACTTGCATGATGACGAGTTTCTCACACGACTGGCCTATCTGGGTGATGTTTTTTCTCGCCTGGATGATCTAAATCTAGGATTACAGGTACTCTCCACAACTATTCAATGTGTGGGACAAAATTGAGGCTATGATTAAGAAGTTGGAGCTCTTCTCTGTCTGCATTAACAAGGACAACACACTGGTCTTTCCATCATTGTATGATTTTTTTTGTGCAAATGAACTCAAGCTTACGGACAATGTCAAATGATATAGCAAAGCATCTGAGTGAGTTGGGTGCTCAATTACTCAGGTACTTCCCCGGAACTGTCACGACTTCCGCCAAAGTCAGCTCCTCTCCTTGTTCGGGCGGCGTTCGGTGGTCGACATCACCGGCTTTCTAGCCATCACCGCTGCATTTTTTATTTATCCATTTGTTTTGTCTTGTTCCCTGCACACCTGGTTTTCATTCCCCAATCATACTACATGTATTTATTCCTCTGTTCCCCCCATGTCTTTGTGTGAAATTGTTTTGTGTTACGTGTCAGTTTTGACATGCTAGACTGATGTTCATTTATTCCATGTTTTTATCACAAGGTATGTTTATTTGTTTGAACATAATTATTGTGACTGTTTGCACATTTTGCACTTTTGCCATTTGGCTGGAGGTTTCGACACAGTGGTGTCCGTCTGTTGGTTTCTCCTGCCTTAATAAAGTGTGCGCCTGTTCACAACTCTCTGCTCTCCTGCACCTGACTCTGCTCCCAGTACGCACACCATTGACAAAAACGGATAACACAAATAACTGGATTCGTTATCCCTTTCATGCCCTGCCTCCAGTCCATTTACCAATATCTGAACAAGAGAGCCTTATCGAAATTGCCACAAGCGGTTCTGTGAAAATGTAATTTAATCAGAAGCTACTGCCAGATTTCTGGATTGGGCTGCGCTCAGAGTATCCAGCCTTGGCAAATCGCGCTGTTAAGACACTGATGCCCTTTGCAAACACGTACCTATGTGAGAGTGGATTCTCAGCCCTCCCTAGCATGAAAACTAAATACAGGCACATTGTGTGGAAAATGATTTAAGACTGAGACTCTCTCCAATACAACCCAACATTGCAGAGTTATGTGCATCGTTTCAAGCACACCCTTCTCATTAACCTGTGGTCAGTTATTCACAATTTTCAATGAACAAATAAAGTTGTATATGTAAGATGGCTAAATAAAGAGCAAAATTAACGATTATTATTATTATATTATTATTTGTGGCCTGGTCCTACAAGAGCATTTTTCACTTCCCATGAGGAGAGTTGTGACAAAAACACACACTCATTCTTATGTTTAATAAATGTATCGTATAGTGTGTGTGTGTTGCAGGCTTACAATGATGTCAAAAAACAACACTTGAGAGTGCGCTGACCCTGGTGCTAGAGGGGGTACGCAGCTGGAGGTTGAATGTTTGAATGGTTACGGGACTATAACAACTTTGGGAACCACTGCTATAGGTGATGGTGGAATATTAGAAAGTTAGCCTGAAGCATTATGTTCAAATGAGCTCACTCTTAAATTGGTATCTGACAATGCCTTGGGGGAAACTCAACATGAAAATGCTCCTTAATGAATTAACATGCATTAACACTGATTGGGCACATCATATACCATAGGGAAAATACACTGAGGTTTTACCTCTTCAAAATTCTGTCTCACAGGTTTGGGAGAGCGTCTGTGATAGCTGCATTTTAATGAGGCCAGGTTAATAAAGGCAGAGGAGATTAAATATTGCGCTGGCTGTGCTATTGACGGCTACAGTGTGAGCTGGCAGATTCAGGCCAGTCCCTGGAGTCTGAGACATGGAGGAAGGGGAGATCTCATCACTGCTTGATCACTCACATGGATGAACATTAATTTTGGTTAAGCACCACCGTACTCTGTGATTGGCTTAGCTAATAGCCCATAAACACTCTTGATTACACAAAGTCGCCGGTGGATTTTAGTGGATTGATTAAGGCACCACTGAGATGGCATAACAATTATGTCGATAATTCCTTTGAAGTAGTTGAGGAGAAAATTATGAAAGTTGACTCACTTTCAAAACATCAACCGTCAGTCTTTTTCAAGCCAAGTTAATAGGGTGTTGAAATGTGAGAGCAGAAAGCTGTGTGTTTGAGTTTGTAAAAATAACATTAACGATTGTGCCATGCGGAAGACTCCTGTCATGACGTGGCCCTTTCTGGGTATAGATCGTGGCATCTCTCTCTCTCTTGCTCCCCTACACCCAGATTCTGTTATCTCAGGTTGTAAATTCATGCAGGAGACTCTTTCCTCCTGGCCATGCAGTATATAGAGAGAGAGTAGAACAAAGGAACTTCTTCTACATCACAGAACTTGAGAACTGAACAATATCCATGTTTTGGAGAATGTGTAAACGGTCGGTGGAGAAGCCAGCTACGACCCGGTCCATTTTGTTTCATGTTTGTGACCTCATGAAAGACAATACATCCACATTACCATAACTCTGTTTATACAGGTGCCTCCATTATGAAGTTTGCGTCTAATTATTGTGTAAAATGAATGACTAAAGATGAAACTATTTGTGAAATTATGTAAGGTTATGTTAACCCTTTTAATGAAAGAGAATTGTATTCCCTTTAAAGTTTAACCAAGTCATTGACCCGCCCCCGTGAGCACAGATATGATCTGGCATCATGGGACAGCCTTTCTACTTTTATGAATAAAACCCCCACCTGAAGAAATCCTCTTCAGACCACGCGTACCTCGGTCAGCTGAGGGAGCGAAGATTGAGTAGAGACCACAAAAACCTCAGTATAAGCTAAGGTTGTAATGGTTGTTGAATTCCTAACCATACCACGTGGAGCATTGGCAACACGGGTGGAAATGGTTAAACTCTGAGACTATCGATCCAGACAGAATAAGAGCAAATCTTCGATACCAATTACTAGTCTGCAGATAGAAATTATGTCAACCTGACATGTGAAGATCGACAACCGCCAAAACATCTATTCTATAACAACATTTCTGAATGGTACTCTGAAGTATTCATTCAAACCACAAAAGACTCCAGAGAAGCAGAGAGACGCTTGGATGAATTTTCCAACAGAAAGATGGACGATTCCAATGGAGATCACGAGGACACACTGAGCGTAAATATATATTGATTGCAATTATTCCCAAATGAATGAGTGTTCATGTGCAAAGGATTAGCATTTCCGTTAATATAATTATCAACTGTGTTGTGACTCTTTTGTAATTCCCACCCTTCTCAGTCCATACCCACTTCCCTTTGTCCACCAAGCCGTCATATCGGCTTAGCCCACTAGGGAACCTCTCTTATCATTTCCTTGTAACCATATCTACTGTTTTGTTTGTTTATGCATTTCTGGGATTATTTAGTTAGTTAGTAAATAAATTATTAAGACAATTGGTGTATGGATGATTCATAATAAAGGCTGAGTTCGTGCAGATAACCAACAATTTACGACGTTTGGAATGAGACTAATGTGAGGTATGGAATAATTCATTAATTAGAAGACTAATTGATCAGATATTAAAATATCTGAAGAGTTATATTAGGAAAATTATAACTTTGTAATCTGAAGATTTTCCTTGGTGCCTAGACTTCCTAGTTAATTACATTTACATGATTAGTTTAATCACTTAATAATAATTACAGAGAATTGATTTGATAAAATAACAGTCTTCACTCTAACGATGCCAAAGACACAACACTCCATTGACTTCAGCGGTTATGCCTCTGGCTGTTTCTCTTCCGTTTTTTCATACCGATTGAAAGACATCGTACGTACATCAAGCTAGGAAAGTTCAGTTAATACTGTCAGTAAAATTATAGAAATATTTTTGCAGTTTTGTCTACGAAAACTCCTAGGCTTGCCTTTCACCCATTTGACTTGACCACGTCAAACTGATCATATTATTCTATTGTGTTCACCTTTTAGCCAATCTTTTAGTAAAAATGTACAAAATGTCTGTCAATTCTTATTCACGCAGGAGGTAATCTATTATGATTATATCTGTGTGTTCATTACCTCACCCTAAAATCAATGAGATCATCATGTGCCACAGACATTTCTAGTTCCATTATTGGGTGCATAATTCCACATGTGTTTTTCAGCTGCTCATGAATCAAAGCGAGATTTGCATTTTGGAGGTGTGGGTTGATGTGGGTGTGTTATGTTTATTATATCGTACCCTGGCAGCTATTGTTGTTTGTCCCTCGAGTTGCGATAGCATCATCTCACCCTCAAAATAGTCAGAATTAATCTAAAATAAGTGAAGAAATCTGTCATTAATTGAGTTTTTCCAGACGAGGTCTTTGTTGCGCAATTCCACATCTCGCTAAGGTGTTTGGTGCAGTATTTGTCAAATATTTGTTTGTTTTTTTGCATGACAAATTTATCTAGTTAATTAGTGCACTGCAGACAGTATCTGCTGCTGTGTGGGATTGATTTCGGAGAACAGAGCTGCCAACTCTCACGCATTGACTGTGCGACACAAGCATTTGACCCTCTTCTCACGCTCTCAAGGCACGCCTGAACCATGGCATATGATTGGTCTAGTTATCTAAGGGATCAAGAAGATTGGATACATGTTTTAAAGGAACGCCCCTCAAGATTAGGGTGGAGTTGAATGGAAAGAGAACCTCACTGAGTGCATAAACCTTTACAAAGAGCAACACGGTAGCGCTGTTTTATTTGCAATGATGTCAACAAAATAAATAAGTTCAGAAGTAAAAATGTGCTTAACAAGTCACATATTAAGTTGCATGGACTCACTCTGTGTTTAACATGATTTTTGAATGACTACCTCATCTCTGTACCCCACACATACAATAATCTGTAAAGTCCCTCACAGATTCAACCACAAAGACCGGGGAGATTTTCCAGTGCCTTGCAAAGGGCACCTGTTGGTAGATGGATAAAATTGGTAGATGGGGGGATTCATACCATGGATCATTTAACTTAATCATTGATTTTGAATTTTAGGACCCCGATAAAATATAGAATTTGGTCTTTACAACTATAGCCCATAGAAACGCATTGAATAACACATTCATAAATGGCAAAATTTACAGTAATAAAATCTATGATAAGAAATACGATTTTGAGGAAACCACTCAGGGATTCACCATGAGGCTAATGGTGAGTTTAAAATGGTTGCAGAGTTTAATGGCTGTGATAGGAACTGAGGATTGCTCAACAACATTGTAGTTACTCCACAATACTAACCTAAATGAGCGAAAAGAAGGAAGCCTGTACAGAATACAAATATTCCAAGACATGCATCCTGTTTGCAATAAGGCACTAAAGTAAAACTACAAAAAAATGGGGCAAAGAAATTAACTTAACGCTTTGTATTTAGGACTTAATGTTTTGGGCAAATCCAACACAACACAAGAGTTCCACTCTTCATATTTTCAAACATGGTGGTGGCTTCATCATGTTATGGGTATGCTTGTCATCGGCAAGGAGTAGGGATTTTTTGTTATAAAAATAAATGGAATAGAGCTAAGCACAGGCAAAATCCTAGGACACTTGGAGACAAA
The DNA here is from genome assembly GCF_901001165.1 of Salmo trutta. Taxonomy (NCBI): domain Eukaryota; kingdom Metazoa; phylum Chordata; class Actinopteri; order Salmoniformes; family Salmonidae; genus Salmo; species Salmo trutta. Next base: position 5,935,810 of record NC_042969.1, read on the forward strand.
TTCAACTTTTTACAATTTTGACTTAAATCATCTTGAAAATCTGTGGCAAGACTTGAAAATGGCTGTCTAGCATTGATCAACAACCAACTTGACGGAGCTTGAGGAATTTAAAAAATAATAATGTGCAAATAATGTACAATCCAGGTGTGCAAAGCTCTTAGAGATTTACCCAGAAAGACTCACAGCTGTAATCCCAAAGGTTATTCTAACATGTGTGGCTGCACGTGATTAGCACGAGCTCAAGGGTTCAGGTGGGTGAATTCATTTGGACAGTGCTGGACCACAGCATGTACTGGGATTTATAGGAAGCTTTAGCCCCCTTAGGTGCCGCCTTACATTAAGTTTTCAACAAAATTCACACAGGAAGGGACAAGCTGGGTATGGAAGTAATCTTTCCCCATTGAAATCTGTCCACCCAAGCCTGATTTCAAGCAATAACGACACACATAGTTAACATAGTTAACATTTTGGGGATATTATAACTGGATTATACGTAGCTCCCATCCAAATGTTGTGAACACTCCTACATTAATATGGATGCTACCATGATTAGGGATAATCCTGAATGAATCGTAAACAATGATGAGTGAGAAAGTTACAGACACACAAATATCATACCCCCAAGACATGCTAACCTCTCATCATTACAATAAAAGGTTAGGTTAGCATTTTGGGGGGATATGATATTTCATATTTTTGCCTCTGTAACTTTCTCATTCATCATTATTCACGATTCAGTCAGGATTAACCGTAATCATGGTAGCATCCACATTAATGTAAAAGTGTTTAGAAACATATTATATTCTTATTTATAATAAAAGTGACTCCAAAATGATACAATACATTATTTACCATTAATTTCTAGGTACAAAATAATCTTAAACACAACCAAAACATACAGCAAATGCATCCAACAAGTTTGTCACAAGCTTGATGTAATCATTGTGTGCTAGGAATATGGGACCGAATACTAAACCTTTGACTACTTTAATACACATAAGTGAATTTGTCCCAATGCATTTGGTCCCCTAAAATGGGGACTATGTACAAAAATAACTGTAATTTCTAAACGGTTCACCCGATATGGATAAATATACCCTCATATTACAGCTGACAGTCTGCACTTAAACTGCATAATCATTGTATCATTTCAAATCCAAAGTGCTGGAGTACAGAGCCCAAAAAAACAAAACAAAAAATGTCACTGTCCCAATGCTTTTGTAGCTCATCTGTTGATAGATGAAATCCTGTCATAGCCATTTATCAACATATCTCTGTGGGAAAAAGATTTTGGTAGATGGCCAATATGGAAAAGGAAACAACACTTTTTTGACTGGATCATTTCAAAGATTCACCATCTCACATCGGTTTCTGAACAGCGACAGGTATTGTCTTTAATTTGAATGATAGCTAAACATTCAAATCCATAAATTCGTGTTAGGCCAGAGACCTTTATGGGAGGAGTGCCCAATTTCTTTCTAGCCACCTTGGTCTGAAAATTACAGCTGTGTTCTAAAGCCCCACTATGGACTGGCACATATTTTAAAAACACTGGTACTAAACCAAAGATATGGATCTGTTTTACATTTGAAACTGTTTCAATACTTTTGGAGGTCACTGTATATGTGTAGTGTAGTAGCTTCGATACAAGTTTGTTGATTTTCATGTTAAGATTGCCACTGTAGCTAGCCTAGTTGGTAGGCCTACAATAAATGTCAGCTAACATTTGCTTGCTAGCTAGCTAACAAGCAAATGGTGTTCTGCTGGACGATTTAGCATAGGTAGTTGGCTAGCTACAGTTGAAGTCAGAAGTTCACATACACCTTAGCCAAACACACTTAAACTCAGTTTTTCACAATTCCTGACATTTAATCCTAGTAAAAATTCCCTGTTTTAGGTCAGTTAGGATCACCACTTTATTTTAAGAATGTGAACTGTCAGAATAATAGTAGAGAGAAAGATTTATTCAGTTTTTATTTCTTTCATCACATTCCCAGTGGGTCAGGAGTTTACATACACTCAATTAGTATTTGGTAGCATTGCCTTTAAATTGTTTAACTTGGGTCAAATGTTTCGGGTAGTCTTCCACAAGCTTCACACAATAAGTTGTGTGAATTTTGGCCCAGTCCTCCTGACAGAGTTGGTGTAACTGAGTCAGTTTTGTAGGCCTCCATGCTCGCACATGCTTTTTCAGTTCTGCCGACAAATTTTCGATAGGATTGAGGTCAGGGCTTTGTGATGGGCACTCCAATACCTTGACTTTGTTGTCCTTAAGCCATTTTGCCACAACTTTGGAAGTATGCTTGGGGTCATTGTTCATTTGGAAGACCCATTTGCGACCAAGCTTTAACTTCCTGACTGATGTCTTGAGATGTTGCTTCAATATATCCACATAATTTTCCTTCCACATGATGCCATCTATTTCGTAAAGTGCACCAGTCCCTTCTGCAGCAAAGCACCCCCACAACATGATGCTGCCAGCCCTGTGCTTCATGGTTGGGATGTTGTTCTTCGGCTAGCAAGCCTCCCCCTTTTTCCTCCAAACATAACGATGGTCAATATGGCCAAACAGTTCTATTTTTGTTTCACCAGACCATAGGATATTTCTCCAAAAAGTAAAATCTGTGTCCCCATGTGCAGTTGCAAACCGTAGTCTGTTTTTTTATGGCGGTTTTTGAGCAGTGGCTTCTTCCTTGCTGAGTGGCCTTTCAGGTTATGTCACTGTAGGACTCGTTTTCCTGTGGATATTGTAACGCCCTGGCCATAGAGAGGTTTTTTTTGTTCTCTATTTTGGTTAGGCCAGGGTGTTACATGGGTGGGCGTTCTATGTTTATTTTTCTATGTTGGTTTGTTTCTTTGGTTTGGCCGTGTGTGCCTCTCAATCAGAAACAGCTGTAGATCGTTGTTGCTGATTGAGAGTCATACATAGGCAGCCTGTTTTTCCTTTGGGGTTTGTGGGTGATTATTTTCTGTCTAGGTTTTTGTTAATCCTGACAGAACTGTTGGCTGTCGTTTCTTTTCATGTTTTGCTTGTAGTGTTCATTCGTTGATTAAAATCCGTTATGATGAACACATCCGCCGCTGCACCTTGGTCTCTTTCTGACGACGGCCGTTACAGATATAGATACTTTTGTACCTGTTTCCTCCAGCATCTTCAGAAGGTCCTTTGCTGTTGTTCTGGGATTCATTTGCACTTTTCGCACCAAAGTACGTTCATCTCTAGGAGACAGAACGCGTCTCCTTCCTGAGCGGTATGATGGCTGCATGGTCCCATGGTGTTTATACTTGCGTACTATTGTTTGTACAGATGAATGTGGTAACTTCAGGCGTTTGGAAATTGCTCCCAAGGATGAACCAGACTTGTGGAGGTCTACAATATTTTTTTTAGGTCTTGGCTGATTTCTTTTGGTTTTCCCATGATGTCAAGCAAAAGAGGCACTGAGTTTGAAGGTAGGCCTTGACATACATCCACAGGTACACCACCAATTGACTCAAATTATGTAAATTAGCCTATCAGAAGCATCTAAAACCATGACATAATTTTCTGGGATTTTCCATGCTGTTTAAAGGCACAGTCAATTTAGCATTATCACGACTTCCGCCGAAGTCGGCTCCTCTCCTTGTTCGTTGCGGCGTTCGACGTCACCGGCCTTCTAGTCATCGCCGCTCCATTTTTCATTGTTCAATTTGTTTTGTCCCCTGCACACCTGGTTTACATTCCCTAATTACACTGCTATATATTCCTCTATTCCCCCCCCCCCCCCATGGCTTTGTGTGGAATTGTTTTGTGTTACGTGTTTTATGTGACGCACCAGGCTGGTTTTCCATGATCCGTGTTCATTTCATGAAGTATATTTATTTGGTAAACTATAACTTTTGTTACTGTTTTCACGCTGTGCACTTTTGCCATTGTTGCTGGAGGTTTTAACGCAATTGCGTCCGTCTGCTGTTTGCTACTGCCTCAATAAAGTGTGCGCCTGTTCACAACTCTCTGCTCTCCTGCACCTGACTTCGCTACCAGTACGCACACCCATGACAAGCATATGTAAACTTCTGACCCACTGGTATTGTGATACAGTGAATTATAAGTGAAATAATCTGTCTGTAAACAATTGTTGGAAAAATTACTTGTCATGCACAAAGTAGATGTCCTAACTGACTTGCCAGAACTATCGTTTGTAAACAAGAAATTTGTGGAGTGGTTGAAAAATGTTTTAATGACTCCAACCTAAGTGTATGTAAACTTCCGACTTCAACTGTATCATAGCATTTGCCAACACTAGACTAGCTAGCTGGCAATTTCTTGTCTGGATGTTTTACAGTCTTCTTAATCCCAGTTCTTTGCGCACAGTCAATATGACGTCAGTGTCAAGACATTCTGGGCACGTTCAGTGGTTTTGACTGAATGGTATATAGTTTATCAGAATAGATTTGTTGTAGTACCAGGTTAGGAAAACTTACGCAGCAGGTTATGAGAATTAACGTAGATAATTAAAGGGTTAGCTAAACCTTTGACTTCAATTTGACAAAAAAAGAGCTTTGGACTATAAGGTTCTATTTTTATTCGGAGATAATAGGCTTTCAAGTTTTGAACCCTCATTGGTTTGAATGGTGTCAGAAATTTGTATCTTGTATTTACAGTATTAAATAGGTAAAGAACATTGAACAGAGCAAGGCAATGTCAATAACTAAACATAAATTCCGGATATGAATTCTAGGTTATAACCTCTAACCTCCGCATACTCTGGAATAGCTGTGTCCTGTCTAGCCATGACCATGTTCGAGGTCGTTGTTATTTTGAGCGCGTTGTGCAGATGGGCCGATATTGACATAATTCCATACTTCCTGAGATAAATAATGAAGTGCACTAATGCGTCCCATCCAAAAGGGAGAATGTTCTTCAACTGTGAAACCCTTGCAAGGTTACATTATGAAATAAAAGGTTGTCTTATGACTTTATGTGCATTTGTAAACCATTTTTTAACCCTGGATCACAATTTGGCGAGCACTAAATGACCATCTCACAATTTTTACCATAATTGTAACGTTCGTCGTATGGAATGGACCAAACTGCAGCAGGTATATTTAACATCTTCTTTATATAAGGAAAACAAAACACTTACAGAAAACAAACAACGAAAACAGTCCCGTAAGGTACACAGACTATCCAGGAAACAACCACCCACAAACACAAGAGAAAACTAACCCACTTAAATATGGCCTCCAATTAGAGGCAACGACAATCAGCTGTCTCTAATTGGAGGTCGTTCCAAAACCCCAACATAGAAATAGAAAAACTAGATAAACACAGAAATTGAAATATAGAACATAAACCAAAAACCCTGAAACACACAAAACAAACATCCCCTGCCACGCCCTGACCAAACTACAATAACAAACGACCCCTTAACTGGTCAGGACGTGACAGAACCCCCCCCAAAGGTGCAGACCCCGGATGCACCGAAACACAAAACCCCCACAAAAATAACCCCAAACTTAAAGGGAGGGAAGGGAGAGTGGCCACCGTCACCGACGGCTCCCGTGCTACACCCCCCCTCCCTAATCCTCCAACTACGGAGGTGGCTCAGGCTCCGGCCTTAATTCCCCTTCTAACCTGCCCACCCCCGTTGAAGGCTCATGGCTGTAGACCACTGCTGAAGGCTCTGGGCTAAGGTGCGTTGCTGGAGACCTCGGGCTGAGGTGCGTCGCTGGAGACCTCGGGCTGAGGTGCGTCGCTGGAGACCTCGGGCTGAGGTGCGTCGCTGGAGACCTCGGGCTGTGGTGCGTCTCTGCAGGGCTCCGGACTGTGGGCCGTCTCTGCAGGCTCCGGACTGTGGGCCGTCTCTGCAGGCTCCGGACTGTGGGCCGTCTCTGCAGGCTCCGGACTGTGGGCCGTCTCTGCAGGCTCCGGACTGTGGGCCGTCTCTGACGTCTCCGGACTGTGGGCCGTCTCTGACGTCTCCGGACTGTGGGCCGTTGCCGGAAGCACTGGACGGGGCACTGTCGCCGGAAGCTCTGGACGGGGCACTGTCGCCGGAAGCTCTGGACGGGGCACTGTCGCCGGAAGCTCTGGACGGGGAACTGTCGCCGGAAGCTCTGGACGGGGGAACTGTCGCCGGAAGCTCTGGACGGGGAACTGTCGCCGGAAGCTCTGGACGGGGCACTGTAGTCGGAAGTTCTGACGGGGCACTGTCGCCGGAAGCTCTGGACGGGGACTGCGCACTGTAGGCCTGATGCGTGGGGCTGGCTTTGGAGGCGCCAGACTAGTGACATGCACGACAGGGCTAGTGCAAGGAGCAGGAACAGGACGTATTGGACTGGGCATGCGCACTAAAGGCCTGGTGCGTGGGGCTGGCTTTGGAGGAGCCAGACTATGGACACGCACCTCAGGGCTAGTGCGAGGAGCAGGAACAGGACGTACTGGACTGGGCATGCGCACTAAAGGCCTGGTGCGTGGGGCTGGCTTAGGAGGCACCAGCCTAGTAACACGCACCTCAGGGTCAGTGCGAGGAGCAGGAACAGGATACACTGGGCCATGAACCCTCACCGCCGGTCTAATGGTTGCTACTTGCATCACCAGTCCTGGCTCGATACTGGCTCAAACAGCTTTCACCAAGCGCACCGGACTGTAGCTGCGCACTGGCGATACCGTGCGTATCTCCCCATAACATGGTGCTTGCTTGATCCGTCGCTCCCCATAATAAGCACGGGGAGTTGGCTCAGGGCTAACCCTTGGCCTAGCCAAACTACCCGTGTGCCCCCCCAAAACAATGTTTGGGGCTGCCTTTCAGGCTTCCTTGCCAGCCGTGTTCCCTCATACCTTCGTCGTTGGACCTTTTCTCCTGCTGCCTCCGCTCTTCTGAGTGCCTCCACCTGTTCCCATGGGAGGCGATCCCTTCCGGCCAGGATCTCTTCCCAAGTGTACGATCCCTTGCCATTCAGGATGTCCTCCCATGTCCAGTCCTCTTTACGCTGCTGCTCCTTCCTCCGCTGCTTGGTCCTTCATTGGTGGGTGGTTCTGTAACGTTCGTCGTATGGAATGGACCAAACTGCAGTGGGTATATTTAACATCTTCTTTAATCGAAGGAAAACAAAACACTTACACAAAACAAATGACGAAAACTGTCCCGTAAAGTACACAGACTATCCAGGAAACAACCACCCACAAACACAAGAGAAAACTAGCCCACTTAAATATGGCCTCCAATTAGAGGCAACGACAACCAGCTTCCTCTAATTGGAGGTCGTTCCAAAACCCAACATAGAATTAGAAAAACTAGATAAACACATAGAAATAGAAAATATAGAACATAAACCAAAAACCCCGAAACACACAAAACAAACACCCCCTGCCACACCCTGGCCAAACTACAATAACAAACGACCCTTTAACTGGTCAGGACGTGACAATAATTGTTTATTAATGTGTTGAAATAGTTTGACTGATGGTTAAAAAATCCATTAACCCATTGTCAAGCCCAGCTCTCCTTAGCTACTGTTGCTATCCAGGTCAAATGCACCATTACATTATTTAACTTTCTTTTTTTTAAGAATTATGTAAATGGCCGTTTTTGCCATAGTGCTCACAAGCTTCCATGCATTTTAAATTAACATTTTACCTTGACCTGGGCATCAGACTCCAGATCCCTTTGTTGTGTCAATGAGGTGGCTGGTATTCAATTGGCTAACACTTAAAATGTGGTTTGTGCAGGCTGAAAAATGGTGCTTTCGGATGCTATCAGAAACTTGAATTGCATTTACCACATGTTGTTGGTACAGTGCCACTATTAATTCTACAATTAATTACTATACTTGTAATGAAGATTTCTTAAAATGAAGTGTTACCCTGTGTTTTATAGTGAATTATGTTACAAAATAGGTCGCAGCAGGACACAAGATGCTCGCAAATGGGTTTTGAATTGGCAATTGGGATGTAAGTTGCAGTTGAAGTGGCAATTGGGATGTAAGTGCACATTGTCTCAATTCTCATTTTGCCCAAAACAGTGGCACACTTGAATGGTCACTATCAGAGACATTTTAAAACTGAGGAGATAAGAATCCCAGTGGGAAATTAATGGAGAAATGTATTACGCTTCTCCCAGCAGACTGTCGACTAACTGTGTTCACTTTGTCATGCTGCGTCACATGGTTGCTAAGGTAAACGTCACGCAATCCCTTCTAAAAGTCAGGGTATGAATCGAGAAACCTACCTGTTTTCCTTGAAAATACATCATGTCATGATTTCAAAGCTATATGATATTTCAGAGAACAAGTTAATTATCTCATATCTCATAAAAGATTTGTAATGTTGTACTTCTTGTTCATGTAATTTATGTTAATGTTGTGTTTTTGAACTAGCTCCCAATTGACCCTCATTAATTCCTTGAAGGAGTGATCTCCTTTTCCCAGAATCGCCCAGAATGCATCGCATGGCCCATTGACGACGCATGGGCAACGTATCTTTTTCACTATCAAACACATCAGCAGCTGGCCACTCGATAAAGGGCTTAGGGGCAAAGTGTTCTTTCAACATAACATTGGCAACATATTGTTTAAAAAAGTCTGAGGAGCTCCTTAATGTGGACAGATCTGTCTCACTGTCTGTAGGCTCCACAGTACGATTGGATAGAATGCAATCACCACTGCTGTTTCTCCGTGCAAGACAATTCTCCCTAGGTGTTACCATCCTGTGTTATTGGGCAAGTGGGCATGATCAAAATACATTTTTATGAATAGATTTTTAGATGTGTGTGAAAATGTGTTCATTGGGGCCTCCCGAGGGGCGCAGCGGTCTAAGGCACTGCATCGCAGTGCTAAAGGCGTCACTGCAGACCCGGGTTCGATTCCGGGCTGTATCACAACCGGCTGGGATCGGGAGTCCCATAGGGCGTTGCACAATTGGCCCAGCGTCGTCCTGGTTAAGGGAAGGTTTGGCAGATGGGGTTTTACTTGGCTCATCACGCTCTAGCGACTTCTTGTGGCATGCCGGGCGCCTGCAGGCTAACTTCAGTCGTCATTTTAACAGTGTTTCCTCCGACACATTGGTAGTTAAGCGTGCGGATGTTAAGAAGCATGGTTTGGCGGGTCATTTTTCGGAGGACACATGACTCGACCTTTGCCTCCCAAGCCCGTTGGGGGAGTTCCAGTGATGAGACAAGATTGAAAAAGGGGGTAAAATACCAACAACAGAAAAACATTTTGATTCTTTGCAACACGCTATATATCCATTGTTTAGCTGGAATGGAATGTTCGTATCCTCTATATTTCACTGTGATGTCTTAAGATGAATGCACTTACTTAAGTCGCTCTGGATAAGAGCATCTGCTAAATGACTAAAATGTCAAATATAAATGTTTTGCGTACAGATCTCATATTATTAAATATTGATGTCACAAACGTATCAGTACATTTCTTTATTAAAAATGTTTTTGGTTACAATTGACTGGCTAAAACCTAGAAGTACTAGCAGTACTACTTATTTCTCAGAGTATAGCATTTACAAAGAAATAACATGATTATTTCGCTCTCTGAAATAAAACCATCAAGTGATAGCTTTTAAATAAATACATGTCTGTCATTGAACAACCAATGTCATGATTAGATTGTGAAAAACCACACCAATCTGATTCATAATTATTTTAACATGAAAAGCTAATTGACCCACATTTCTGAAATATTGATATATAGTGTTTTGGAATGAAACATTACATTTGTGGAAAGGATGGGGATAATATTGAATTGGGATTTGAATTCTTGGAATTTACCTAACATGGTAATAGAGCTAAATTTAAATATCACTGAAGTCAAAGACTGACCTAGAATTTGAATTGAATTAAATGGAATTTGATTTTAATTTGTGGAATTGACCCCAACCCTGATATACACTAATACCGATGCAACATAGGCCATTTTTGTCACGCCCTGACCTAAAAGATCCTTGTTATTCTCTATGTTCGGTTAGGTCAGGGTGTGACTCGGGTGGGAATATCTATGTTTTTTTGTATTTCTATGATGGCCTGATATGGTTCCCAATCAGAGGCAGCTGTCATTTGTTGTCTCTGATTGGGGATCATATTTAGGCAGCCTTTTCCCACTGGGTTTTTGTGGGATCTTGTTTTTTGGTTAGTTGCCTGTGAGCACGCCATTTACTTCACGTTTCGTTTGTGCTTTATTGTTTTGTCTGGTGAGTTTCATTTATTAAAAGATGTGGAACTCCACGCACGCTGCACCTTGGTCTCCTTCTTACGACGGACGTGACACTTTTCAACCAGAGAAGTCTTTTTTTTTCATTCAGCTGCCCTTAAGGAGCCTGCAATAATAGGACATTGCTGTATGTGTTTATGTGCCATATTAAGTCGAGTTCCAGCTCACTGATATCAGTTAGAAAAAATATGAACTGTAAATATTACGTTCGACACTGTGTTCTCACTCATCGGGGTGCACAGTCCAATTTATATTAATCACCTGTAAATGGAGAGTGAGAGACAACATTCTTTTAATGTCATGTAATTAACTTTGAGGTGAAATGGAAAATGAATGTCACAAGAATTTGGTGAGGAACATATGGCCTAGATGGGGGGGGGGTTATCTCCGAAGATGTGTGCCCTCCATTAACAATTAACCGAGGGCTGACTGTCTCTGTTAGCAGTTTCTTCAGCACTGAGGCATTTTCCACTTCTTTATGGACAGACTGACCCTCAAGATAAATTATCCCTGATGAACACTGGGCAGTGTGTTGTAGTAAATTCCCATATTTGTTGCTCTGTCATTTGGAATCCCCAGCCCTCAGAAGGTTAGTTGTTCATTTACAGTTGATGTGTACAATCTGGTTCTAAATCTGCTGTGCCAATGATGTCCTCCTGAATATATTCTTACAGTATCTATGTTCAATAAAGTAATGGGACACCAATTAAGACAGTAATTGGGTGATTCTGCAACTTCGGGCACTTTGGCCCAACAAGCTTTCAGAAATTAAAATGTATTTAAACACCATTTTACCAGTATTATAATTGTCTTTGATTTGTCTAGAAATAATATCTGATAATGGCTGCGATCCTACTATTCAGGAATTTATATATTTTTCTCAGACAGTCATAGACAAATGTCTTTTTTTATTTTCATTTTTTATTTTTTTATAATCATTTGTTACAAAAAACACAAGGATGGGGTAACATTAAAGTATTAGAACATGAAGGACAAACACTACTCCATTAAGACACTATCAAACATGTATCAGTCTTTCCGCAACAGAGCCATCCTTATGTGTGAGGGTGCGTGTGCATGATAGTGATATAAAATATGTCATAGTTTCCTTTTTCATGATCACAATCTTGTGAAACCCGAACCCTCCAAGATCCCCCCACAGTTCCCCAATAGCTGTCCCTCAACCATTCGAGACCCCTACTACAGTCCCCCCAGAAGAAAGAAAATACAATTAATTCCATTCCCTACCCCCAAGAACCCCCCAATGCACCAACAACCAAGAGAATTAACTAAAGAGAAAAAAGTCAAAGACAGAAGAAAACAGCAAACAACAATACAAAAACATATATACAGTGGGGGAAAAAAGTATTTGATCCCCTGCTGATTTTGTATGTTTGCCCACTTACAAAGAAATGATCAGTCTATAATTTTAATGGTAGGTTTATTTGAACAGTGAGAGACAGAACAACTACAAAAAAATCCAGAAAAACACATGTCAAAAATGTTATTAATTGATTTGCATTCATATTCATTGTATAGAAGTTATATAGATATAACTGAGATATGACTAAGGAGTTAATCAGGGCAATTTTTCCATAAATAGATAGGTATTTACCTCCATGGTTGCAGGATCTTGTCTATTTTAACAAGTTTTCTATTGAAATTCATTATGGAGAGCTTATTTATATATTTTGTGATATGAATACCGAGTATGTCTACTTCACCATCAGCCCATTTCATAGGTAAGCTGCAAGGTAATGTAAAAGTTGTCATAATCATAATTATGTTTTAGTCCAGAGAGTACAGAAAAGTTATCTAGACCTTTAATGAGACATTGCAGGGATCTAGCTTATGGACTTAACATAAAACTTGAGTCATTGGCATACATGGACACCTTTGTTTTTAAGCTTTGGATTTCTAATCCTCTAATGTTGTTATTGGATCTGATTTTAATAGCTAGCATTTCGATGGCCATAACAAATAGATATGGTAACAGTGGACACTCTTGTTTAACTCCTCTTGACAATTCAAAACTCTCTGAGAAGTAGCCGTTATTTACTATTTTACACCTGGGGTTGCTATACATTATTTTTACCCATTTTATAAGACAATTAGCAAAATTGAAAAAATCCAGGCATATATAAATAAAATCCAGTCTTACATACATGAAGGGAATATTTTGGCATTTGCTGTATGGTTGATGAGAAACTACATATTAAAAATGTACGGTCCCTTACTAGACGTCCGCGAATGTTTGTAAAATTCGCAGACGGCGGTGGGCCGTGCACTGGGGCCGGATCTTCCGGGAAGTCATCGAACAAAGTCTCTCGGACATTCGGTTTCCGTTTTATAAAATGTTCAAATTTTGGTCATTTTTAACCTGTCCCGGAAAATACCAGCAGAGGGCGAATGGATCATATTGCAAATGTACAAAACATCACGATTCACGACATGGCCTTTTCTCCTAAACGGAAAAGACTTTGAAGACGAAACTTGGTGAGCATAGGTTTGGCATAATGGGCAGTTGGCCCCGAACAAGATGGAGTCAAGGCCTCAACGCTTTTTGAGTTAAGGTTAAAGGTCAAAAACGAAAATAGAGTGCTAATTTGACCGCTTCACGTCAAAGTACATGAACCTACGGTGTCAGGAAAAAAAGAACCAGACATTTATCTATCGTAATTTAAGAGAAATCGTACAATGTACAATTGGTGATGTTCAAAAAATGAGGGGTTTTTTCAAAAAAGTTACAGATCCAGTTGCAGCATGTTCAGATGAATCCGTTAACCTCTACGGGTTAGGGGGCAGCATTGAGAATTTTGGAAAAAATATGTGCCCATTTTTAACTGCCTCCTACACTAACTCAGAAGCTAGAATATGCATATTATTGTTCAGGTTTAGATAGAAAACACCCTAAAGTTTCTAAAACTGTTTGAATGGTGTCTGTGAGTATAACAGAACTCCTATGGCAGGCAAAAACCTGAGAAGGTTTCATGCAGGAAGTACCCTGTCTGACAAGGTGTTGTTGTTCTTGCTTCTGTTTATTGAAGAGTCAGGATCTTAGCTGTAACGTGACAATTCCTAGGGCTCCAATAGGCTCTCAGAACCCGGGAAAAACCTGAACGATGACGAGGCGGCCTCAGGCTGAATCACAGAATCCCATTTTCCAAGTGTCCCATCAGAGGACAATAGAATTAGGCGCGATTAGTGCGCGATTCGACCCCGTGGAGTATTTTCCTTCGGCTGTTTAGCTAATTGCAGATTCCCAGTCGGAATATTATCGCTTTTCTACGAGATAAATTGCATAAAATTGATTTTAAACAGCGGTTGACATGCTTCGAAGTACGGTAATGGAATATTTAGAAATTTTTTGTCACGTTCTGCGCCATGCGCCCGACCATGATTTAGCATTCTGATAGTGTCTAGAACGACGAACAAAACGCCGCTGTTTGGATATAACGATGCATTATTTGGGACCAAACCTACATTTGTTATTGAAGTAGAAGTCCTGGGAGTGCATTCTGATGAAGAACAGGAAAGGTAAGACCATTTTTCTTATAGGAAATGTGATTTTGGTGAAGGCTAAACTTGCCGGGTGTCTAAATAGCTAGCCCGTGATGGCTGGGCTATGTACTTAGAATATTGCAAAATGTGCTTCATCCGAAAAGCTACTTTAAAATCGGACATATCGAGTGCATAGAGGAGTAATGTATCTATAATTCTTAAAATAATTGTTATGCTTTTTGTGAACGTTTATCGTGAGTAATTTAGTAAAATCACCGGAAGTGTTCGGTGGGAATGCTAGTTCTGAACGTCACATGCTAATGTAAAAAGCTGGTTTTTGATATAAATATGAACTTGATTGAACAGACATGCATGTATTGTATAACATAATGTCCTAGGTGTGTCATCTGATGAAGATCATAAAAGGTTAGTGCTGCATTTAGCTGTGGTTTGGGTTTTTGTGACATTATATGCTAGCTTGAAAAATGGGTGTCTGATTATTTCTGGCTGGGCACTCTCCTGACATAATCTAATGTTTTGCTTTCGTTGTAAAGCCTTTTTGAAATCGGACAGTGTGGTTAGATTAACCTGTTATGGCTAGGGGGCAGTATTTTCACGGCTGGATAAAAAACGTACCCGATTTAATCTGATTATTTGTCCTGCCCAGAAACTGGAATATGCATATAATTATTAGCTTTGGAGAGAAAACACTCCAAAGTTTCTGAAACTGTTTGAATGGTGTCTGTGAGTATAACAGAACTCCTATGGCAGGCAAAAACCTGAGATGCTTCTGTTCAGGAAGTACCCTGTCTGAACATTTCTTGCCCTTCTTTATTATCTCTATCGTTTACAAAGGATCTCTGCTCTTACGTGACACTTCGCACGTCTCCAATGAGGTCTCATAGCCCGGGAAAAACAGGAATGACGTAATTCAAAGCCCTGGCTGAAACAAAGGAGAGCAAAAGCTAAGTGGTCACTCAATGGACTAAGCCTTAGGCGCGTGACACGCCCCGCCCCCGGCTTTCGGTTTTTTCCTCAGTTTACAGACAGGCAGTTTCCCGGTCGGAATATTATCGCTTCTCTACGAGATAAATTGCATAAATATTGGTTTTAAACAGCGGTTGACATGCTTCGAAGTACGGTAATGGAATATTTAGAAATTTTTTGTCATATTTTGCGTCATGCTCGTGGCCGAGATTTAGCGTTGGGATAGTGTCTAGAACGCACGAACAAAACGTCGCTGTTTGGATATAACGATGGATTATTTGGGACCAAACCTACATTTGTTATTGAAGTAGAAGTCCTGGCAGTGTATTCTGATGAAGAACAAGCAAGGTAAGAACATTTTTCTTATAGGAAATGTGATTTTGGTGAAGGCTAAACTTGCAGGGTGTCTAAATAGCTAGCCCTGTAACGCCGGGCTATGTACTTAGATTATTGCAAAATGTGCTTCATCCGAAAAGCTATTTTAAAATCGGACATATCGAGTGCATAGAGGAGTTCTGTATCTATAATTCTTAAAATAATTGTTATGCTTTTTGTGAACGTTTATCGTGAGTAATTTAGTAAAATCACCGGAAGTGTTCGGTGGGAATGCTAGTTCTGAACGTCACATGCTAATGTAAAAAGCTGGTTTTTGATATAAATATGAACTTGATTGAACAGACATGCATGTATTGTATAACACAATGTCCTAGGTGTGTCATCTGATGAAGATTATCAAAGGTTAGTGCTGCATTTAGCTATGGTTTGGGTTTATGTGACATGATATGCTAGCTTGAAAAATGGCTGTGTGATTATTTCTGGCTGGGTACTCTGCTGACATAATCTAATGTTTTGCTTTCGCTGTAAAGCCTTTTTGAAATCGGACAGTTTGGTTAGATAAAGGAGAGTCTTGTCTTTAAATAGCTGTAAAATAGTCATATGTTTGAAAAGTGTAAGTTTTCGGATTTAGAGGAGTTTGAATTTCGCGCCCCGCCCATCATTGGATATTGGAGCAGACGTTCCGCTAGCGGAACGTGTAGATGTAAGAGGTTTTAACGAGAGTCTTGTCTTTAAATAGCTGTAAAATAGTCATATGTTTGAGAAATTGAAGTAATAGTATTTCAAACGTTTTAAAAATCGCGCCACTGGATTCAACTGGCTGTTACGTAGGTGGGACGAATTCGTCCCGCCGGTCCCATAGAGGTTAAGGCAGGTTTCGGAGCTCTGTGAAATTTCTGTGATTTTCTGAAATAACACACACTCATTCAACCCTCTGTAAATAAGTCAGTTCTTAACGTAAAGACGTTAAAACTCAATATTCTATAAGAGCCTAACCCAAGGAGGATATGTGTTCACTTTCAGCTTCCTGTGTCAACCAGAAGTGCCTTAAAATGGTGTCACAGGGGCAGTTTCGAAGGGTTAAAAAGGTCAGCTCTTTCCACAACTTCATATGTGTGATTAGGCAACCCTCATGAACTGTAAATCAGTGATTTATCCCATCAGATGTCAAAGAAAAGCTCACACACACACACACACACACACACACACACACACACACACACACACACACACACACACACACACACACACACACACAGCAAGGATGGAGCGACACAGTGCGGTGCTTAAAGACACACAGAGCCTGCAATGGCATTACCATTATCTCTAGTCTGTGCAGAGTTCAACGAGATGCCCCGCTTGACCATAGCTCGCTCGGTCTGAGCGCAGCGACTGTGAAAAAAGTAGGCCCAAAATGACAGTGAGAGAACCGTTAGGGTTAGAAGCACAATTCGACCTCAGGAACATTCCCGAGGTCCTCCCGATCTGTGCAAGCCTAACCTTGACCATGTGGCATTAACCTTTAACAGTGAAAAGACGGTGTTTACATCAAACAGTTTGCAATGACTTCTCTCCCCATAGGAATACATTGCCTGCTCCCCTTATCCTCTTCACTATAGGGGGCAGTATTTTCACGGCCGGATGAAAAACGTACCCAAATTAAACGGCCTACTACTTGGGCCCAGGAACTAGAATATGCATATTATTAGTAGAGTTGGATAGAAAACACTCTGACGTTTCTAAAACTGTTTGAATGATGTCTGTGAGTATAACAGAACTGATATGGCAGGCAAAAACCTGAGATAAATCCAAACAGGAAGTTTGACCTCAGATGGCTGTAGTCATTTCAAATGAAGTTCTATCTAAACTACAGTGTCTGGGATGTCATATTGCACTTCCTAAGACTTCCACTAGATGTCAACAGTCATTAGAACCTCGTTTGAGGCTTCTAGAATACAATTTGATTGAATAACACCCGGAACAGTATGTGGTCGACCTGGGGTCATTGCCTTACCTCGCGCGTGCTCATGAAGGATTAGCCATTTTTCTTTTTCTTTTGTAATGAATCTGCTATTGTCCGGTTGGAATATTATCGCAATTCTACGATTATAACACCCTAAAGATTGATTGTGAACATGGTTTGACATGTTACTACAAACGCTGAGTAAACTTTAGAACTTTTCGTCGACGGTGGAAAGATGCATTTTGGAATGGGGATCTGGACGCGCCATCAAAACGGATTTATTTCGACATAAATTATGGACTTTATCAAACAAATGAAAATTTCTTGTGGAAGTGGGAGACCTTCCGAGTGCATTCAGCCGAAGATCAGCAAAGGTAAGATAATATTTGTAACATATTTCAGAGTTTTGGGGATGCCGTGGCTGGACGGCTAACTGAATAGCATGGTGCTCAGTACTCAGAATATTGAACAATGTGCTTTCTACGTAAAGTTATTTTGAAATCTGACACAGCGGGTGCATAAAAGAGTACTACTGTATCTATAATTCTTAAAATAATTGTTATGTATTTTGTCAACGTTTATGATGAGTATTTATGTAAATTCACTGGAAATTTTGGGGTGAAAACATTTTCTGAACGTCACACGCCAATGTAAAATAGTTTTTTTGGATATAAATATGAACTTGATGGAGAAAAAAAATGCATGTATTGTCTAACATAATGTCCTAGGAGTGTCAACTGATGAAGATCGTCAAAGGTTAGTGCATAATTTTAGCTGGTTTTGTGCTTTTGGATGGCTAACCTTTGAAAATGGCTGTCCTTGCTAAGAAAATGGCTGTGTTGTTGTTTTTTGCTGTGGTTGTATCCTAACATAATCTAATGTTTTGTTTTCGCTGTAAAGAATTTTTGAAATCGGACAATGTGGTTGGATTCAGGAGAGGTTTATCTTTCAAATACTGTAAAATAGTCGTATGTTTGAGAAAATTGAATTGTGGTATTTTAGTTGTTTTTGTATTTCGTGCCATGCGATCCCATTGGCTGTTGGCTAGGGGTTCCGCTGCCGGAACGGGTAAGACGTTTCAACCTGAAGCCTATGTGGGTTATGAATGCCTTATGAACCTGTCTTCGATGACAATCCATCACGCCACCATGAGGTCTACCTGTGTTGATTCTAAGTGCAGCAACCGGAAGTTGTTAAAAACACCCTAAAGGTGTTTTGATATAACCAACCTGCAGATGGTGAAAATCACTGAATTCAACCCTGTGTAAATCAGTCAATTCTTAATGTAAAGACTTAAAACTCAGGATTCTGTAAAAGCCTACCCCAATGAGGATATGTGTTTACTTTTAGCTTCCTGTGCCAACCGGAAGTGCTTTACATTGGTGTCATAGGGGCAGTTTTGAAGGGTTAAAAAGGTCAGATCTTTCCACAACTTCATATGTGTGATTAGGCAACCCTCATGAACTGTAAATCAGTGATTTATCCCATCAGATGTCAAAGAAAAGCTCTCACACACACACACACACACACACACACACACACACACACACACACACACACACACACAGCAAGGATGGAGCGACACAGTGCGGTGCTTAAAGACACACAGAGCCTGCAATGGCATTACCATTATCTCTAGTCTGTGCAGAGTTCAACGAGATGCCCCGCTTGACCATAGCTCGCTCGGTCTGAGTCGATAGGAACATTAGCCCGAGCTATTTAGGAGGGATATCACACCTGGCACAAATTAATGTCTAGTTCTGTTTTTCCTGCTGAGGTGTGCCCTATACCTGCGCCCAGAGGTGAATAGTTCAAAGTCCGGGTACAGGGGGTGGCTTGGGTCTAAAATGATTTTGTGAGCCTTGCGGAGGGCCCTAACCTTAAAGATCCCATCCAGGTAGGTCTCCATTGCATCTGTTCTCTTTAATGGCTGTCTTCTATTCCGTTGATTGCATTTCCATTGCCATCTGTTTGTTCTCGCTTTATAAGCTCAAAGATAGATTTCACTTATCTCTTCTTTTTTCTTCTTCCAGTGTCTCTCCCTGGCTTTTTGCAGATGTTCCTGATATCATGTAGGATACTTTTTTTATGTGGCATCTTCTAAAAACAAAGAAAAATACTACTTAAGTTTTCCAGTTGTGCACACCTTGGAGCATTTTCTAGATTAAAGGAATTTTAAACATGATTAAATAAGCCTAAAGTAAAAAAAAAAGTAAAAAGTAATAACAATGGATTTTTGTAATTTCCAAAATGTTCTGACATTTCCACCACAGTTAAGTTTGATGGAAATGACGCTTGTACTGTTTTTAGAGAAACATGTCAGACTGCTTAGCATGCTTTGGATAGTATTACAGCTAGCATAGTTTACATAAAATATATTTAAAAAAATGTTTAGTTCTACCAATTAAGTTCTGTTTGAAAAGGACTGACAATAAAATATTTTCTACACAAGCAATATTTACCTAGATTTCTTCTGGAAATCACTTCTGGACATTACTTCTGTGCTTCAGTATCACAATATGTTTCCATGGTAACTAAATGAACATTCTCTTTATTAATGAGGAATTTCCCCTCAGTGGTAGAAATGACACCACTACCAAAGGACAGGTATATTTTGTATAAATAACAATATAAAGGGCATACTCACAATAAATATTGATAAAGATGTTATCAAATTGACTCTTTCTCTAGAATATATTACATAATGTGTAATTATTCATGTTTTCTCATAGAAAAACTTAGTATAAGCTCAAAAGTCTGGGTTAGGGACAAGGACAAAACAGTGAAACAGGTATAAAATGCATCTGAAAAGTAGCTAAAATACTTGATAGAGAGGTGTTAAAAACATCTGGGGGGATTGTAGTGTGAACTTAACATATAAAACATATATTTTTAAATAAATGTAAGAGTTGCGGAACTGGTGGCTGTGAAGTCAGAGGCAGGAGAGCAGAGATAGGTAATAGCCGGAGCAGTTTTAATTCCAAAACCCACGGCAATACAAAAAGAAACCTACATGGGTACAAAATTCGACGCGCACCAGTAGCATAGCGTACAAGCACTTACAAACAAACAATTCCACACAAGGACATGGGGGGAATAGAGGGTTAAATACACAACAATTAGTAATGGAAATGGGAACCAGGTGTGTAAGAAAACAAGACAAAACAAATGGAAAATGAAAAGTGGATCGACGATGGCTAAAAGACCGGTGACGCCAACCGCCGAACACCGCCCGAACAAGGAGAGGAAATGACTTCGGTGGAAGTCGTGACAATAAAATCCCCAAAATTGACCCTGAGGACATAGAAGTTCCTGTAGTTGCAGAATCACCCAATTACAACATGATTAAAGTTAATACATTATGTTTGCATTTAATGAAATATCCCATATCTCTTTATTGTATCTCCCTAAAACAGGCAATTCATTATAATCATGAGAATGAATTGCAGAAGTTACTGTGTTCCCGTTTTAATCAACAGTCTTTGAATAAGACACAGTTACACCAATTATGCTAAACAATGCACACCAAATGAATTATAATACATCTTTATGAAAATAATGCAGAGTAACAAAGCTTATAATGAACTCTGTACAAAATATGTCTCATCCTGGATATGATACGTGTACCAGAAAGTTACTAAGCAATTAACATTCTGGCATCCTCAATGAATATACTCTTAATCTAATGACAGAAACGTGTAATTACTGAAGTTGTTGATCATTTCAAATGCTTAAACTTTGCAATTAACTCTTTCGGAGAATGCTTCGGTACTATGTGGGCTCACTGAGCTGGCATATTGTTTGATTCCATTCAAACAGAAGGCCAAGTCTAAACAATGTGTTGTGGGTTTCACCCTTGTGGATTTTGGAGGGACAAAGATCTGCAGGTTGGTAAGAGATTTGAGATGCTGCTGGATAAAACAAACTGATGTCTGTTTTTGATGGTCTTGACAGAAGCAAGGTATAGAAGACACCAATACATATGCTAAAGACTGTGGTAAAGTGAAGACACAACACCCAGAATAATAACAAGAGAAAGCCACTTTTTATTTAGAAAGAATCCCAAAAATAAACAAGTTAGCACACATTCCATATACAAAATGTCAGTGAGAATAGTCTGGATATGCGATGGTGAGGGTGATTAGATAACTTACTGTTGTATTGTTCATAACAAAAAAAGCGACAGTGATACCAATAGTACATTGTGTGCCTCCCTTTACATATGTGAGAGGACGTGATCGCATGTTAGGTCAAGTTATTCAAATACAAAAGTAACAATGGTCTTTCTGAAACATTCCGTGTGTGCCTAAATCAGAGGTGCATGTCTGTAAAAGCTGTTTCAAAGCTCCTACCTAATAAAGCTACTGGGGGATGTGTTCTATCCAAAAATGTAACATGTTTGCTTTGAAACATATCCTACTATGAATAATTGATATTGAAAATACGTCCCCACCAAATGACCCGCATGTATAAGTACTGCATGTAATTGACAAAAAAATAAACTAATTTTAACGTTTTAGTGGATATTACTCATACTTGTCATAAAATATCCATATATTATTTCTACTTTCCTATTTCCCATCTCAAGTATTTAATCTCACAACTTCAATACTAAAATGGAAATGCACATTGGCAAAAAGAAATGAAATGAGATGCATTTGAGGTAACAACATGCAACTGATGCTAATTTACACTCAGGTTAATGCAAAGTATGTGGAGTTAACTTAAAAACGGAAAAAAAAGTTGCTGAAATATGACTCTTAGCCATAAAACTGTACACCAAGTAACAAAACGTACAAAATGTGTTGACTACATTCACTTGATGACAATGACTGATTATATTAA